>NC_041221.1:22946098-22987677 GCF_002837175.3 Physeter macrocephalus
CTCAGCGGCCATGGCTCACGGGCCCAGCCACTCCGTGGCATGTGGGATCTTCCCGGACCAGGGCACGAACCCGTGTCCCCTGCATTGGCAGGCGGATTCTCAACCACTGTGCCACCAGGGAAGCCCTACAATCTATTTTTTGATTTACAGCTTATTACCTAGAAAATCACATGCTTTCAGTGTCAAGACTTCAAAACTATCTGTTAATGTTGGATGATTTTCTCTCTTGTGAGTTTCCAGCTTTGGTTGCAGTTGTAGGATTTTTTTCTGGGCTATTTTCAACTATTTAGCTATAGTCTCTACACCTTCTCAGCAGCCCACTTTTACTTTTCAAAAAGTTAATACCTCTTTAACAACAAGTATACATGATTGGGCACATGGACGGTCATAAGGCCAAATATTCTCTTGACTTGTGTGTTATTTCCTAGCAATGATGGGTATGACCAGTGACAGATGTGATGTTAAATGATTCCTTTAGAAACACAACTTGGCTACATTGTACCTCAGTTTTTAGTTGCCTATGTTGCTCACTCAGGCAAAGAGTTTGGAAGGGAAATTTAGCCTCAACACATTACCTAAGTAGACAGGAAGCACTCCTTAAGAGTACCAATGGCCCCCCAAATTGGGGCTTACTCTTCTCCTTTCTTCTTGCATCTCAAAACTTCCCTAGGGCTCCAGTTACTGGAACAGGACTTGATTCTTCTGTCTGATCCTTCTCTAATCCTGTTTATCATATCTGTGCTATGCGGAGGGTTTGGGAATAAGCTGGTTATGAAGTTTCACTGACATATTTATAAGTGAGGCACAGAGAAATCATCTGTTTATCATTGACTCAACTGCACTAATTTAAGGAGAAAACTTAAGCAAATTGTGGGTTTTCTTGTATCTAAGGCTAGTTTTAGGGTCCCTCATTAATTTAGTCAGCCTCTTCTTGAGGGAAGAAATATACTACAAATAATACATCAATTATAAGGTACCATCTAATTTTTTAAATATTAAATGCTTTAAAAATTGTGTTTTAGAATAAAGGGTATGCAATTGTGAAATTATGTCTCATTTTGATTCAAGATACATATTGTATGCAATACCTATCAATTACCTGAATTCTGGCATTTCAGAGAAAGGGTACAAAAACAACATTTGGTCAGGGCTAGCTACATAATTTGTAGGATGAAGTAGAAAATAAAAATGTAGGCTTCTTGTTGAAAAAGCAGAAAAAAATATGTGAAATACTAAAATATGAAGGTTTTTCCTTTGTTCTGTGGTATCTTTATTTGTTATACTGCTTTTTGTATTTGTTATTTAATGTCACTGTAAGTAATGACAGTAAAAATTATAAATTATTAGCAGGGGTTTTACCTTTCATTTTTATATTATGCAATACCAATGTTAAATTCAAATATAAAAGAATTTAATTCATTTGCAGAATCACCTAAATTATACAATTCACATTTTATATCTCATACACACATGCATCTTTTGTTCTTATCAGAAACACTGTACAACATTAAATCACCTGATTTTTGGTTTTTGTCTTCACTTTTTTTTTTTTTTTTTTTTTTTTGCGGTACGCGGGCCTCTCACTGTCGTGGCCTCTCCCGCTGCGGAGCACAGGCTCCGGACGCGCAGGCTCAGCGGCCATGGCTCACGGGCCGACACGCTCCGCGGCATGTGGGATCTTCCCGGACCGGGGCACGAACCCGTGTCCCCTGCATCGGCAGGTGGATTCTCAACCACTGTGCCACCAGGGAAGCCCTGTCTTCACTTCTTGATGTGCCTGCTTTTTACCAACATTCTCTACCTCTGGCTTGTTGATGAGTGAGGAAGGACTGAAAGGAAAAGGAAACATGGATTATTCTATTTTTCTCTTTCCTTGTCATCATTTTTGGCATAAGTGGTTGACTAATACAGGAAGGTAACATAGGTTAAAAAAAAGATGATTATGTTCCTTTATCAATTGTGTTTCTTACAATAATATTGCCTTTTTTCTCTGAAGCAAATTCTCGTTCAAAGCAAAGTCTGGTTTGAATGGAAAGATTGGCTTCTCAGGGCTGCCAGTGCCCCCATTTACTTAGCTGTAGACCTAACCTGCTCACCTTGTGTTCATTTGAACCTAATTGAACCACCAGCATCATGAGTCCGCAGAAATGCTGTGCTCATTGAACATTAAGAAGGCTATCTGGACACAGACCGTACACCCTTCTTAATAACTCAGAATGGATCACAGACCTAAATGTAAGATGAAAACTATAAAACACCCAGAAGATAACATAGGAGAAAACTTAGATGACCTTGGGTATGGCAATGACTTTTCAGATGCAACATCAAAAGCACGACCCATGAAAAAAATAACTGATAAGCTGGTCTTCATTAAAATTGTGTTATGGTAAAGATAATGTTAAAAGAGTGAGAAGACGTCTGGGAGAAAAGATTTGCAAACAACATATCTGATAAAGGCCTCTTATCTAATATACATAAAGAACTCTTAAAACTCAACAATAAAACAACGAATTTTTTAATGTACCAGGAACATAGGAGGGAAAAAACCCAGTATACAAGGTGGCACCCTTGCCAGCCTAACTGTGCATTTAGATAACCATAAATAGAACTTAAAGAAAAAGCCCACTATTTAATAAAAGCCAGTGAACCCACACACTTATGTCTTTTAATTTCACTCCCAAGCTTTAAAGAACCTAGTGAGTGTTTCCCTGTGTCTGCTGATGAATCAGAAGCAAAATAATCTTTCCTGAGTGGCGCGTGAATGCTGCCAGTTCTGCGGCATATTCTGCGTACTTGCTTCAAGGAAAATTTTTCATGAACTCAGCTCCCAAACCACCTGCTTTCTGAATCACTTTCTGAATAACAAATCTTAAAACAGAATTAACTCTTCTGGCTCTGGTTGGCTCTAAGAACTTTGATGACCTTAAAGGAACATGAGATATTGACTATCTTTTGCTTTATACGTATACTTATTTTTACACGTTTTGTAATTCTAGTTCAATGGTAAATGAAATACAAGACAAAAATGTCTTTTTTCATTTTATTGGTAGGAAGGTACCTAATTTATCTCTTTATGTAACTCATTAGTGTGCATCTAGTTTTATTTCTTATAGCCTATACCTGTGCCTTAAACCTCAAAAGGTTATTTCTGGGTATGTGATAAAATAAATGTGCTTCCAGGCTAATTGCCACCAATTATAGAATTGAAGTGAGAATATCAAAAATTGATGATTGGGACTTCCCTGGTGGTGCAGTGGTTAAGAATCTGCCTGCCGATGCAGGGGACATGGGTTCAAGCCCTGGTCCGGGAAGATCCCACGTGCCGCGGAGCAACTAAGCCCGAGTGCCACAACTACTGAGCTCTAGAGCCTGCGAGCACAACTACTGGGCCCGCGTACCACAACTACTGAAGCCCACATGCTTAGAGCCCAAGCCCTGCAACAAGAGAAGCCACCTCAATGAGAAGCCCACGCACTGCAACGAAGAGTAGCCTCCACTCGCCTCAACTAGAGAAAGCCCGTGCAGCAACAAAAGACCCAATGCAGCCAAAAATAAATAAATAAATTTATTTATTTTAAAAAATTGATGATTAATGTATTTAAATTGTATTAAAGACAGAATGTAAACAAAAAGGAACATTGCCCTCCCTCAAGCCAACACTGATTCTGCAGCTCTCACCCGTGTTCAGGTTATTCTTTAATCCCATGCTCACCAGTTTTCTCACCAAAGCTGCATCTCCAGTGCTGGACATCCACACTCTGATTTGTCATCCTCACCTAGAGTTCAACAAATGCAAAAACAGTTTCACCATCTAACTTCTCCTCCGACTCTTCCCTTTTCCTAATGATACAACTTTTTCAGTCCATCACCCTTGGTTGAAGCCTTGCCGTCTTTTTTTAAACTGTGATCCTCATTTTTCATTGATCAATTTCTTTCATCCCCTTGGGCCATCCAGCCACCAAACCTTTTCCCTTCCACCCACTGCACAGGAATTAACGTATCAGACCTGAGACTTCTATCCTTAGAAAGACCTGCTTGCAAGGTTCAGTCCTGGCTGGAGCAGTCCATCACCCTTGGTTGAAGCCTTGCCGTCTTTTTTTAAACTGTGATCCTCATTTTTCATTGATCAATTTCTTTCATCCCCTTGGGCCATCCAGCCACCAAACCTTTTCCCTTCCACCCACTGCACAGGAATTAACGTATCACACCTGAGACTTCTATCCTTAGAAAGACCTGCTTGCAAGGTTCAGTCCTTGCAAGTCTGGGTTCTTGTTCAGTCTGGGAACTTGGCTGGTATTCAGTGCCCTGCACTGATACAGAACTTCCCCTAAATGATAAGAATGGCTCACGGTGCCTAGGCTGTTTGTACAAACCATGTGGTCCATGCCGAACTAGTCCTTTCCTCGTGGGAGTCAGGGATTATACGTGGTAGGCAGAGAATGCCTACTTGAGCAGCCCCTTAGGAAAACCCTGGGCACTGAGTCTCTAGTGAAGCTTCCTTGGTAGATGACACTTCTCACACGCTGTCCCAACTTATTGCTGGAGGAATTAAGCACATCCTGTGTGACTTCACTGGAGAGGACTCTTGGAAGCTTGAGCCTGGTTTCTTCCAGGTTCATCTCCCTGCACGTTTTCCCTTCACTGATCTTGCTTTGTTTCCTTTTGTTGTAATAAATCTTAGCTGGGAGTTTAACTCTATCCTGAGTCCTGGAGTCTTCCTCGTGAATCCCTGAACCTGGGAGTGGTCATGGCGACCACTGACACACTAGTCATTTTGTCCCACCATTTTCACTCCTCTTCAGGTCTTTATTGTACATCATATGCTTCTATTTATTTGAGCCAAAACCCTAGCTTGCCTCTCTGGCTCTTGTCTTTCCACCTTCAAAATAACTCTAGATTATTATTATTATGAATCTTATAATAATTAATTATTATTAATAATTATTGTTATTCTAATTCTTAAATGTAGTTCACGTCTCTCTTTATTACCCCACTTTCTCACTGGGGCCGTTGTGGAGGAGGGTCCATCTGCAACCATCGGGCCCTCACCTTGCCTAGTCCATCTTTCCTAATTTTCTAAAATAACCCCCGAAAGACACAAGTATAATCACGGTAGCCCCCATTCATGACACTACAAAGGCTCCCTGAATGACAGTCGCCTGATATGTCTCAGGAGGCCCCATGTCCCTAACTTATCACTTACTGAGTCTGAGCTTGTCCCTATAACCCACCCATAGCTACCAATCCCGTCAAACTGCTCCCTGTGTCCTGGATACGCCAGATAACTTAATTGCTTCGGGTCTCTGGAAAATGCTCCCTCTCCCAGGGATATTTCCACCTTGCAGCAACACCTGAATTTCCAGAACTCACATGAAGAGTATTCTCCTTGTGAAGACGTTCTTATATCCCATTATCCTCAGGAAGATTTGACCATTTTCTGTGTGCTGTGCATCCACTCCTGGCATGGCTTCCTTCTGTTCTAAGACTCATGTTTGTATACGGGTGTGTGTGTGTGTGTGTGTGTGTGTGTGTGTGTGTGTGTGTGCGCACATTTGCAGGCACACATATATCCTTTCTCACAAGAAGACCAGATGCCCCATAGCATGCTCAGCCTGAGTCACTCATGCCAGCTCAGTTACTGCCCTGGATTAGGCATATAAGCCTTACTGAGGACTGAATGATTCTGCTTACCCTCTTCATCATAAAAATTCATTAAGACCCAGGAAAAAGAAACATGTCAGCAACTTCAGCATGAATTAAAAATAAAATTAGGGGCTTCCCTGGTGGCGCAGTGGTTGGGAGTCCACCTGCCGATGCAGGGGACGCGGGTTCGCGCCCCGGTCCGGGAGGATCCCACATGCCGCGGAGCGGCTGGGCCCGTGAGCCACGGCCGCTGAGCCTGCGCGTCCGGAGCCTGCGCTCCGCAACGGGAGAGGCCACAACAGTGAGAGGCCCGCGTACCGCAAAAAATAAATAAAAATTAAATTAAAGCTGCGAAACGAAATAGGTGTAATATAGACAGGATGTTGTTTTCATTCCTTTTTGATATAGATATATCCAGGCAAATAGTGTGAAGTTATTTTCAATAGTCAGGTAAATAAGGTAAATGACTCATATTTGTTTCAGATGAAGCTGTTTATGATAATGCTTTCATATTATCTTTCACTGTTTAAAGCAGATTGCCAAAATATATACAATGATTTATTTCTGCGGTTGAACTGGAGAAAATCTGCAATATATCGTATCGAGAATAATAAAAAATAAGGGCATGAATGATCCTGATGTTTTAACTTGTGTGATATCATACATATTTCATAAGGTAAAATAACCCATTTTTTTCTTTAAAAGGAACAAGAAGATACAATTTGGACCAGTAAATAAAAATGTACCAGAAATTACAAGGAAGTATGTTTAGCCATATGAATATGAAAGTTGAATTAATGATAATAAAATAGCAAAAATTTTGAATTCTTAAAGTAAACGTAATAAAAGACAAACTTTCATTCAACAACCTCCTGGCAAAAGAAAAGTGGGTGAATTTGTTACCGGGTTGGCGTGCATTGTGTCAAATTGCTTCAACCCAGGAGGTCAACAGGAAGATCCGGACCAGCAATCTCGGTCCTTGTGATAGCAAGCGAAGAATTGCAGACTACCCCTTCTGGTAAGGGGTAGTAAGGGCAAGGCAAAGCGAGAGCAGGCTGTTTCTGTCAAGTGAAACCAGAACTCCTGCACAGCCTTAAGGGTGTTTAAGGGAGCTTTCTGCAAGGAGGCGATGGGGTCGGAGGGGGACGGGGTGGGGGAGCGATTGTGGATGAGTGACAGGTGATCATTATTTGATTGACAGTCCCGAGCTATGTAACAAGTTCATTATTGCGCATGCGCTTATCCTTGATTCACTTTAAAAAAAAAAAGCCCCCGGGCGTGGGGGGGGAACACATGCAGATTTTATTATAATGTGGTATAATGAGTTTGGGGTTACTATGGGTCATATGCCTGTCTGGTCTGGGCATGCGCAGGCCGGGGACGTTCCCTCATGTCCCTGTGCTCTGCCGCGGTGTGACTTAACTCTTCCCCTCTTGTCTTTTCGCCACTGTCACCTCCTTGCTGTTAATGTCTGACTACCTAACAAATTGATTGTGAATATTGAATTTAATGTACCTTATTAGGTAGTATATGAGTTTTCCTCACTGAGTTAAATGTAGGTAAATACGAAAGGTTGAAAAATCATTGCGTTCATAAAATAAGCATCTGAAAGAGTTTCACATTGTGCAAACAGAGTAAGATTTGATAGTTGTTGAAGTTCAGAATTGTTATCATTACAATAGGACCTACACAATCTTTTTAAATATCCACAAGGTACATGTGTTATGACTATTGACTTAAACATCAGTCTGATTAGAACTAGCTAGAAACCTGACTCCACAGGCCTCTCAGCTCTAGCGCTGGACTGTAGCTCACGAACAAGTTTCTCCAGAGCACTCTTACGTGATCAGTAGGCCCTGGGTGTCTTGATTGTGCTTGAGTAGTTTCCTGATGTTGCATTCAGGATCAGAGTGAGATTTGGTTATCACTTAGAAATCAGGACTTGGAAGGGGTGGGAAACTGCTAAGGACTGTGTATTTGCCATCTGTGCTCTGGATCTGATATCTAGGTCATTTCTGGTATGTTTTATTTATTGGCCCAAAAGTATACCTTCTTCTTTTTAAATAAAAAAATATTATTTTACCTTATGAAATGTATATGAGATTACACAATATCTAGCACAGCATATGAATAGCAAACGTGTAGAATAGTGAATAAAATTTAAAAATTAAAATTAACTTTATAATAAGAGGAATATTTTTGGCTATATCTGGACCTCTGATAACTGTTGAAGAAATTGGAGCTTCGTGAAAAGGGTTATAGCCAGCTCATAATTCTCCAATAAAAATTTTGACCAGGAAAACCTGAGTACTTTGATCTCAATAACTTAGATTTCCATGTATTTCAGAGAGTACAAAAACTAATCAAGTCATTCTATAATAAATCCAGAAAAAAAGTGAATAAATTAGGTTCAATTTTCTTTATCATTTAATTGATATTCCAACCTACAAGAGTAATCTGTTTAATAAATTTAAAGTGAAGTCATCATAATTTTCTGTAACATTCAGAATCACTTTCTTTTTAAAGTGAGTATACTCGAATTGGAGCCAAAAAGTTTTTTTGTTTGTTTGTCTGTTTAAACTTTATTTCTTTATTTATTTTTGGTCACCTGGCATGGCTTGAGGGATCTTAGTTCCCCGACAAGGGATTGAACCCAGGCCACCACAGTGAAAGTGCTGAGTCTTAACCATTGGACCGCCAGGGGATTGAGTATATATGTATAGATTTAAAAGAGAAGAAAAAATAGGTTAGAAAATACTGAGAACAAGCAGATTATGTAGTATCTTGCTGACAGGAATTCAATCTGAGTAAAACTCAAAGGTATTTGGAGGGTTTTGAGCAGAGGATTTGCATGATGTCATTTACATTTTAAAGGATCACTCTGACTGCTGTGTTGACAGCAGACTCTGGGTGGGGCGGGGGGTCATGGTTGGAAACAAAGACCATTATTATTGTTACATGCACTAGTTCAGTAATTCATGTATGAAATGATGGTGGCTTGAACCTGAATGATATCATGAAAGGTGCTGAGAAGTGGTCATGTCATAGGTGTATTTTGAGATGGATTTGCCAGAGAACATTTCCTGACAAATCAGATGTGGAGTGCTGGAGAAAAGGAGGGGTGGGGGGGCTCAAAAATGAATACCATACTTTTGCTTGAGCAAGTGGAAAGATGGAGCTCCCACCAGAATTTGGGAAGGTGGCACAATTACGGGGAATTATTGAGTTCTGTTTTGTACACATTAAGTTTAAGGTGTGTATTAGATGTTCCAGTGGATGTTGAGGAAGGAGCCAGTGATATGATCCTGGGAGCTTGAGGGAGAGATGTGATCTAGTACATAGATGGCATTTAAAGTCAGGAAAGTAAAGGAAATCTAAGAAAAGACTATTGATTAAGAAAGCAAAGAGGACCAGGGACTTGGAGCCTTGAGTTTCTCCAACATTAAACATCAGGGAGAAACGGAGAAAACATTAAAAGAGACTGACGGAGGAAACTAAGAGTGCGGTGTCCTCAAAGCCAGGTTACTAAGGATGAAGAAGTGATCAGCTATGTCAAATGTTGCCAAATAGTGTAAGGACTGAGAAGTGATCCTCGGAATTCACAGCACGGAGATTATCGCCGATCTTGGAGAACAGTTCTGGTAGAATGGTGGGGCGAAGCCTGCTTGAAGGGGGTTTAAAACACAACAGGAACATAGGAATCCAAGACAGCACGTACAGAAAACTCTGTGGAGAAATGTCATTATAATGGGGAGCAAGGAAAGGTGCAGTTGTTTGTTGATGGGAAAGTGTAGTGAAGAGAATGTTATTTTTTAAGGTAGAAGATGAAACACCATGTTTGTGTAATAATGTGAATGATCCTATAGAAAGAGAAACTTCGATGACGAAAGAAAGAGGAGAGGGGAGATGTATCAATTTTTGCTCTGGAGTAGGTAGAGGAGATGAGAACGAATGTACCAGTGGAGGTATCTGTGCTAGAAAGGAGTTGCGTAGTTCATAAGTGCAACAGGAAGCTGGGGTAGGTGGGTGCAGATGGTGGTTGATGGGTGTAACTGCTAGTGGGCGTCTGTGAAAGTTGTTTTTCTCAGTGAAGGGTCCTGGTCGTCTGCTGAGGGTCAGTGTGGGAAAGGAGAAGTGGCATTGTTTGAGAAGGGAGCCCAAGGTATGAAATGCTCACATAGGAGAGTGGCTAAGCAAATGGAAAAGAATATGTAGTATGATCACCAGGTAGCACTGAGGGTCCAGTTGATGTTGATCATGAATTAGATACAGTGCCATTCAGGGTGTTGTTACATTTGTATCCAACCCTGATCAACTGCATGGGTGCAGTGCAGAGCTGGGAGAAAGCCAGCAACAAACTAGAGCACAGCAAGAGAGGCACAGGAATTTCAAAGATGTATGATGCAGTAAGAATATCATTTTACTGCCTTAGCTTACGATTATATTTTTAACTTCATCTCTTATTTGTTTTACTTCTTTACCTTCACATAGTCTGGTCTTTACAAAGTGGCATATGTTCTTCTAAAATTGCCAAGCAGCTCTTAGAAATGTCTGTCCTCCTTAATAAAGAGTTTATTTGCCAACATATTACCTCTTTGTTGGTCTTCAGCACTTTCTCAGAAAACCGTTTTTCCTCATTTTCTTCAGTTCTCCTAAAACAAGGCCAACCTTGGTCCACGTTATCAGAAGGTACCTTGGACCGATCACTAATGTATGGTTGACAGCTAGAGTCTCTTCTTTAATCCATAGCGAGAGAGACAGAAGAATGCTCACAGCTCCCATTCTTGTTACCATTTTTCTCACATACATTAATGTTAGTATTTACTGTATCTAAATGTAACTAGGTGCTTTTAATTTTTGTTTTTAAATTCTGATTCCCATTTTCCGGGGTAAGAAAACTGAAGCTTAGAGTAGTGAAGCCGCACTGACATCTGCTTTGAAAATTGCTGTGCTACCGCCGTGGCATTTAAACTTTCTTTTTGTTGTGTGATGACCAGATCATCTTTACGATCACTCTATAATATGGTTTGCCTGTAGTTACACCTACAAGTCCAAAGCTTTAAGTGAGTTTGTCATCCCTACCATGGATTTCCCAAATTTCCTAGCCATGGACTCTCTGAGAAAAACAATACAGTTTGTCATACGGAAAGATAATCAGAAGAACAAGTTAATTCACCGCGATCTATGCTGACCACAGAGTGCTTCTTTTTTTTTTTTTTTTGAATTTTATTTTATTTTTTGTACAGCAGGTTCTTATTGGTTATCCATTTTAAACATATTAGTGTATATACGTCAATCCCAATCTCCCAGTTCTTCACGGACCAACCTTTCAGCTCTTGGCCAGAGATAATGCCTCGGCAAAAAGTCCTACTGCAGCTTTCTTGGTCAGAAGTACTCTTAAATACTCTCTTATTCTAGCTTTCATTGAGTAAACATACGCTCATTTATCATTTCTTCCCCAATACTGAAAAATGTTTTTCATTATGTTAAATGCTTCTTTATTTTTCAAACTACGAATTATTCTTTTCAAACTTATTGCCCTGAGTGAGAATATTTATTACATATATATTTTTTGTTGCTGATGCCAAATTAACAAGGTTTAGATATAATGATAGCAATTATTTCTACCCAAGTCTTTCGGACGTTTGAACATGTGGCTATTCTGCGCATGGTTTTTCATTGTGTAGCATAATTCGGCACTAAATCAAGGACGTTTTGGGCAAGATCATTATGGAAAAGCCAACAGGATTTTGAGATGTGTGTAGGTGCCGCTTGGTTCAAGTTTTTGTCCAATATATTTTAAATTTGAGGCTGATAAATGCTTAATTGTCACATTACGTCCAGACACAGTGAATACAAAAAAGCTGTAGTTGAAACCTAAAATGAATGGAAGTGTGCTTTAATCTCATTAGGATTAAAATAGGAAAACAGTCTGCACATCTATTTCAATATTCTCTTGTATAAAATTTTAAATTATTTTAGAAGTGTTTACTTGAAGAATATAGACTTTCCAAATCACAAGTAAACTTCAAGATCAGAATGGACTTTAACTTTTTTAAAAGACGTTTCATAGATGTTTGTTCTTTTGTTGCTGCTGTTTGTTTGCTTCTTAGATTTTGCTTTGAATGGTTTTTCACTCTGACTACTTGGTTACTCTCAGTTCCTGGATTCATAACCTTTAGCTCAAGGGCTCTGAATCCCCAGAGCATGAGTATTTGAAGTGAAGACTGAGAATGCCATATGACCTCGATACTCTACGCATGACACTAAAGAAGTCAAGGTCAAAGGTTTAATCTTCATAAATTCAAGTTAATACCACACAAATTAAAATGAAACAAAATGATATGTACTGTTCAAAAGAAAATTGTAGAGTTCAATGTAACCCCTCATATCTACCAAAAATAAGCAAATAAACAAACATATGTCTGTATTAACGATGGTCTGGTAACGTACTTCTAAATGAATTCCCCACAGTAATTTACAGTAATTAAAATTAGGTCCTATTAGGTTTATCTGTTCTTCTAATTCTCTTTCTGGTATAACAAACTATTTTGTTCTCAGGGATTCCATGGCTCAGAAGTTTGGGGAGTCCATGGTAGAGATGACACACATCTCTCTCCTGGATGTCTGGGGGCTGGGGGCACAGCTGAGAAGACCTTCATGACAGGAAGATGGGACACCTTGTTCCTGGTAGTTTTTGGAATTTGGAGATGAGATAGGGAGGTTAAGAAAGTGAAGTGAGGATTTATTTAAGCAAGAATATGCTCTCAGAGGTAAAGCAGGCAGACCGGTGAGGATCTGATTCCCTGGGTTTCCTTGGCAAGCCTATTATGAGGAGCATACAAATGAAGGGGTGGAATATTCACTGGGGAAGGAGGGGTTTGGGGATCATATTCCCTGGTTTCCATCCCAGCTCCATCTTTCTGAGTGGGAGAAGGATTTTTGTCCTTATTTAGCTTAGTCCAGAAGTGTCGTGGTGTCAGTGCATGTTGGGTACTTCTTATCTGCAAGGCTAATTTTATTATAATGAGAGCATAATGAGCAACAGGTTACATTAAGACACAAGAGATTCCCGCCTTTCTCCACATTTCTTTGTCTTTTTCCAGGACATTTATCACCCAAAATGTGTGGTTTCCCAAGCAAACCCCTCACTGCCTGCTTCCCCCAATGCAACAGTCCCTTCTGTCCCCTTCTCTTCTTTGTCCACTCTTACCCTATGGTAGTACTGACTATCTTGCTGTGCCCTTAAAGAACCTTGGTGTTTCACACCTCTGCATTTTTGTTCTCTCTTGAGCCCTCTAAGCAGAATTAACCACCCCTTCTCTGAGTCCTCTTTGACCCTTTCCACCCTTCTGTCATAGCCCATTATTTGTTAATATATCTGTGTTTCTGGCTAAAATGTAAACCACTTGAGGATAGGCAATGTGTTTTATTTATAGTTCTCAATGAATATGTTCATAATGAATTAATTTATGCTGTCAAGATATTCCTGGTGAATTTAAGGTTCTTGCATCTTTGCAGAAAGAATTCAGAGACAAGACAGGGAGGTTAAGAAAGTAAAGTGAGAATTTATTTAAGCAAGAATATGCTCTCAGAGAGAGAGTGGGCAGACAGGCGAGTAGCTGCTGCTCTGGGTTTCTGTGGCAAGCCTGTTATGAGGGGCACACAAATGAAGGGGCAGAATATTCACTGGGGAAGGAGAAGTTTGGGGATCGTATTCCCTGATTTTCCCAGCTCCATCCTCCAGAGGGCAGGAGGGATTTTTGTTCTTATTGAGCTTAGATCACAAGTGTCATGGTGTCGGTGCATAATGGGTACTTCTTATCTGCAAGACTAATTTTATTATAATAAGAGCATAATGATCAATAGGTTACATTCTGATGCAGGAGAGTCTCACCTTTTCCCACCTTTCTTTGTCTGCCTCTCACTTGTCACCCAAAATGTGTGGTTTCCTCTCAGTCTGGAGGTTCCTGCTTTTCTTTGCTGCCCACTGACCCCCAGGGTTTACAAGATGCTTGATTTCCTGCCGCCTGGCCTGTGTCCCCCTTTCTCTGCTCCTATCTAGCCACTTGCCTGCTGTAACAACCTGGCTAGAAACTCACTTCCAAGGTGGCGACCACCCTCACTGTTCTAATGCCTAGACTAATACTACCTGAAGGCTGTTACCACTGAGGACCTTCCTCCAAGTATCCAAATGCAGCCTCTCCACATGACTTGGGCTTCTCACAGCATAATAACTGAGTTCTGAAAAAGAGCATGTTCAGGTGGGGCCTCAGGAAAGAGAGCTTCCCCATGACACAAGTAGAGTTTACATGACTTTCTGACATAGCCTCAGAAGTCAAGTGTGGATTCCATTCCCTGTATTCTACTGGATGCAGGAGAAAAAAGCCCACTCAGATTCAAGGGGAGGGGACATGCCTCCACCTCTTCCTGGGAAGCATGACAAGGTCATGTGGTACAAGAAGATGTGGCAGGGCAATGATGCTGCAGCCACTTGGAGAATACAGTTCGCACACCTGAACGTTATTACCATTTGCTTCCATCTCCCAGGATAGTCACATGTATACAGAATACATTCAAACACCACATATGAAGCCACGCCTATGCAATTAACACAAATATCCCGAAATCTCCCTTGAGCCCTCTGATGCTGCCACTTGGATCTTGGCTTACTCTTGAAATACCTTACATGAATTATTTATTAAAAAATCCATATTTAGTTATACTATGACAACAATTCTCTCGAGCATGTTAACAGTACGTGTACAGCACAGAGTAATGAAGATGAAAATCAGTGTTAATGATCTCAGCTCCTGACCAAAAGTGGTGAGATACATTTTAAAGTGAAATGGAGCCAAATCAAAGGACATGTACTATCATGCTAGGATATCTATTTTTTTAAGCGTTAGGAGGGAATTGGGGCAAATATAAATGTTTTGTAATATTTTCTATATGCACTGTAAATTGATATTATATCAAAAATAATCTAAGAAAAAGTATTCAACTGTAGCCTACTACAATATGCATTTTTGTCAATTCCCTTCTGCATAAATATGAAAGATTTCTCCGAGCACAGAGGGTCTGCTGAGAGCAATTTACTTTGCTTAGACTGCATTTTTTAGTTTACTACTTAGAAGTTTTAAAATAAAATATGTTACATACATGGAATATATGAAAACATACAGAATTCTACCATACTATATACTTTTTTTATTTTTACTGAATGAAAGTCCTTCCTCCTCCAGGAAAATTTCTGTAGTCAAGTGAATATATGCATGTAATTAATTGGATTACCAAAATATAATTTATTGGATAAAACAGATAAATATACGTATTGAGACTAAATAACTGTCCTTTAGATTATTGCATAAAGCAGTACTATAGTACCTGCAGTTGACTTATAAAAAGAGTAACATAAATTTTAAAAATTAAACTATTTAATTAGGTACGTTGGTGATACCTAAGCCTAATCAAAAGTAATAAAACAATTTTTATGCAGGAACAGTTTATTATTTTTGGTCATGACATTTTTTTTATTAGAGATCAAAATCCATGCAGATACCTACACCATTTAAAGAACATCTATTTTTTCAGAACTGATTTGCAAATTGTCCAAATAAAGCTCTGACCTTGTACTGCTTCTTTCAGACTGAATGGGGTCAAAAGTTACTTGCTCTTCTCTCTCTCTCTCTGTCTGTATTTTATTATTGTGTATTCCATGCTATGTTATTACAGCTCATATATCTGGTACTGCACTTGATTATCCATCATATACCTGTTACTGCACTTGATTATCCTCTGCACTTGATTATCCATTATCCATACTGCACCTGATTATCCATCTTTCCATCCCCAGTATCTAGCACCATGAATACAATCTCCTATCAAAAACAGGAATATTCAGTCAAATTTATTATTTGGTTGAATGAATGAAAGAATGAATGTTAATTCACTTCTGAATCTACTACAAAAATTGCTATTATCTACCAATTTTCTAAATTTTTTTTTCTGGTAAAATCAATCATATTAAATTTATTAGAGTTATCCAATTAGATAACCCAGTTAAAGCTATGTTTCAGCCATTTCTTAACCTGGACTTGTACTGGATATCCAGTGAGAATTGCTTTGTCAAGTCACAGTGTTCCAAGGGTTTTCAGAATGATCCAATCCTTACCTTTCATTAACAAGCGAGTAAGGCAAAGCTTAAAATATATCTACTATATTTATATTTTCCTGTTTATTAGATATTTGGTACAATACTATACACACATGTGTTCACCCTGGTTTTTTGTACTAAATACCTATAGATGATCATTCCAAAACAAGATGTAGAGTTGTTTTTAGTCATTTTCATGACTGCAGAGGTCTCCACTGGGAGAATGTTTTTCATGCAACCAGGCTGCTACACATGGACATAGTTTTAATCATTTTTGCTATTGCAAAAAGTGCTGCAATAAACAGCTCTATGTATATATCTTTAATTTTCTGCTAGTTTATCTTTGCGATAGATTTTCAAAAAAAGTATTGAAGACATGCTAAATTGTGCTGTATTTTCAAATACCCCTCTGATGGATAAATACTCAGAAGTGGGATTACTGGATCATATAGGATCATATAGTAGTTTTTTTTTTTTTTAATTTTCTGAGGACTCTTCATACTGCTTTCCATTGTGGCTCCATTTTACATTCCCACCAACAACCGTGCACAAGGGATCCAATTTCTCCACATCCTCATCAACATTAATCTTTAAAAGAAAAAAGCAATCCTAACAGGTTGTAGTGTCAACCCTGCCTGACCCTTGGGTTTTCTCTTTTTTGTAATGCCAGTGCCTGACTTAAGCTTTGATTCCTGAGGCATCTACTTCAAAGACAGCTATCTCTAATAAACACGTTGCCGCCACAAGACTAGATAAACACTCAGAAAGACAAATATCATGTGATATGGCTTATATGTGGAATCTAAAAAAAGGGTACAAATGAACTTATTTACAAAACAGAAATAGAGTCACAGATGTAGGAAACAAACATGGTTACGGGGAGGCGGGAAGTGTGTGAGTGGGAAGGGATAAATTGGGAGATTGGGATTGACATATACACACTACTATATATAAAATAGGTAACTAATAAGGACCTACTGTATAGCACAGGGAACTGCAATACTCTGTAATGACCTATATGGGAAAAAAATCTAAAAAAGAGTATATATATATATATGTGTGTGTGTGTGCATAACTGATACACTGCTGTACAGCAGAAACTAACACAACATTGTAAATCAACGATACTCTAGTAAAAATTTTTCAAAAACAAACAAACAAAAGAAGACTCAGTTCTCCTCCCTAAGTCCCCTACCCCCAGGGTCCTTTGTTTTAGACATCTTGATTGATTTCATTAACTGATTATTCGGATCAGTTGTTTTAATCTTCCTGAACTTTCATTCCCCCTCTTAGGTTGTAAATTCACCAATGAAGCGTGAGCCTGGGAGACCCTAGGCCCTGACCCTCAACCCCAATAAAAGCAGAACCCCAGACCTGGGTTCTCCCTCTCTGTCTCTACCAGGTACTTCCCTGGGCGGCCCCACGTGTGGCAGGTAATTTCCGGATCTGTGAGCAACAAACATTTTTTTCCCCAAAGTTTCTTGATGGTTATTCCTGAGAGTGTCTTGCAATCATAATAAGAACCACAAGGGCCAGTCCAGCCACGAATTTGATTAATAATAGTTTGAGACTGAAACAAAACACGGGTGTGAGGTGATCTTTCATTGTAGTTTTGTAACAGGGAAGAGCCAATTTTGACTCCATGTTGGATCTGTTTTTTTGACTTTAGCCTTTGCTTTCCATTGCTTTTGTTATTATAATCATACGTAAATGGCCTGCCATAGGGAACCCTACCCACCTGTGGATGGCTGCAAGAAACAAGAAATTAACACATCCCCTCCCTGAGGCTGGCCATTCCAGATGTTTTGCAAGACCGATGGCCCTTTTTACTTTACTTCCTCCCTGCCTCTTCTTCTCTATTCTGCCTTTTCACTTTACTTCCCTGTCTGAGTCTATAAAAGAAACTGGCATCCAGACCCCGGTAAGATGGTTTTTGGGGGACCCTACTCTGCCATCTTCTTGGTCTGCCGGCTTTACTCCTTGCCTCTACACCTCGTCTCTGATTCATTGGCCTGTCATGTGGCGAGCAGAGGGGGCTTGGACTCGGTAACAGTTTTGAGTTGCATTTCCCTGATAATCTGTGGTATGTGAATGTAGACTGAAAAAATATACGCAACCTAAAAGTTGAGAGTTATGCTTTATTGGGCAGAAATTTTTAGGACTTCAAGCCTGGGAGGCAGCATCTCAAGTAACCCTGAGAAAACTGCTCCGAGGAAGCGAGGGGGGAGCCACGTTATATAGAAGTTTTGCAACAAAGGGCAGGGAGTCTGAAAGTCAAAAGATTACAGTAAATTAAAGAAAACCAGATATCCCAAGTTAAGGAATTTAGCGCTTTTCTATGTATGGGAAGATGCAAGAGTCTGGGCTCACTGAAATGATTCCTGTGATATGCACCTCAGCTATCTGGGGCCAGTCTCCTGTGCTTTCTCATCCTAAGTTTCCTCAAGGCTCACTGTGGGGAGTGGCTGCAGTGTGATGACTGCTAGATGGCAGGTACTCTTTCCTTCCTGAGTTCCCTCAAGGCTCACGTTGGAGGCCTGCAATTGCTGATGGCTGTGACATCCCTTGTTTACTGATATGGCAGGCAATATTTCATTTCTCATGAATACTCCCTCAATAAAGCTGCTAAAATTAAGATAAATACAAGTTATAAGCTATATTAACAAACTTTCAGAGGTACAAGATTTCGCTGGCAGGATTAAACCGGTAGGCAGAACAAGGTATTAAACGGAGCGTCTCTTGATTTCCTTTGACCAAAGGCTGGGTACAGTATTCACCAGGGAAGGTGATTTTAGCAAGCGGCTTCAGAGTCTAATATGCGTTATATCAAGGCCCAGTTCCCATTGTTGCCCTCAATTAGGGAGTGTGATATTTTCCTTTCTAATTTGTAAATAAAATTTCAACATTTGTGTCTTCCAATGGAAACGCTTATAGATTTTTTTCTATCCCTGAATTTATTCATAAGCCATGGGTATATCTGCAGAGTCTCAGAGCTGAGAGGGAAGTTATTAGTCAATAAGTCAAGAAGTATGACCATAGTCTTCCAAAACGAGAAAATATAAGTCTAGATGTTTTTGTTGTTTGCCAAGTCAGAGGCTACTGGATTCTGGAATAGAAACTCATTATTTCAGTTCCAAACAGCTGTCCCACTGTATAGGGTGGAGGGCGGTTCCTGGAGCTGTCCCTCCCAGCCCCCAATCCCAGCCTCCCCCAAATCCGCAGATACTCACATGCTTTATATAAAGTGGCAGAGTACAGTTGGCACTCCATATCCATGGCTTTCCCGTCTGCAGTTTCAACAAACCACAGATCAAAATTTTGAAATTTCCACCCTCTCTTGAATCCACAGTTCTGAAACCCTTGGATAGGGAGGACTGATTGTATTTAAACAAAGCACAGGGAGAAGTGGTTTCATGAGCCAGCATTTGAGAAGTAATAAGAGCCTATAGGACATAAGCCCTAACAACAACAGCAACAAAAATACACCAGGTAAGTACAATTTGGCTATACGTGTTTGTAATTACCTGATAAATCCAGTTAGTGGCATTTCCTATCATTTTGAAAAGAAGCTTATGAAATCCACTTATGGGATAATATAACACCTCATTTGCCTGAGCAAATTTTTTCAGGAAATAAGCCAACATGCTATAACATTATGTAGATTATTTAAATCTAGCTTTGACAATGCTGTTTCCCATGATACTTTTTACCTTTATTTACTTTTTAATCATCACTTTGCCCTAGAAATAAATATGTGTGTGTGTGTGTATATATATATATGTGTATGTGTGTATGTATATATATGTGTGTATATATATATATATATATATATATAATTTACTATACAGGCTACTATTGTACTTTTTATTCTAATGCTCATAGAGCTAAAAATTATATTTGCTAGCATCGTGGTTTCACCAATTTACATTCCCACTAATAGTATATGAGGGTTCCCTTTTCTTTATATCCTTGCCAACATTTGTTATCTGTGCTCTTATTGATGACGGCCATTCTGACAGGTGTGAGGTGATATCTCATTGTGGTTTTGATTTGCATTTCCTTGATGATTAGCAATGTTGAGCATCTTTTCATGTGCCTGTTGGCCATCAGCATTTCTTTTTTGGAAAATGTCTAATCAGTTCTTCTGCCTGTTGTTTAATTGGGTTGTTTGATTTTTTGATGTCTAATCAGTTCTCCTGCCTGTTGTTTAATTGGGTTGTTTGATTTTTTGATGTTGAGTTGTATGAGCTGTTTATACTTGTTGGATAGTAATCCCTTATCCCAGTGTGAATTGGTGCAGCCGCTGTGGAAAACAGTATGTAGGTTTCTCAAAAAACTAAAAATAGAACTACCGTTTAAGCCAGCCATTCCACTCCTGGGTATATAAAAAAAACAAAAACACTACTTTGAAAAGATACATGAACCCCAATGTTCATAGCAGCATTATTTATAATTGCCAAGATGCGGAAGCAAACTAAGTGTCCATCAACAGATGAATGGATAAAGAAGATGTGAGATACGTACATATATATGTTCAGTGTGATACTACTAAGCCATAAAAAAGAATGATTTTTGCCATTTGCAGCAACATGGATGGATTTGGAGGGCATTATGTTAAGTGAAATAAGGCAGACAGAGAAAGACAAATACTGTATGATATCACATGTGGAATCTAAAAAATACAACAAACTAGTGAATCTAACAAAAAAATAAGCAGACTCTGAGATATAGAGAACAAACTAGTGGTTGGTTACCAGTGGGGTGAGAAGGGGCAGTATAAGAGTGAGACAGCGGGAGGTACAAACTATTGGGTGTAAGATAGGCTACAAGGATGTATTGTACAGCACGGGGAATAGAGTCAATATTTTGTAACTGCAAATGGAGTGTAACCTTTAAAAACTGTATAAAAAATTAAAAAAATTTAAACATCATCATGGTTTCAATAAAAATCATAAATACCACTGTTCATTTTATTGGACGTTTAGATACCAATGACAAATTGAAATTATAATGGAGTAATCATAGTTCAGGCATACAAAACTGGAGGGGGTCAACCACTGAGTTTCTGTTCTCAGACACATCCCTGCACCACTGAGAACTTGAAATTTCTGTGAACTATACCTAACCCAAGGACACCAGTGTTTTTAAAACGATATCTTCTAGCTGCTACCTTGTCTCTCAAGGTAGTTTCCCTCGTAACTATGCAACCATTTTGGGCCCCAACCAATCGCTACTTAACAAGCACCCATTACCTCTTACCAGCTTCAATATAATTCTTGATAAACAACTCACGTAATTAACTGTGACCTTGTGGGTTTTGCTTTTCTAAGCCTCCCCTATTTTGTAGTCTGGCAGAACAATTCAAGTGCTTCTTGAATCCGTGTCTCATGGGCTGCAGTCCTAACTAACCCCAAATAGATGCCTTTTTATTTCAGTCAAGTCCCCATTTCTTTGAATTTTGGTTAACAATACTTAACACGACTTTATCTTCTGTAACTGATTTTATTCTGGCCATCTGCTTTTACTGGACTTTTTTTTTTTTCAATAAATCTGTATAAGAAGACCCAAAGCTGTTGGAATTAATTTCAATACATAATCAATTTATTGTATATATGTTTGTTCCTCACTTTTTCAGTGACATTATTTGAAATAACAAGTTTATATTCATTATTTGAACTTTGATCTGTCCTATAGTAGGTGTACCAAGTCAATATTGACAATATTAGCAGCTATTAATTGGCTGGCTTTACTTTTGTGTTAGTTCTATCTGGGTAGTGTTTATTCTTAACTCATGGTTAAGAAAACTATTACTTATAGATGTTTCTGACATATTAATTTCTTTTTGATAGTGCCAGTCTTGGTTATTATTGTTGTTGTTCCATGGTTGTGGTTATGGTTTCCATGACAATTTTTACATGTCATTGTACCATTATGATCTGTGAACAATCACTGGATAAACTATGAAAATTATATTTTTTCATTACATGAGTTATTAGTCTTCATTTTAAATTTTACTTTCATTGGAATTAGAGTATTTTTTTATTATTGTTAGAAAAAAATGACCTTTCCATTATAACAACTCAAAGAGAAGCATACTAAAATCATAGCTATAGCTACATTCCTTTAAATAATTAAGACTTTAGTCTCTATCCATGTTTTTAAGGAAAGTAAAAATGTATTTTTTTTGACATTTAACAAAAGCGTAGGAGAGAACTTGCTGCTTTCTGTTAGATTTAACGTTAGGTTTAAGTACTTTGGTACATACCAATATGTTCAATGACTATTCAAAAAATAATATAGACTATTTTATGGCAATTATTAATTGCATCGGAGAAAATTCTCTCCTGACTTGAATCCCATCATTATGGGATTCTAATTAGAATATCCATTAGTATCCAATTTGGTCTTTCTGAGAAATATTGGTTTGAATACACAACATTGATTCTTTCTTGTTGGACATCTTGCTCATTGTTCTTCATCCCAGGAAGGCTGCTGTCTTAGAATTTCAATGGCTCTTTTATTGTCTGTTTTAGACCTCCCTGTAAAGTTTTTGAGGCTCCTTCCACAAATGACAGAGTCTAATTTCTCTCCCCTTGAATGTGGACATTTGTAATGAAAAAAGAAGCAAATTAAAATTACTTTACCACTGAGACAAGGTTAGATATAGTGATACTGCTTTTGCCTGGCACTCTCTCCCTCTTCACGTATGTGCCTTGGAAACCCTAAGGCAACTAGTAAGAAATTTGCCTACTGTAAAGACACCATGCTGGAGAGGCCTCATGGAGAGGACACATAGAAGGAGAAATGCCCAAGGCTTAGCAGTGCCCATCTGTTTGAGTCTTAGCTCAACCCTCTGACATTGGTGAGCAAATCTTCAGATTATTCCAGTCCAGTTTAAGGCTGCCTTACTTACTGCAAATCCTGAGATGACCCTGTCCCTTTCTGCCCTGTCCAAATTCATGATCCATAAAGTCTGTAAGCATAAAAGATGATAGCTATATGCCAAAAAGCATTCATTTGTTTTGCAGTCATAGTAACTGAAACCTCTCTAAAATATATTCTTTAAAAATCCTAATTAATCCATTGATATCACAGGTCCCTTCAGATGTTCTTTCTCTCTCCCATCTCTTAATTTAAATCAATTTGCTAATCAATAATGGAGTATAAAGGACATATCTGAACAGTAAAATAAATAACTTTATTTTATTTTAGAAGCTAAGTATAAAGCTACTAATCTTTTCTACACTTTGAACATATTTAATTCCAATAAAATATAACCTTTATTTACATTTATTTTTAAATATTACCTCTTTCCTTTTTAGACAATGATCATTTGAGTTGGGATAAAGCCCATAAATGTTTTCTAAGAGACAAATTTTATATGCAAATCATTGAGCCTCCTTCTTAATGAAGTTTATCATTCAATATCCAGATAAGTGAAATTGTTCAGCAATGAGTACCAAGTGCTATTGAATATTTACAAAGATGAGGAATGAGAGAGACTACGGGCTAATGGTAGCCTTTGTGAGAGACACTTGAATGGAATTTCATGATAACCAGGAGTTTGAAGGATTAATAAGATATGGAAAATAAAGATAGTGAGTATAGCCAATTCAAGATTTTAGGTGTGAAGTTGAGAAGAGATATAAAACTGCAATTCCTAACAAACGTGGAACCAAAGAAAGGTGCTGATTTTCCTTTTTGTTCTTTTTAAGATGACAAATACTTGAGCAGGTTTAAATTCTTTATTGAAGGACTCAGTTGGAGAGAAAGATTAACAGTACAGGTTTTAGGAAAGACAGAAAAGAGATCAAGGTCCCTAACTAAGGGAAAATAAGCTTCCTCACTTCCTACTGAGCTCACAAGGAGGGATTTGTTTAGAGAAGAATAAAGGGTATCCCTTTATGTAAGATAAAAATAAGATAAAATAATATTAAATGCTAAATAGAAGATTAAACTGAATTTGCCAAATAATATAAATCTTAAAGTCTTGACAGGATGAAAGGAGATAGAGAATAATCTAGAAAAAGATTTCTATATTAAAGGACTTGCACTAGGATCCTAAAGAATATGACTTCTAGTAAAAGAAAAGATGGGGAAACTCTTCCATCTCCAGCTCTTCCAAGCGAAGACTAAAGAACTACAAATATTTAAAATATCTTCCACAGCTAACAAGGAGGTCTTCTGACAGAGATGTCCATCAGGTGTCCTGCTTCCTTTTCTCCTCCTAAAAGAAGTAAAAAGGATATTTTCATATTTTTAATGATCGAAGCCCTCAATTCCAGGACTACATTATACTACTATCTTGACAGTATTTCTTTGACATGATGCAAATGAATAAATCTTCTAAATATGATAACATTTGCCACTACCTTTTTGTCAAGTCATATATAAAGAAACTACACTAAGGTGTATACTTAGAAGATCCACTTTATAGCTACAAAATGTATATTCTGTGTATGTACCCATGAATCTATGAATAAAGATAAAATATACATACAGCATTTTCACTTACATTCAATTGCTTTGACAAATAAAACTATAGATTGGTTTAAAATTCCAAAAAAACTTTGTGGAGAGTGAAGAAGTGCTATAACACAGTAACATTTTGGAGCCATTTCTATTGCACATAGGTGTTTAGGTAGTATTTATTTCTCAAACAGACTTATCTCATCTCAAAAACACTATGGAATAAACGAGATTTAAAACGTCTTATTATCTTTGCTATGTGTAAAATTATTGTGTTCGTTGGTTAAAACCTCCAGCCCTAACATAAAAAACAAATCATAAATAAACATTTATGAGACTCTAGACATTTATAAACATTTATGAGACTCTAATTTGGAAGTATTCTTCAATTTCATCAACTTGCATTGTGCCATGGAAGTAACCCCTACTTCCACCAAATATCATTTGGACATTACTGTATAAAAAAACTATATTTATCTAGGCAGTCCTTATTATTTTTCAAGCATAAAGCAAATAACTTTAGCATTTTTTTTCTGTCGGACTTTATCATTATTACATTTTATTTCTTAACATCATTCAGAGTTTGAGTGACAGGAGGAGTCTGCTGAAGATGTAGCCCGTGGTCCACACTAAAATCCTTAAGTATAGGTATTTTGTGGAAGTATAACTGTAGTTATTAGCATTTGTTTGTTTATACTTGCACCCCAGCCCACACATGCACAATATACAAGGAATAAAACAAGACAAGATGTAGAAGACTGTCAGGAAAGGAGCCCAAGTGAAAAGATAAAGTAGCACCAGAAGTTCAGCAATGTCTGGACACACAGGATCTTATAAAGGAAAGATAGAAATGAAGTGAACAAGAAAAATGGTTGTTATTGAGAGGTCAGAACCAGTACTTGTGAGTGCAAAGGTAGCCAGTCATCTCTAGGGGACAAGATAAACAAGGCTTACCTGCCATTAGAAGTTGGTATTGTTGGAAGAGCCATTGGCTTGTCAACTAACTGGTTGTTACAATCAGCAAATCACTCAATCCTTTGAGGTTCAGCTCCTTCATCTGTAGAATGGCTGGGACTGGTAAAACAGAAAATATAAATTTAAAGGCAATAGTACAGGATAGAGAAGTCCAAAGAGTAGGCATTAGAAGCAGAAATTCTGCTTTGCCTGCTTCTTCCTCAACATCACTTGGATATGGAGATATATAGATATATAGATACACATATACACATATATACACATATATAATTTCATAAACACACATATATGTATACGTATTTGATTTACTGAAATTTTGTTTAGAATATTTGTCTCGATGTTCACAAGGGATATTGGTCAGTGGTTTTCTTTTCATGTGATTTTTTTTTTGGTTTTGATATCAGTGTATTAGGCACTATATAATGAGGTGAGAATTATTCCCTCCTTTTCAATCTTCTAGAATTGTACAGAATCTTCTAGTTTGTACAGATTTGGTATTATTTCTTAATTCAGTGTTTCTTAGAATTCTCATTGAAGCTATATGGGTTTGGTGTTTACTTTATGGAAAGGATTTTACCTATATATTCAATTTCTTTGATAGATAGAGTTCCACTTAATTTTTTATTTCTTCTTGAATAGGTTTGGTAATTTATTTATTTCATGTAGTTGTTCAGTTTTATCTAAGTTATCAAACACTGTCACAAAATTAATCATAATATTCCCTTATTATTCTTTTAATATTTAAAATATTTAGGGCTTCCCTGGTGGCACGGTGGTTAAGAATCTGCCTGTCAATGCAGGGGACATGGGTTCGAGCCCTGATCTGGGAAGATTCCACATGCCACGGAGCAACTAAGCCCATGCACCGTAACTACTGAGCTTGCACTCTAGAGCCCGTGAGCCACAACTACTGAGGCTGAGTGCCACAACTCCTGAAGCCCGCGCGCCTAGGGCCTGTGCTCCACAACAAGAGAAGCCACTGCAATGAGAAGCCCACTCACCGCAACGAAGAAAGTAGCCCCTGCTTCCCGCAACTAGAGAAAGCCCGTGTGCAGCAACAAAGACCCAACACAGCCAAAAATAAATAAATAAAATTAATAAATTTATTTTAAAAATTAAAAAAATAAAATTTTTATAGTGATGTCCTCTCTTTATTATTTTGATAATTTTCATCCTCTCTTTTTCCCCTAATCTATCTAGTTAGACATTTATCAACTGTATTGATCTTCTTAAAGGATAAAAGTTTTATTTTGTTGATATTTGTTTTGCTGTTATCTATTTATTATTTCTGGTTTTTTAGCATTATTATGTTTTCTGCTTACTTTACTTTGATGTGATATTGTTTTTCTAGTTTCTTAAGGTAAAAGCTAAGGTCATTGATTTTATACCTTTCTTTTCTCAATAAAGAGTTTATTAGTATAATATAGAATTCCCTATGTATACTGCTTTAGCTATATCTCAGAAGTTCTATATGTTGTATTTTCATTTTCCTTCAGTACCAAAAATTTATAATTTTCCTTTTGATTCCTTTTTGCCTGATGTATTATTCAGAAATGTGTTTTAGTTTCAGAATGTGTGAGGATGTTTCTCAGATATCTTTCTGTTAGTATTATACAAATCAATTGTATTTGGGTCACAAAACCTACTTTAAACCACTGAAACTCTTAGGAATTTATTGATGCCTGATAATATGGCTGACACCATGGTCTACATGGCTTGCCTCCATATTTGCAGGTTCTGCATCTGCTGATTCAACCAACTTCAGATTGAAAATATTCAGAAAAGATTCCAGAAATTTCAAAAAGCACAACTTGAATTTGCCATACGCTGGCATAGGAATGCCATACGCTGGCATTACATGGCATTTACAGTATATGTACTGGCTTGGCCAAAACGTTCATTCGGATTTTTTCGTATGGAAAAATACAACTATTTATATTGCCTTTATCTTGTATTATAAATAATCTAGAGATTATTTAAGACATATAGAAGGATTGTGTGTAGGTTTTATGCAAACACTACATCATTTTAGTTAAGGAACTTGAGCATTCACTGATACAAAGGGATGACTGTGTTGGAAAATGTTCTGTGTTCACCAATATTGTGTATTCTGACGTGTGGAATGTTCTAGAAATGTCGATCAGATCGAGTTTGTTGCTTTAAGTCTTCTTCATCCTTACTGATTTTCTGTCTTACCTGCTCTATCAATTATTGGGTACTGGGTGTTGAAGTCTCCAACTATAATTGTGGACTTGTCTCTTTCTCCTTTCTAAAGCTCTGTAATTGGGTGCATGGTATAAATTATTGTGTCATCTTGTTGATTAGACATCTGAGAGTAATCAGAAAAAGTGAACAGAAATCTATTATCTCAATTGCCTTTGAATGAAGCTGACCATATTTAAAAGGAAGTTGTTTTTCTGTTTAAGACACTGATGAGTTTACACAGACAAATTAGTGATTTAAAGGATAAAAGAAGGAGAGGCAATTTAAGTTCTGCGGGGGAAGCTCAAAGGGAAGATGCAGGAGTCAGCATATTGAGCAGGGCTTTGCAGAGAGAGGGGATCAAGAGGGTACCCAGTGGCAGGGTGACCAGAATGGTACCTTGCAGAGTTGAAATGTCTAAGATGGGACTTGTGTTTTCTGTGGCGTGTCTGGCATAAATCTTTCCTATAAATGATGCACAGAATCTTCGTTAAAGTCTGCTTTTATACTAATGCTCTCTGTTCGAGCAGCAACCTTTTGCTCAATTCAGAACAGTTTTGAGTTTTAAGTCTGAGTCACCATGGTGAGGCCCAAAGGCTGACAAAGTGCAAGAATACTGGGTCAGTGTGGCCATCAGAATGGGGGTGCCAGAGAGTCTGAGGGAATTTAGGAAGCTTTGGACTTTTTCAAACCATGGAATTTAGGGCTGAAGGTATTCACATATGTTCTAGCTGGAAGAAAAAGTTACAGCAAAAGAAAGGATTTTTAATCATTAAATACACTAGATTTACCCTTTTCAGAAGTGAATACAAGGGAAGTCCTAAATTTAAAAATCCTAAAAATTGTACTGCTTCCTGTACTCACTATACGAAATCTCAGTGGTGAAGCATATCACTGCAACTTTGAATGATTTGCCATTTGTCTATGGTCAGGTGTTTTCTGGTTATAGTTTTGAGAACCACAATATATAGGCTTACACATTTATTGACATCAGAGGTTCCATACATGTGCTTATAATGAGTCATAGGGTCATTTGAAGGAAATTTACATTTAGCTGAGGAAGCCTTAAGAGCCATTACTTAACATGGTTTGAGTTTTGTTTAGAGTTTTCCATATGCCCAGACTTTAGCAATCTGTCACCCAGATTTAAAAAATCAGTTGCAATCACCCAAGTTTGCTTCAGCATAAAGAATATATACCCAGAAATGTTTGAAGATAATTAAAATGAAAACCAGCAGCTTAGAGCATACTGAGTATGAATTAAGGTATGCTACCTGCTTTAAGTGGGAGTTTTTTTGAGAAACAGGTGAGCACTTTTCTAAAATGTCAATAGCTTTCACTGATCTACAGGGTCTTTGACTCATTCAGTCCAAATGTGGAGGTGGTGCCGTGGGAAAATGAGAGTGGGTGTGTTGCCAGCAGTGAAATGCCCCCCAAGATGGAATGTTCTCAGAATAAATGTAGAAAAGTGAGTAACAGTTTCTAATAAGTTAATTTGGAGACATCATGAAAAACTCAAAAATTCAAAACCCATGCCTCATTCAACCTGTGGAATTGGGGCTAGTTCTTCCCAATATAACTTTACTGTATTTGAAATTTACAAAGAAGTTTAAAAACAGAGCAGACAAAAATCTATAATTATACTGGAAGCTGGTTTATAAGAATGGTCAAAGCACTGGCTTCATATTTTGCTGCAAGATGACCTCATCATGTACCCATAGGGCTGTTATTTCACTTCTCTGAGGATGACTGGTTCTTCATCTAGAAGACAGAGATGACCGTTTCCTCTCCTGATGACATTACTTTGAGAGCTAAACCAACACGGTACACATGGAAAAAAACTCAGAACCACTCACTGTACATGATCAATGTTCAATAAATGCTTGCTCACATTGTGAGCAAATTCCCTTATCCGAGGAAGGACATTTGGCACCTTTTGTACTGATTATATGGCACACTACACCTTGGGGATGTATGTTTTAATGGCTTTCATAAATATATAAGTAAAGGCTTTTCATTCATAGCTTTTTAAAATCATTCAAAAAATTTAAACATTGGGAAAATGGCTCTGTGTCCTGAGTAAATATAAGCAAAAGACATAATAAGGGGTCAGTTTATTGTTCGGGGGAGAAAATGATCATCGCCTTAAGGCATCAACCTCTATTATTATGTTAGTGCAGGAACTTTTTGTTATGAAGGGTTTACAGGATGGAAATTCAGGGACATGCAGTTTACTCCATCCCACTAATTATAACACTAAAATGAATGAATGGTTTACTTTATAAGCTTAATGAACTCGTTAAAAATGTCTGATTTACTAGATTATATCCCTACCATAGAGATTAAGTAAAGGCATTTGACTTTGCAATACAGTAAAATTGTGCCATCAGGCAATAAGTGAGGCGCACCAGATTCAATCATGTAAAAATGCAGATTGTATTTTTGTGAAATTAGAAGAAAAGGATACTTTGCTGTTCATATATATTATCATGAAAAACTCCAAATAAAAGATAGTGAAACATACAGCAGCAGCTGAACTTTCTCTGAACTGAGGAAATCCACAACATCAGACATCAATCACTTCTTTATCAAGTTCCCTGTAATGAAGAGCTTGAACGCAGCCACATTTGACAACAGGGGTTAACAGAAGGACAGAGGTTGCTGGTGTGTTTTCTTGAATTGGAATTTCCTGTCTGTTTCAGTGCATCTCTTCTTGCCAGTCCACGAGCAGTGAGGATCTTTTACCAGCTCCCACTCAGATGTGAACCTCATTGTTAAGATGATACTCACATTTCTCTGACTAAATTACATGGCAAACCACCGTTCTCACGTGAGGGTGAATTGTCAGTAAAATCTAAAATTCATGTAACTCAGCTCTGGCTGGATAGTCACACTTCAAAGCTCCTCAGCCCTTCGGAAGAGGGGATCCCAGAAGCCACCTATGCCCCACACCTCCTGGGAGGGTGATCATGGTCTTCATAGAGCAGAATTCTGCCCTATGACTACACTGAGGTTGACACCTGGTGATTGTTCTCTGCAAGCCCAGGTAACCTGCCACAAGCACCATGCTCCATTCTGTGGGGCTCAGGGGTCCTGGGGTGCAGCCTGGGCTGGACGTTAGGACTTCTCGTCAGCCGGGACAATTTGGTGTGAAGAGTCAGATTCCCACCGCTCTCATTTGTCTGCACAGTACTGAGGCGAGCTCTACAGGAGGGCTGAGTACTCGTTCACGTCTACTAATGCCACCCAAATCTGTAGGGGATTTTTTAACACTGTGCTTCTCTCAGTCAGGGTGCCATTTTTTTTTCATCCATAATTCTCCATATATGTACATGAAGGAAATATAAAATAATAATAAGAGGACTATTGGGGTTATTTGTAACTTATATTCTTCTAAATTCTAAAGGAATGAATGAATGGATGAATGAATGAATATACCTCTCTCTTTCAGAATAGGTCTCTGACCAAATATAACCTCCCTAAAGAGGCATCCGCTGACCTCCAATTTAAATTAGGATTTCTGTGACTCTTTAGGAAAGGATAAGTGCTTTTCTTTTTTTTTTTTTTTTTTTTTTTTTTTTTATGTGGTACGCGGGCCCCTCACCGTTGTGGCCTCTCCCGTTGCGGAGCACAGGCTCCGGACGCACAGGCTCAGCGGCCATGGCTCACGGGCCCAGCCGCTCCGCGGCATGTGGGATCCTCCCGGACCGGGGCACGAACCCGTGTCCCCTGCATCGGCAGGCGGACTCTCAACCACTGCGCCACCAGGGAAGCCCAAGTGCTTTTCTTCAGAGCACTCATCTCTACCTAATATTGTATTTTAATGTAATAGTAAGAATTACATTTTTCTATCTCTCCTACCAGAATGCTACTCCTTTAAGGCCCGTGACTGTCTCTTTGGTCCCCTGTCATATTCCAGCACCTGGAAGAGCACCTGGCACAAAGAACAAGCTCAGAAATATTAGATGCATAAATCACTGGATAAATAAATGAGTGATTTGAGCACAGGCAATGATGATTCCAGTGCTCAGCATTTCCCCATGAAAACAGTGCTTCGAGGATCCAAAGGTGATTAAGACAGATCCCTGCCATCAAGCAACTAATTCTCCTGGATTACATTGCCCAAGCTAAGATTTTTAACAACTTTATTGAATTCTAATTTGCATACCAATATTCCACCCACTGAAAACGGACCCAGTGATTTTAGAAAATGTCAATAATCAAGCAATCACCATCCCAGTTCAGTTTTAGAACACTTCCTTCAACCCCCAAAGATTCCTTGTGCTTATTTTGCAGTTAAGGCCCACCCCAGCCTCCACCCCAGACAACCATGAATCTGGCTTCTGTCTCTATAATTGTGCCTTTCCTAGAAATTTCATATAAATGGAATCAGATAATAAGTAGTCTTTGCCTCTGGCTTCTTGGACTTAGCAAAATCTTCTTGAGGCTCACCTATGCCGTTGCATAGATCAGTAGTTTATTCCATTTTATTAATGAGAAGCATTACAATACATGGTTATGCCTCATATTGTTTATCCATTTAACATTGGATGGACATGTTTTGGCTGTTGTGAATAATACTGCTTTGAACATTCACGTACAAGTCTTTGTGTGGACCTAGGTTTTCATTGCTCTTGGGTAGTTACCTGGGATGGAATTTTTGGGTCATCTGATAAATGTGTGCTTAATATTCTGAGAAGCTACCAAACTGTGTTCCAAAGTGCTGTTTTACATTCCTACCAACAAGGTACAATAAATCTACTTTTTGTAAATCTTTGCCAACAATTGGTATTGTCCGTCTTTTTGATTACAGCTTCTCTAGTGTGTATGCAGTTTTAATTTCCATTTTCCTAATGCCTAATAATGTTGAACATTTTTGCATGTGCTTATTAGTTATCCTCATATCTTCTTTGGTGAAGTGTCTTTTCAAATATTTTCCCATTTTTTAACTTGATTATTTTATTTTTATTATCGAATTGTAACCGTGCTTTATATATTCTGGTTATGAGTTCTTTACCGGATAAATCACTTGCAAATATTTTCTCCTAATTTGAAGGAGTCCAATTATCAATGTTATCTTACAGATCATGCTTGTAATACCATATGTAAAAGTCATTGCCTATCCTGAGATAAAATCAATTTCATCCTCTTTTCTTTTAGAAGCCAGATAGTTTTGACCTTGTAGCTATTAGTTTTCCTTCACCTGTTGTCTTTTCTCTCATCTACCACTTTTATTCATTGAAAATTTTTCCTCAGATTTTTGCAACCCAGGAATAATGGGGATCCCATTCTCTTCTTTAAATAGAATGAGCAGCTATCATTTGTTTTTGTTTGCGTGCTATATCTGTTTGTTGTTGCGAAAAATTTCCTCGATGCAATGGTAGCCTCCTCGTGTGACAGCCAGGCTCCTCCAGGGGCCATGGAAAGGAAAGGGACACTGATTATTTGAGCTACATGAATCACATGGGGTGTATATTTTTAATTTTTCTGGCTTTACTGAGGTATACTGGACAAATGAAAATTATATAGGTTTAAGGTGTACAACATGATATTTTGTTACACATATACATTATGAAATGATTACACCACAATCAAACTAATTAACATATCCATCACCTCGCATGATCATAATTTTTTGTGTGGAGGGGGAAAACACTAAAAATCTCTCTTGGCAAATTTCAAGCATACAATACAGTGTATACCTATTACCTCTACTCACCACACTCTACATTAGATCTCCAGAACTTATTCAATACCAATCCTTTGTATCCTTTGACCAACATCTCCCAATTTTTCCCACTCTCCTGCCCCTGGCAACCATAATTCTATTCTCTTCTTTTGTGCTTTAGACTTTTTTAAAGATTCCACATGTAAATACAATCATACAGAATTTTCTTTCTGTTTCTGGCTTATTTCACTTAGCATAATGTCCTCCAGGTTCAGATACGGAAATAAGAGTCCACTGATGGATGATCAGATAAACATATGACATATATAATGAATTTAAAACATACAGCAAGAAGCAAGAAGAAAAAGAAGCAAGGGGGAAGAGAGTAGGATACATGCATAGTGTCAGGAGTTCAGCTGATCTGGGAGAGAGAGAAGCAAACTGTCAGGTGTGGGAGTAGCTGAGTCAAGCAGGAAGCCCAGAATGAAAGAGGCAAAAGCCTTAATCACTTACTGTGATTAAAGCAAGTGACCAAAACTGGAGAAAGTGCCAACTTGCCATGTTCCATTTGTCTCATGGAGAAGCACACCATTCCTGGGTCAGGTCGTCAGTGCAGACATGGGGGCCATTTACTTTTGAGGGAGCCCTGAACAAAGGCTCCGGCAGTTTTATGGGCCCAGTTTTATGGACCCTGAGGTCAGAGGAAGGGCACAGAGTTGAACATTACTAGGTACTGAGTCAGATTAGGGAACGCATTTCAAGGTTTCTTGCTTCTCCCCTTCATGAGGAGGTCTCAGCAGAGAAGTCAGAAGAGGACTTCTGCCCAAGGCTGCAGGAAAAGAGACAGGAATGAAGAGCAAACAAACACTGGGCTTGCCAATAACCAGTTGAACAACTGTAGCTTTTATCTGAGAGCCTCAGACAACAAACATGGAGCCAGATGATTCTACTAGAGAGTGGCTGATTTAAGCCACATTGAAAGCATAGCTTTCAATCTGAGGTGACAAGATCAGTGCCTTATGCAGAGATACAATTTACTTGGTTCATCCATTCTTCCCTATTGAATTCCGGCACAGACTTAACACATCTTACAAGCTACTTGTTTCTTTTTGTTTTGTTTTGTTTTTAAGCAGGATGGAATATTCCATCAGCTCAAGATCTTGGAAGAAAAACCACTGTTGTCCTCGTATATGAATAACACGCACAAGATTTTGTCAAATTACATTGGCAGTATTTAGAAGTACAGGGGCTTCCCTGGTGGCGCAGTGGTTGAGAGTCTGCCTGCCGATGCAGGGGACACGGGTTCGTGCCCCGGTCCGGGAAGATCCCACATGCCGCGGAGCGGCTGGGCCCGTGAGCCATGGCCGCTGAGCCTGCACGTCCAGAGCCTGTGCTCCGCAACGGGAGAGGCCACAACAGTGAGAGGCCCACGTACCACAAAAAAAAAAAAAAAAAAAAAAAAAAAAGAAGTACATCAAAATAAGCTTGGATTCTTAACACTGTAAAATCAAAATTAAAACCATAAGATGGTATATGATTAGACAACTGTCTACATAAGCAATTCAAAAAGACTGGATTTTTTAAAATATAGAATGAAGAGGAAATTTTTTAAACTACCTTCATATTCATTTGCTAATTAAAATTTTGCTTTGTTAAATAAAAAAATGACATATGATTTTTACTTAGGTAGAGAAAAAACTCAGCAATAAGGAATAAAAAAAGAATCACTGAAAGAAATGTTCAAAGCAGTGGGAACATGTGTCATTTCATAGCTGTATTCATTTCAGTCTTTTCAAAGTAAATTTTAAGTTTTCATAGACTGTAGGGGAAATTAACATATATATGGCAATACATGAATATATGATTTATTTGGGTCCGTACATTCATTAGTCTTTTTTCCACAGGAGAAATGAGACGAAGTCCACAGAAGACCTTTCAAAACTGGCACATCTATCTTCAAACTTGAATGTCTTTTTCATACTTTCTTGTGTGCCTTCTAGTATATATATAATAAATTACTTTTCCCAAAGTATTACAACGGTAGGTATGGTAATTAGAGCGAAACAAATTGCAGTGGTCATTTAGTAAAATGATAAATTGGTCAGAACCAATTAGAGGCAGAAAACTTAACATTAAGACTATGATGAATGGGTGAGTGGTGGTAAGACTTGTCTATGAGATGGAGCTTGACAAGAACAAACTCTCCATATTCAAAGCAACAAACTCTTCACGGTGAAATTGAAGATGCACGTAAGTTGAAGGGAGATGGATTTCAATTTCAATACATCATGCCAAGTACTTCATTTTATGGCAAAATTACCTTTCCCCTAAGAGCACCCTTACTCCTTCAAAAAACAAACTGCATATTTAAAAAAAATCTTATCCTTCATCTTTTTATCCCAGGAAATTACTTTTTACTTCTATGGCAAAAGTGACATTCCTTGAATTCTTATTTTACTTCTCTACTATCTTTAAAGTTTTAAAATTGATTAAATTCCTCCCCATCCCATCATACAACTTTGTTGATCCTGCACCATTGAATTGCTTTTAATTTTATCCAGTGGAAACTGTATTAAGATTATTGAAAAGAATAAACTTATAGTAGAAATTACAAATATACTCTGAATCTAAAAATGTGGTAGTGAATGTGACTGCAAAAGGGAAAACTATTATTTTAAAAGTAATCATTAATTAAAATCTCAAATGAGGGCTTCCTGGTGGCTCAGTGGTTAGGAATCCACCTGCCAACGCAGGTGACACGGGTTCGAGCCCTGGTCCCGGAAGATCCCACATGCCGCGGAGCAACTAAGCCCCTGCACCACAACTACTGAGCCTGCGCTCCAGAGCCCGTGAGCCACAACTACTGAGCCCACGTGCCACAACTACTGAAGCCCGCAGGCCTAGAGCCCCTGCTCTGCAACAAGAGAAGCCACTGCAATGAGAAGCCCGCGCACCGCAACGAAGAGTAGCCCCCACTCACCGCAACTAGAGAAAGCCCATGTGCAGCAACGAAGACCCAACACAGCCAAAAATAAATAAATAAAATAAATAAATTTAGATTAAAAAAAATCTCAAATGATTTTATGACATTGACTTGTAGACTATTGTTAAATGCAAATACATACAAATATACCTGTATCCTTTTGAATGAGAATTCTCATCCACTACCAATAGTACCTTCTTCTGGAATTAAAGAGAGCTCCAAGTTGATTCAAATTAATCTTTTACTTGTACCAACTTTAAACTATAAAACTATTTATGGGTAAAATTATCTGTAGAAGTGACAGATTACTAAAGATTAATATTTGAAAATACATTATAACTTAATGTATTTTTTTACTCATTATTGCAGTAACTAAAAGTAAATTGCATCAGCTACGTAACCATTACAAGAAGGTTCTTTTCCCCCCACACACAGGATTGTTAACAGATAAGGCCATGCAAATGCAGTGAATGTCAGCTCCATCTCTGTGATTGAATAAAAGATGGTCAAAATTAATCAGCTTTTAAAAACTAGGAATGTAGACCCAATTTCACTCCATTTCTTTTGCTGTTTTTTTTTCTGTGCTTAATCAAGAAAAGAAAATTATTTTCACGTTTAGGTTATTCACATAATTAATTACATCTAAATATGGATACCTTTTAGATAAGTCCCCTAGAGATATTAAAAATGTCACAGTAGGACTTCCCTGGTGGCACAGTGGTTAAGAATCTACCTGCCAATGCAGGGGACACAGGTTCTATCCCTGATCCAGGAAGATCCCACATGCCATGGAGCAACTAAGCTCGTGCGCCACAACTACTCAGCCCGCGCACCTAGAGTCCGTGCTCTGCAACAAGAGAAGCCTCTGTAGTGACAAGCCCACGCACCACAACAAAGAGTAGCCTCCGCTCACCACAGCTAGAGAAAGCCCACACACAGCACAGCAATGAAGACCCAACACAGCCAAAAATTAGTTAATTAATTTTTTTTAAATGTCACAGTACACCACCATTTCTCACAGCGTACTCTATTAGAGCTGTTATAACAAATAATTAAAAAGTAATTCAACAAGAGTAATTTTAAACTTTTGAACGATGGCTGACAAATGGGGTACGGGCTGATGACTCATGGCCAGGTGAGAGCAAGTCAGGTTCCTTATAACCTTTTGCTCATGGATGCTTAGCCTTTCTGGTGTCATATTCTAACTTTAAACGTTCCTTGTCAGATAGATTTCTACAACACATTATAAGCAACTCCAAAAAGATAAGAAATTTATGAACATCATACATATGTGAAAATGGGGTCAAGACAGCACGGTAAAGTTCTGATAAGCTATCAACATTTTAATTTCACCACTTTTCTATGAAAAAGAGTGAATAGTTAATTTAAATTCTCTTTTCAAACAAAGTTACCAGAATGTAGAGCATCACTTTTGCTCTAAATAATCTTTAAGAACTTTATTTGGCATTGTTCACTTTCCTTTCTTCAAATTTAATAACATTACCAAGTCCAACACTGTATCGCTTGCCAAATGACAGGCCAATAACTCAAGAGACGAGTTGTTGGGGAAAGGAATAGCGACTTTATTTGGAAAGCCTGAGAAGTGGTGGACTAGTGTCCCAAAGAACCACCTTACCCAAGTTAGAATTCAGGCTTCTTCTTTTTTAAGGAAAAAATTAATTTATTTATTTTTGGCTGCATTGGGTCTTCGTTGCTGCATGCGAGCTTTCTCTAGTTGTGGCGAGCGGGGGCTACTCTTCGTTGTAGCACACAGGTTTCTCATTGCAGTGGCTTCTGTTGTTGCTGAGCACGGGCTCTAGGCACGCGGGCTCAGTAGTTGTGGCACATGGGCTCCGTAGTTGTGGCTCACAGGCTCTAGAGTGCAGGCTCAGTAGTTGTGGCGCATGGGCTTAGTTGCTCCACGGCATGTAGGATCTTCCAGGACCAGGGCTTGAACCCATGTCCCCTGCATTGGCAGGCATATTCGTAACCACTGCATCACCAGGGAAGCCCCTCAGGCTTCTTTTATACTAAAAAGGGAGGGAGTGTGGCTGGTTGCTGCATGTTCTTGCAGCTGTCCCCATAGGTCTGGTAACAATGTTCCTATAAACCTCCAACAAGACAAATGTTATTCTCTGTTCTGCTACTTTTTATCTATACGGTGGGAAAGTATTATACCTTTAAAGGTCAGGGCCTTGAGAATGGCCTATCCTGTATATTTCAGGCTCTAGGCAACATTCTTTTACAGAAGGTGCAGAGCCAGCATGACTAAGCACAGGCGACAGAGCACAAGGGTTAGAGCTAAAGGAATAGCTCCAATATGGAGTCAGGTTTGTTCTTCTTTACTACAATAAGATAAATCAAAGACTTGCCTATAGTAAAAACAGAGCCATGTGATATTCTGGGCTCCACAGGCCCCCTGCAATTAAAGGACCCAGGGGATCGGGCATTTTCAACACTGATAATGGATTCTATGAATGCTGACAATATCCATAAGGATTGTTTGGTCCTTCTGACTATACTCTAGGATTTTTAGGCTTCTTGATTCTAGAGAGGGTGCCCTAGCTGAGGGATACCTGAATTCATCTTTGTCCTGGTACACCTCCTATAGTGCGTGAATGCTCTGCGGATAGCAGTTAGAGGTACAAGATGCAGATGATCAGGGAGATCTTCAATTCCTGAATCCTATCATTTTCTCTTCATGGCAACTTGGAGAAGATCCAGAGAGTTGTGGACCCACAGAAGACAAGACTGATAAGAGAGCGTATATTGTACCTTTAAGTCAGCGCTCTGTGGTCTGATGGCATGGTCCAGTGCCACCCCCTAGGAACTGGAAGTGTAGCTAACAAACATATTTTGCAGGGCTGGAGGCAGGCCTAGGGCTGGCTGAGCTGCTTCGTGCGCACCTTTCCATCTTGACTTGCCCCTGAGTCAAGGATTTTATTGACACTCTGATGATGATGAAAAGTCAGTCTCAGGAAAGCAGGACAGTCATCAAGAGGAAGGTCGCCTAAGGGCAGGAGAGCAATGCTGACACTTCCTGATGAGTTAACTTTTCTGACTATTCCTGCAAAGCTCTCATGTTTGGTAAATCTATATTTCATCTCTGCAGAGTCAGAAAGGACACTTCCTGGGCATAATCTTGGAAAACAAATAAATCAACATAGAATTCAATACAAAACAGGACGAAAAATGAAGTACTAACTGCCATCTTTTTTACACTGTAAAACCAAATTCCAGTCAATACAACTGGAGACACAGGAACCCACTGGGTGAAATCAAATTTTGTGATTTACCCTTAGCATGTTATACTCGATCTAGGGAGCAGATGTGTATGAGAAACTGAGAGCATTAATCCCTATTCAAACTTGGGATAAGGCTAAAGGTGTAAAATCCCTTTTACACTTTTGACTTTGCTAGAAAGATTTGGCTGAGAATGACCTATTAATTTGGAGCCCTACCCCAAGAGAGTCAGCTGGGGTCAATAAATAAACCATGTAAGCGGAATAATGGTTAGAAACACTTCTCACTGGTGATTCTATTTCACTGCTGAGAGAACTTTTCTAGTAAAAAATTAATGAGATACTCAGTTATGGGATACTTAGCTCATCTGGAAACTGTTAATTCTATTGAATGAGCTGAGAGGAAGTTAACCAGGCATATTATCCCGATTTTACTTCATCACTAATACTCAATTGCCTGCCCCAGGTCCTACATTCAGTTCACCCCCATCCTTTTGCTTTATCTTCTCAATATTTTCCTGGACTGGCATTGTCATGAATGCTGCCGAGTTCTCACTTTATGTATGAATACAATATGTAATAAATTAGGATGACATTAAAAAGAGGTGGCTCATTAAATTGTGATAGGATCTTACTATTTATCATCCATGTTTGATCATTCGTCTTTCAACTTACTGCCCTCTGGCCCCATCAGGGTTGAAGTGAAGCCTGTTTTAGTCACACCAGCCTCTTCCAGCTGTGTCCTCACATCCTCCTCCTCCTCACCACTCTCCCGTCTTTGCCCAGACTTGAAAACTGCAAAGAGTATTGATCTGATGATCACGGGCTACTTTTTCCTGCAGAGGTAGGGTCTGGCCCTGGTCAGCATCTGTGTGGCCTTGGACAAGTAGATAACCGGAGTCTCAGCGTCTAAAGGAGATGATAGTTCCGGTCTCAAAGGCAGCTGAAAATAAACGACTCAGTGCCTGTGAAAGACTTACCTGTATTTCCACGCTGCTGGCTATCATTAAGGTTCCCCACCCCACACTCAGCACCACTGAAGTTTGCTCCTCCTTTTCTGGACATCTGTAACATCCCCATGCCTCAAATTTATGTCCCACTTCTTTCTTACAGCCTTTCTTTGAAATTCCAGTCCCCACTGGTCTCTCATTTCCTTGACCTTCTACAAAGATAGTGCCTCCTAACTTTATACCCGATTCTGTGCTTCCTAGGTTTGCTATATCCTTGAGTCTGGATCTGAGCTGTCTTCATTCGAGATGCCGCTAGGCAAAGCCAGATGATATAATGTAGTTTTCATCTGAATGAGCAGAGGCTGGGCATGCTTCTGACTCTCGCCAGTGCTCTCCATTGTCCTTCATAGGTTCTCCAGACCTTGAGTAAGAACACATGTTTTAACCTTCGTTGCTTTTATTCAAAGTCTACCTGCAGTGGGCATCATACACCCTCTTGGTTTCATAGGTTGACTGTTAGTTAGCAGACAACATAAAACTTTTTTTATTTTTATTTTTTTAATTTTTAAATTTTTTTATCATAACAGGATTTTACTTATTTTTTAAAAATTTTTATTGGAGTATAGTTGATTTACAATGTGTTAGTTTCTGCTGTACAGAGAAAGCCAAATATCATATGATATCGCTTATATGTGGAATCTAAAAATACGGTACAGGGGCTTCCCTGGTGGCACGCAGCGGTTGCACGTCCGCCTGCCGATGCAGGGGAACCGGGTTCGCGCCCCGGTCTGGGAGGATCCCACGTGCCGCGGAGCGGCTGGGCCCGTGAGCCATGGCCGCTGAGCCTGCGGGTCCGGAGCCTGTCCTCCGCAACGGGAGGGGCCACAGCAGAGGGAGGCCCTCATACCACAAAAAAAAAAAAAAAAAAAAAAATATAAAAAAAAAATAATAATAATAAAAAAATAAATAAATAAATAAAAATACGGTACAAATGAACTTATTTACAAAACGGAAATAGAGTCACAGATGAAGGTGAAATTGGACCTAGTAAATAATTCATGCTTAGGCATCAATAACATGAGATTTTAGGAAAGAGCAATAAAATAAACCTTAGTATAACCACTTTTGTGATTGGCATCTAATCTTTAAATATGTTAGATATGCCAAATCACCGTATTTGCTTACAAGTAGCCTATGTACTATGTAGCTTCTTTTTTTTTTTTTTTTTTTTGCGGTACGCGGGCCTCTCACTGTTGTGGCCTCTCTCGTTGTGGAGCACAGGCTCCGCGGC
>NC_041221.1:22990249-23118092 GCF_002837175.3 Physeter macrocephalus
GGCAGGTGGGATCTTCCCGGACCGGGGCACGAACCCGTGTCCCCTGCATGGGCAGGCGGACTCGCAACCACTGTGCCACCAGGGAAGCCCAATGTAGCTTCTTAAAATGTTTTCTTTCAATTAGAATTGTATCTTATTGCCATGCTTTATTCCTACTAATTTAGAAGTCTGCCTTAAGGAATAAAATAAAAACTTAGGGATTTTCCAAGTTTTAAATACATCCACAATTATTTGCTATATAAGTATGCCCAGAATGCTATTAGTTGCTAAATTAGGCCAGAAAGAAATGAACTACATTTGAAAATTCTCAGAAATACTGTCTATCCAGATATAAGCAGTTTCTAGAAGCCAAATAATTGTGATTGTCCAAAAGTTCTTTGATAATTTGTCTGCCACTCTATAGAGGGCTTTCAGGAAATCTTCTTCAACACTCACAACACCCTAATAATTATGAATGCCTGCACCATGCCCTAGGGGAGGAGAACGCCATCATTTTCTGGAACTCCATAGTTTATCTGCATTTACTGATATCTATATTTTTTCATATCATATAGATTGAACAACTTGAATAGTTTAAAGTGCTCTCCCAGACATTATAAAGAAACTCACAACATTCCTTCCAGATAAATAAGGGAGCAAACAAACCTCTCACTTTGTTATTTATTTAGACACAAGGTTAATAGATAGTAAAATCTAAAAAGAAAGATACTAAAACAACAACAAAAAATAGCAGCCTGGAAACTGCAGGGCATCTTTTTGAGGCAAGCTAGACCTAAAATCTTGGTCTGTGAATGGTGCAGAGAAAGGCCTGGGACAGCAGTGGGGATACTTCCACCAGCTCACGTGCTTGGCAAGTTCTCTGCGTCCAGGAATCAAGTTCCCTCCACGTCCTCCTGCCTAGGCAGAGGGCTCCAGCTGTCCTTCTGTGTTCACTGAGAAACATACAGGCTCCAGCTTTCTGTGGTCTTCCCCAGAAGGCAGGTAACTTCACTTGGCAAGATTCTTTAACATTGTTTATTGCTGGGAACCCTCAACTCTACTTGGTTCTACCACTGCTTAGGGTACCTGCGCCTCCCTTTGGCCTCATCTGTATCAACCAAGTCCTCTTCTTACAGCTGTGGCCCCCTTTGGTCCTGATGGTGCAAAGCTGAGATCTGAAACTGCGCATTCATCCCTCTGAATTCTTATCTCCCTGAATGAATAGAATTAATAAAAGGAGGCCCATCTTCCTACTCCTTGTGCTTGACATATAAATTGTAAACATTCATTAAGATATTTGTTTTAACTGTGTGTGTTTGTTATCTATTACTATTTATTTGCTCTTTGAGTTATCAGGCAGCCCCTCTCTTCCCCGCTTTTTTTTTTTTTTTTTTTTGCGGTACGCGGGCCTCTCACTGCTGTGGCCTCTCCCGTTGCGGAGCGCAGGCCCCGGACGCGCAGGCTCAGCGGCCATGGCTCACGGGCCCATGCGGAGCACAGGCTCCGGACGCGCAGGCTCAGCGGCCATGGCTCACGGGCCCAGCCGCTCCGCGGCATGTGGGATCCTCCCGGACCGGGGCACGAACCCGCGTCCCCTGCATCGGCAGGCGGACTCTCAACCACTGCGCCACCAGGAAAGCCCATCCCCGCTTTTTTAATGTGCTTCAGTCCATCTGTTTTTTTTTTTAGAGGCTTTTGACCTATGATCAGAAACATTCTCCCATCTGCATCCTTATAAATATTTTTAAGTTTTGTTCTGGGACACAGTTTCTTAGAAAGTTACTTAGAGACTCGTTGATGTTTAGGGGTCTTGCTTTTTAAGACTTAAAAGCAGGAGAAGAGCTGTTTAGTCCAGGGCTGATTATTTCAAACCACTGAGGCAAGACCCTTCTGAGTATTCCACCCAATGACCCAGGAATTAAGAGATGTTTGAGTCTGGGTGTTGGGAATGCACGCTATTTTCACCCCTGTGTGACTTTCAAGTAGAGATCTCGCCAATGATTTCAGGAGGGGTCTTCCCTCACGTGCGTGTGCTGATAGCTCTCTGCCGAATAAGCGTCCTCCGCGGGTCTCCAGCGTTCCCATTAGAGGCAGGATCTCTCCCCTTTGGTGTTCTGTCCTAAGAACTCCAATCACCTTGCTCTCGCCAGACTTCTGGCTCTATCTCCTTAATGAAGGAAGTTCTGAGTTCTCTGAGTTCCCTCTGAGATCCCAATCCTTGCCCCAAGTCAGGGAAGTTCTCCGCAAGCAGGAAGCTGGAGAAATTTCGCTGCTCACCTCATTTGGATCCTGTCTCTGAGGAACAAAACCCTTGGTTTCTCAATGTCTATTTCACATATTTTGCTTTGCCATATTTGTCTACATATTTCTGTTGTTTCAGGCAGGAGTGTAAATCTACTCCTTTCTGCTCTGTCTTGGCCAGAAGCAGAATCCAAGTACCATTCTATTTTAATTACTGTTCCTTTCTGTTATGTGGTTGACATCAGGGGGTCTTGTTCAAGCTTGTTCCACTGCAGTTTTGGAAACATTACACCAATTCATACACATTTATTTTTCAAAAGTTCTTTAGAATCAGTTTATCTATATATAAAAGCAATCCTCTTTCATTTATTGGTGTCCATTAAAGGCATAGGCTAATTTCTGGAAAAATGGTTTCCATACAATAAAACCTTTTATATTCCAAGAATAGCATGTGCTTTCTTATTATTCCAATCTTGTACGCATTCCTCAGGAGCATTTTAAAATTGTATTCCTATGGAATGGGTACATATTTTGGCTTATTCCTACATATTAACCCACTTTTGTTGGTTTTGAAACTTGATTCTGTTGTTTCTTTATATTTATTGTGTTGTTTCTATTTGGGAAAGTTACTGATCTTTGCGTATTAGTTTTGTACACAGGAACTGACTGAATTCTGTTATTTATTCAACGGTTTTTATTTGCATGGTTTGTTATCTTTTCATACAGTTCTATCTATCATAGATACCTACTCTGAAATAATGTATTATTCGTTTGTATATTTCAATGTGCGCACAACCTAGGTCCCTTTGCTTTTGGACAACCTTTACTTCTATAAAGTTATTAAGTTCCGGTTCTACCTCTCACTTTTCTCCACATCAGTTAGAAAATTGTAGTTTGAGAAAAATCTCACTGATAATTCCTCTCTGCTCTTACCTATTCTTTTCCACTTCAAGGGAGTATCACATGAATATATAAGGTAAATTTCTTGAAATGATTAGGACTATTCAAGAGAGAGATTTTACTTAAATATTAAGAGTTAGCAGAGTGCTTTATCTTATAAATGTTCACAAATAAAGAGATAGTAACATAAGAATGGTAAGTGGGTTTGACTGTGTTAAGAATTTAAACTATGTGTTCATGAATTAAAGATTCTTTCTTAATATAAATATTTCACCTTAGGAGAAGTTTAAGTACATGGCTTGGAGAAATTCAAATGCAAATATGTATCATCTCATGTTGAGCATTGAGAAAGGACACAATTAAAAGAAAGTAGATGTGCTGAGTGTTACAAGAGTGAACAATTTTCACTGTATGTCAATTTTTTTTAATTTTCTAAAAACATTGTGATGTCTATTAACTATAACAGATTAATGCTACAGGGGATAATCAATATCCAAACTTTCAGCAGCTTACCATAGAAATTTGTTCATGCATTTCAGGGATCAGTTGGGATAACAGAAGCTACACTAAGCATTTTGGATATAAAAGGTTTAATATAGGAAATAACATCTTATACAACTTCTGAAGATCCAGAAAGCTGCCATGGCTGTCTCAGGCAGCCTGATACACTGAAGTGTTTCTTAGTCTCACCTGGAAGCTGCAGAAGTTCTCAGGAATCTCCAAGAAGCTCCTGTCAGCTGTGGGGGTCAGTGGCAGTGTGGAGAGCACTCTTCAAGGGATCACTGGGAAGCCGCAGTGAATCCTGCATCCACCCAGAATCTGCCTGTAGCTGGTTCTGAGGATGATGGATCCTCCTCTGCTGTCTTCTAAATCATGTGCGTATACTCTCAATGGCAAACTCTAACTTGGACCCAGACAGGGAAGGGAATTCTCTGCTTCAGCAAGACAGAAGTGTTTACAAAGGGGTGATAGACAATAGAGAAAAATGCAAACTTGTGTAATGGTGCAGAGCGTAGTGGGTAGTCCTGGCGGTGTGCTCTCTGGTAGTTGGGAGGATGAGGTGATGCTCTGCTGTCCACTCATGTTCGCTTTCATCCCCAGCACTTCACCACTTTCCATTGACAGGGATAGGCTATATGGCTCCACCCAGCTACAAAAGGGGCTGCCTCTCAGTGACTATCCATAAGACGGAAGGAGGAAGAGTAATATGAGTGAAAAGTTAGATTAACAAATAAATAATTTAAAGAAAAATAGTCAATTAACCTACAACTGGCAATAAAGTAATGCTGGATCTAGTATGTAATACGAAATAATAATTTATCAACATAAATTATACTGTTCACACCTTAGATTTTCTTATTCATTGAATGATTACTTTTAATATCTTAGAAACAATCTAGTATTTTCCTAGGATACAAATATTAGTGCTGAAAATCAAAGCTGCAATGAGGTACCAACTTACACCAGTCAGAATGGCCATCATTAAAAAGTGTACAAATAACAAATGCTGGAGAGGGTGTGGAGAAAAAGGAACCCTCCTACACTGTTGATGGGAATTAAATTGGTGCAGCCACTATGGAGAACAGTATGGAAGTTCCTCAAAAAACTAAAAATCGAGCTACCATATGATCCAGCAATCCCACTTCTGGGCATATATCTGGACAAAAATATAATTTGAAAAGATACATGCACAGCTATGTTCACAGAAGCACTATTTACAATAGCCAAGACATGGAAACAACCTAAATGTCCACCGACAGATGAATGGATAAAGAAGATGTGTTATATATACACAATGGAATACTACTCAGTCATTAAAAAAGAATAAAACAATTCCATTTGCAGCAACATGGATGGACCTAGAGATTATCATACTAAGTGAAGTAAGCCAGAGAAAGACAAATACCATATGAGATCACTTATATGTGGAATCTAAAATATAACACAAATGAACTTATTTACAAAACAGAAACAAACTCACAGACATAGAGAGCAGACTTGTGGTTGCCAAAGGGAAGGGGGTTGAGGGAGGAGTGGAATGGAGTTTGGGGTTAGCAGATACAAGATATTATATACAGAATAGATAAACAACGAGGTGCTACTCTATAGCACCGGGAACTATATTCAATATCCTGTAATAAACCATAATGGAAAAGAATATGAAAAAGAAAATGTGTATATATGTAAATGTATAACTGAATCACTTGTTGTACACTAGAAAGTAATACAACATTGTAAATCAACTATACTTCAATAAAATGAATTTTTAAATTAAATAATTAATTAATTAAAAAACAAATATTAATGCTGAACTAACCCCAAATTTTATTGTATCAAAGTATTGAATTAATATGCTAACTTTTCTCTGCTGACAGTCACAATGATCCTTGTCCTTAAGGGAATGGTCACATTTCTGGGAACTTGCAGGAAACCTACCTACACTATGAAGTGATGAAGAAGATCTGAAGTTTGCTGATAAAACACAATTTTGGTACGAACATAAAGGAGACCCTTTTGAGCTTCACTCCATCGCATATAGTATGATTATGTGAAGTTTTACAAATAAATCATTTTGTAACATCATTTTGGCTAGAAAATAGTCTTGGATTTCGCTCATTATTGTGAGAAAAATTAGAGGTTACCTGTGGAAACTTTTAGTAAGCCATGAGAGAATGAACATATTTATGTCTTCTGAAGCACCTTCTATTAAGTCTGGAAGGAGATTTGAAAAATTACTTAAGCTAGGAACATATTATACATTTAATTCACCTAAATACATCTCACTGAATGGTTTCTGAATGAATGAATGGATGAAGTGAATTATTTATGTAATGTGTTTACTTCTCTGTCTCTATAACAAGGCTCTCAAAATCAGATATTTTATTGCCTTCACCTAACAATATCTGCCACATTAATTTTTGTGAATGAATAAAAGTGGAAATTACAGTCAGATGTGCCTCATCGGCCCTTTTCCTCTCAACTAAATATCCTAATATTTCTCTGTGCAAAAGGATCTTAATTATGCATTCACATCACACCAATTTACTTCTCTTATGCTACTGTCGCCTTACGCTATTGAAGTTCAAATAAAATCTACACCATTAATATTACCCAGTCACCTACTCTATATTTAGCTTGCAATGTCACATGCATTTTTTACTACAAAAATACTACAGAGATAGATACACTGTGTTTCCCCAAAGCAGCACTACTTTTTAAAAGCACAAGAAGAGTTTTACTGTATGTGTCCAGGTCATCTGAGTTATTACCTAAATAGACTTAACCATTAGTAGCTGCCTGAATTATAGCTTCTTCAGGGATTATCTGAAATTTGTTAAAATTTGAGAACAATTAACAGAAACACTGCATTATGGTAGGCAATAATTACAGCTCTGACAAAGATATTTTACAGATCATATATTTCCAAACAATTTTTTTTGTTCTAAAATAAGCTTAGCACAAAAAGTCTTGTCTTGTAGATGCATTATCTAAAAATTTTAGACAAAGTGGATTTAAAAGCGAATAAACCACAAGATAATAAACAGCACATTTCCATGTAATCTAAGGTTGAGAGTAATATAATTTAAATTCTGCAAAGCAACTTTTCATGTATGGGGTTTGCATACATATAATTGTAAAATGCAATTCACAATGGTGAATGGAAGTGGCACATATAGAGCTTGGGAATAGTCAGGTCAGGGACAATCTAAGCTTGTAGGAAATTGAGTACCTGCCACTTTATGTGTTTGTAAAGAAAATCTAAAATGAAAGGTAGTAACAGAAATTCATAACTTCCTCGGAAAGGGGACATGAAGTGTGTGTGTGTGTGTGTGTGTGTGTGTATGTGTGTATATACAGACCTTGAGAGCAGGTGCATCTTACAGCCCTCTCAGAACTGTGCTGCCAGGTAGAATAGATTCCCTAGTATACTTTCCACCGTGACTTACAGTAATAGAGGCAGTTTCTCAGGATAGATTGTAGCATCCTTGGCATTACTGTGTTACTGGTCCTAATCAGCTGTTACATCTGTGTTAGTTTTGGTCATATAAATAGGACTGCATTTTTAAATTATTATGACATATTAAGTAAATAAAAATATAATTGAGTGGGATTAATGTTGTTATTTTAATCTAAAATCTGATAATCTATTCTGTCACTGGCACATATTTTAATTTGTCACTAGGCCTCCATGACAATAGAGAAGGTAAACCTGTTATTTGAGATATCTATGCTTTTTCCATAATTAACTATGGAGAAATCAATTATTACAGAAGGTGCACAGTAATTATTGTCTTGTAATTTTATCTCATCGATGACTAAACGTTTTGAAGACTTAATTATAAATTAACAAAGAAAATATAGACATGATAAGGAATATTACAACAGGTTATTGCACCTGTTAATTAAGCAGAGGAAATTGATATTTGTCCACCAGGAAATATCTGTAATCACATAGCATTATATAGAAAATGATTATATTGTCTGGATGAATAAATGAAAATTGATGTTTTTATACCCCAAATTGTTGGTCTATATTTTACCTACATTTGATGACTTTTAAAACATGAATTAAGTTATTCACTCTGTTAAAATGCTAAATTCACTCTGTAATTATATTAAAGGATAGTATGCCAACTTTCTGTTCTTTGGCAGATTTTTAGATTAATGAAATAATAGCTTAGCATTTATTATAGTTTTGTATTTCCTATATAGTAACAAAACAAACTAGTAAAGCTTATTTAAAGCAATTTAAATAATTGAAAGTCTACAGAAAGATCTAGACAGAATGTGCAGCTCAAATTGCAAATACTCCATCAGAGCTAATACCAATGTAAACTCTGGTCTGCATGAAATCATTACAAACTAAACTGAAAAAAACTGATATCCACTTGACTGAACTATTCAGTGTTTAATACCTCCTCACGTGTGCATTTTATTTTTCAATGCATATTTTTGTCAGTTCCTTAGTGCATTTATATAGGAACACTTTTTTCCCTGGATTAAATTGGATATAAAGTTCCTTGAGGACATTATGTTGAAAAATACTGAGTAGCATTAGAAACTTTCAGCATAAGAATTTAACCTACAGGAACAGCGGAGGTTTCAAATGCTGTGAATTATTTTAGTAAGGCCAAACCCTGTCAGACAACACTCAAACTTTGCTTAAGGTTATTTTTACTTATAGGGATAGAAATTAACATTTAAATATTTAATTTGCATTTTTTTATGTTTCAAATATTTGAATTTTACATATTCTTTATTTATAACGTACGTGTTGACTACTAACAAAGTCATATCCTTCTGCATGTGGCAGAATTTACTTTTTTATATACAAAGAAGAGACCAAAAATAACTTTGAATTGAAACACATTTTTTTGTACATTTTTTTAACATCTTTATTGGAGTATAATCGTTTTACAATGGTGTGTTAGTTTCTGCTTTACAACAAAGTGAATCAGCTATACATATACATACATCCCTATATGTCCTCCCTCCCTCTCACCCTCCCTATTCCACCCCTCTAGGTGGTCACAGAGCATTGAGCTGATCTCCCTGTGCTGTGCGGCTCTTTCCCACTACCTATCTATTTTACATTCTGTTGTGTATATATGTCAATGTTACTCTCTCACTTCGTGCCAGCTTCCCCTCCCCACCCCATGTCCTCAAGTCCATTCTCCATGTCTACATCTTTATTCCTGTTCTGCCCCTAGGTTCTTCAGAACCATTTTTTTTTTTTAGAGACACATTTTTAAAAGTAGGCCACTGGTAAAGACATAGCAGAAAAAAGAGGAGAGTAATTTCAAAGAGGAAGAAAAGACAGAGATGTAAGCACCAGGTAAGAGACTGTGAGCATCGTGTTTCGGTTTTAACAATTTGCAGGATCATCATCCTTTTTGGTGAGCGCTCTCTGTTAGGACCCTGATAAAACACAGCTAATCTCTTCAGCACCCTCAGGCAAGCCCACAGAGGAGCTCTGGAGCCAGTTCATTCATTCCCCGCTACTCAGCTAACCTCTCAATAGACCCAGCTATGTGTGTGTCATAGGAACATCTTTAACACTTAATTTTATTACTATAAGAATGCCAATCCTTTGTTTCTGACTTCCATTGCTTCCATTGAGAAGTTAGTTGCCAGCCTTGGGGTTTTTCCTTTGAAGATTATGTGTCTTTTATTATTTCAGTAATGCCAAATTTAAATGTTATATTTCCTTTGATTTTCCACAGTTTTACTATGATGTTCCAAGGTGTTGTTTTCATTGTGTTTTTCTTTTCTGGGGGTTCTCCGAAGTTTTTAATATGTGGGTAGGTCATTTGCATCATCATGACTTTGATTTTTGCTCTGTACCCATTCTCCCTCTTCACTTTTTAAATTGGTTATGTATTTACTTTATTTAATATTATATGGTAGCTCTATTTTTAGTTTTTTGAGGATCTTCCATGCTGTTCTCCATAGTGGCTGCACCAATTTACATTCCCACCAACAGTGCAAGAGGGTTCCCTTTTCTCCACACCCTCTCCAGCATTTATTGTTTCTAGATTTTTTGATGATGGCCATTCTGACTGGTGTGAGGTGATATCTCATTGTAGCTTTGATTTGCATTTCTCTAATGATTAGTGATGTTGAGCATCTTTTCATGTGCCTCTTGGCCATCTGTATGACCCAGCAATCCCAATACTGGGCATATACCCTGAGAAAACCATAGTTCAAAAAGACACATGTGCCCCAATGTTCATTGCAGCACTATTTACAATAGCCAGGACATGGAAGCAACCTAAATGTCCATCAACAGAGGAATGGGTAAAGAAGATGTGGTACATATATACAATGGAATATTACTCAGCCATAAAAAGGAACGAAATTGGGTCATTTGTAGAGATGTGGATGGACTTAGAGTCTGTCATATAGAGTGAAGCAAGTCAGAAAAAGAAAAACTAATATCCTATATTAATGCATATATGTGGAATCTAGAAAAATAGTATAGATGAACCTATTTCCAGGGCAGGAATAGGAGCACAGATGTAGAGAATGGACATGTGGACACAGGGTGGGAAAGGGAGGGTGGGATGAATTGGGAGATTAGGTTTGACATAAAAACACTACCACGTGTAAAATAGATAGCTAGTGGGAACCTGCTGTATAGCACGGGGAGCTCAGCTCAGTGCTCTGTGATGACCTAGATAGGCAGGACTGTGGGGGGTGGGGGTGGGAGGGAGGTCCAAGAGGGAGGGGATATGTATATACATATAGCTGATTCACTTTGTCATACAGCAGAAACTAACACAACAGTGTAAAACAATTACACTCCAATAAAAAAATATTATATATAAAATACATACATACATATATACATGTATAAATATAAGTTTCAGCTGGTTTAACACTGAGTCCATTGTTTCAGATATATATTTTGTTTTCACCTTTTGAATGTCCTTTGGCTATTTCTGTAAATTCTCAATTCTCCATTCTTTCATATAGTTTGTATATATTTTTTACTATTTTCTTGAACATATAAATAATGTTTTTATAGATCCTTTGGTACCAGCTCCAATGTCTGAACCAAATATATCAGGCCTCTTTGGGTTTTCTTTTTCTTTTTTTTTTTGACATGTAATGTTTTTTACTTTTTCATGTCTCATATTTTTTTTTAATTTTATGTTAGACACGGTATAGAAAAACAACTTTGGGGCCTTCAGATGCAGCTGTCTCCAAAAGGAAAGATTTTAGTTGAAGGGCTGATAACCTCAATCCAGTCAGGATGTGGAGCTAGGCTAAGATTTAGTCCTATTCACTTTTATTCTCATTTGTTCCTGTTCCCTAGGTGTAGTTTTCTAGGATTTTAACTGTGGGTATCCATCTCCTTAACTCTAAAAATACTGTTGGAAATTCAGCTTTGCCCTTTAGAAATTACCAGTTTGACTGTTGGGCCCACACACTATTGTAATTTGCTAATATCATGCAGAAGAGACCAGATGTGTGTTTGAGGAATTCCCCCAGATTGGGGCTTGGTTCCTAAACACTGCAAGACTATAAGATATTTTATTGTGCATTGGAAAAGCCTCTAATATAGCTCTGACATATTTTTCCTCTTTATATTACTAACATCCTTCCTGGCATTTGGTATATGTTAAGTTTATTTAAATTTTGATCCATTCTTTCCAATAATTCTACTTCATATGGCATATGATATTTTCTTGTTTTATTTCATAATTTTTTTTTACCCTTGGGTAGCTAATTCATGGCTAGTTTATTTGAGAAGCAATTTCAGAAAGCCCATGAAAGAGAGTGGGGAGAGTAAGGTTGCTACTACTGTTGCACAGCAAATTAATGCCAAACTTAGATTCTTTTTTTTTTTTTTTTTTTTTGCGGTACACGGGCCTCTCACTGTTGTGGCCTCTCCGTTGCGGAGCACAGGCTCCGGACACGCAGGCTCAGTGGCCATGGCTCACGGGCCCGGCCGCCCCGCGGCACGTGGGATCCTCCCAGACCGGTCACGAACCCGTGTCCCCTGCATCAGCAGGCGGACTCTCAACCACTGCGCCACCAGGGAAGCCCCAACTTAGATTCTTAAAATTACCGTTTCTTTGTTTTGGGGGGTAGGGGTTGTTTTTTTAAGGGAATTTTTTTTTTTTCTCTTGAATTTTTGGATTAGGAATTTGGGCTGGACTGCTAGAGCCCACATTTTGGCCATCAATAAGTTACATTTCTTCCACATGAAAAATTCACTTATCTCTACCCAAGAACCATCAAAATTTTCATCCTGTTATAGCAATGGTCCTTGGACTGTTACTATCCACATCACCTGAGAACTTGTTAGAAATGCAAATTTTCACTAACTCTCTCCCCAGATCTACTGAATCAGACCCTTTGGCAATGATCCCAGCTATCTCTATTTTAAGAAGCCCTCCCAGTGAATAAGATGCATCTATTTAACGTTGACTAAGCACATAGTGACTGAAGTTTCCAACATTTCTGGTTTGAGTGAATGAATGCATCAGCTATGATTCGGGGAAACACAATTTGAAGACTGTAAAGAGTCTTGATTTAAACACATTGGGTTTTTTGTGCTTACAGCACATCCAAATGACCATATCCCAGCGGAAAACTGAATACATGCCCCTAAAACTGAAGGCAGTGATGAGGGTTGAAGTTCTAAATTTGAGAATAATTAGCAACCTGTTGAATAAAACTGCTATTTTGGACAAGGTTGCCCAAGGAAGGCATGTAGAAAGAGAATAACAATGGATCAAAAATATAATTTGGGGGATTCACATTGTACAGTAAGTGTACAGAGAGATGGAGAAGAGAGATCTTGTGAAAGGTAAAGATAAGGAAAGATTGGAATTAATGAAAAAAAGCCAGGAAAGAGGAGAGGTATGCAAAATTTATTAGTCAGATAGTTTCAGTTCCCTATCAGTAAAAATCCATTCAATTTTTTTAGACCAAAGGCGGAAATTAGTTCATTTAAGTAATAGGGACATCTGAATGAGGACTGCTTCAGCCCAGATGCCTTCAGCTGTTCAAAAGATGTATTAATATTCTTTGTTCTTGGTCTCCCTTAGCTTTATTTCCTCAGTCTCAGGCTGATTCCTGCCTTGGCATGACCATCAGCAGCTTCAGTGTACATTTTGAGAGGTGCAAGTTTAGTTGAAAGGAATGTTTTATTTTCCAAGAAAGTTCTAGGAATCACTCTGATTGCATCATCCTTGAATCAAACACCAAACACAAAATTCAATGCTCGCCTGGGACGAAGTGAGAGAGTGGCATGGACATATATACGCTACCAAACGTAAAATGGATAGCTAGTGGGAAGCAGCCGCATGGCACAGGGAGATCAGCTCGGTGCCCTGTGACCACCTAGAGGGGTGGGACAGGGAGGGTGGGAGGGAGACACAAGAGGGAGAAGATACGGGGATATATGTATATGTATATGTATAACTGATTCACTTTGTTATAAAGCAGAAACTAACACACCATTGCAAAGCAATTATACTCCAATAAAGATGTTAAAAAAGGAAAATTCAATGCTTGCTTTGGTTTGGCCTGGGTTACATACCCATCCCCTAAAGCCAGGATTAGACACCAAAACACCATACACTAAAAACACAAGGTGTGTAATTCTTCATGGAAAATACAGGTTATTTTAATGAATAAGAAGCAAGTGTTGCCAAAACTCGGTCTCTGTTCACTGGTGCCGAATAAAAACGTGCAGACGGTTTTGGGTGAAGTAGAAAAGAGTAGCTTTTATTCCTTTGCCAGGCAAAGGGGGCCACATTGGGCTAATGCCCTCAAGACTGTGTGTCCCACGCTGGAGGGGGTAGTGAGGAGTCTCATAGTGTTAAATGAGCGGGGCGTGGTCAGCTCATGGACATTCCTCTGATTGGCTGGTGGTGAGGTAATCAGGAGTCAGCATCATCAACTTTCTGGTTCCAACTGGTCCGGGGTCTCCGTACTTGTGGGCGGCATACAGTTAACTTCTCCCACCTGGTGGGCGTTTCAGTATCTGCAAAACAGCTCAAAGGACACGGCTCAGAATATTATATATAGTCCTTGAGGAAGAACTAAAGGTGCTTGACTTTGTTTAATGGCTAAAGTATCATTATCTTGTCTTGCTTGCCTGTTTTCCTTTCTTTCTGCATTTTCTCACTTCTCTGATTAAATTTATTCGTTGACTAAAGTTTTCCTACAGACCAAAGGCAGGTGGAGGACATGGGTGGGGATGTGTTCTGGGAAGGCCTCATAGGGTCCTGCTCCGTTACACAAGAAGCACACATATGCCCACAGAACATAACCAACAGAAGTAACTGAGTAAAAATCTTCAAGGAGTGAGCTATTGGTAGTGGCAAATTCTACAGAAAGATTCATGAAAATCATGCTGACTAGTGTTAGTGGATCATTATCCTCCCAAATATTATTGTCTTTAAAACTACTAATGCAATTCTTTTCCAACACCTGTATTAAACGCAGGGTTTTTTTTTTTCACACAAGCTAACTTTTTTCTTGCAGTACCCAATTAGATTATTATTTCAACTCTTTAGAAAATACTATTTTTTGAATCAAGTTTTGTCTGATAGAGACATTTGCAACAATTTCTCCCAAATAGCTCTTACATAAAGGCATTCCTGTTCAATATTATTTGCCAAGATAAATAAAATTTAGTTTTTAATCCATTCTTTTTTTTGTTTTTTTTTGCGGGCCTCTCACTGTTGTGGCCTCTCCCGTTGCGGAGCACAGGCTCCGGACGCGCAGGCTCAGCGGCCACGGCTCACGGGCCCAGCCGCTCCGCGGCACGTGGGATCTTCCCGGACCGGGGCACGAACCCGTGTTCCCTGCATCGCAGGCGGATGCTCAACCACTGCGCCACCAGGGAAGCGCTTAGTTATATTTTTAAAACCATCTTTTCAAAAATTGATCTTGCCATCATAATAGCAAAAAAATGTATTTGCTGAACCACCATAAAGAAGTTTAAATTGAAACCCAAACACGTTAGTGAATTAGTCCATTATTTTCTATTTGTTTCCCTTACCAAAACACACATTGAAATGTTCGATATGTTTCACATATTTTGATAACTATAAATTTTTCAATATTTTCTTCTTAAATAACTTTGTTATTTAACAATTATTTAAAATTGAACACAGGAAATAGTTGATTTGGAAGAATCAGTCAAGAATAATAAAAAATTAACTAAATTTCCTGCTGCTCTGATGACAGACCCAGCTTTGTGTTCAGATGCAGATATTTTCTTTCATAATATTTTCTTAATTTTTCTCCTTCCCTCACTTTATTATTCAGCTTAAAATTTTTCTTGTGAATATTATTGTTTGGGGGCAGTTTGCTATAAACTCCAATTTATTTGAGAACGATATATTAAAAATGACTGAAACGTGAGTAAATTGTTGACTTATGAATTTTTCAATTTAGTGTGTCACTGACGGTATTTTGTAATGTACCTTTCCATACTCAAATGAGGTTGCACGTTGTTATGTGACACTCATTCATGACATTTTGCATTCTATGTGCTGTCATAAAAGCTTGCTCTTTCTTTAAACCCCCTTAGTGGCAAAGTGAGAAAGGCTGGAGAATAAGCAGAAATAATCTGTCTCTCTAGGACTTAAAAGAAAATCTTTCTGTAGCTTGCATACTTTTAAAATTTGGGGCAGTGTCTTACTCGTTTGTTTGTTTTCAGGAAATATACTAAAACAACTGCCTTTCCACACTCCTGAACTCTGATCAGAGCTGGAGGGTCTCTTTATAGGAGTTAGGTAATTATACCACATATCTGCGTAAGGAAATAAACATCCATAACACTATCCTCTAATAGTCAATATTTTCAAGGGATTATTGTTAATGCAGAAGTCTCTTTCTGCATATTTTTTTCTCATGAAGTAACATTTTAAGTTATCACTAATGAATGAGTGATGCTTCTTTCAACGTATACTTTACAGTTTTCTAAAATAGTGTAGGGAAACCAGCTAACTGCCAAATTCATTTTGCAACCATCAATACTCTATAAATCCAGGGTAAAGATTTTTAAGGATACTTATTCAAGTTTTCTCAGTCATGATATTTCATATTCAACAAGGTAATATTTTAGTTTGATGATTTCGGTGACTTATGGTCTCATTATGCTAGTGATTTACAAAGATTTATTTGATTAGCTTCCAATTTTTCTCTCTCTTCTCTTTCCTAATTGAAAATATCTTTAACTCATCTCAGTAATAATGATATTTTATATGAATTTCTATATCCAGTGTTCTGACCTTTCTATATCAATTCCGATTTACTTTCAGCTCCTAGTAACAAAAACCTGACTTCAGACGTCTGTACTCATGAGGATTCATTCCCTCACATAAAAGGGCAGTGGAAGTTGGCTGTCCAGGGCTCAGAAAGCAGCTCCACTAAGTTGTCAGAGATCTAATGTACATGAATCTTCTATCTATTTTGCCACTTTTAGCATAAAGCTTCCAGTTATAAGAACACCTCATGTACCAGGATGGCAGCTAGAAGAGCAGCACCCATGCCCATCCCATCAATATTCCTGAATGTTGATAAAAGGACGCCTGCTATTAGTATATTACCCCATGTTGGATACCAAAGTTAATGAGATAAAGACAAATTTTTAGAGTGAAAGTGAATACAATGTTGAAAACATAAATTTTTTTTTAAATTTTTTATTTATTTATTTTTAACATCTTTATTGGAGTATAACTGTTTTACAACAGTGTTAGTTTCTCCTTTACAACAAAGTGAATCAGTTATACATATACATATGTTCCCATATCTCTTCCCTCTTGCGTCTCCCTCCCTCCCACCCTCCCTATCCCACCCCTCTCATGGTCACAAAGCACAGAGGTGATCTCCCTGTGCTATGCGGCAGCTTCCCACTAGCTATCTAATTTACATTTGGTAGTGCATATATGTCCCTGCCACTCTCTCACTTCGTCACAGCTTACCCTTCCCCCTCCCCATGTCCTCAAGTCCATGCTCTAGTAGGTCTGTGTTTTATTCCCGTCCTACCACTAGTCTCTTCATGACATTTTTTTTCTTAGATTCCATATATATGTGTTAGCATACGGTATTTGTTTTTCTCCTTCTGACTTACTTCACTCTGTAGAAAACATAAATTTTTACTCACAAAGTTTCTTAAATGAGTAATTAGATAAAAGATATGTTTGGAGAATGTGAAGGTTCCTGAAAAATAATTTCATTTTATTACAGGCAGAGAGTTTTCCAGATCTATGTCTATATACATGGTCCTATAAAATTGTGGTTTAACAAATCATTCCTTCAGAAAATTTAAACTCTTTTTTTTTTTTCCTTTTTCAGGAAATTCAGACCGCAAACATCAATGCTGCCAAAAATGGTAATGAACTGAAGATGGTCTACATTAATGAGTGTAATTTGCACACCCCTGTGTTAGCAATCTATTGATCATATCCAGCAATAATTACATCACCAGTGATTTATAATATATTTGGACCATTAATAGTTTAACATGTCAATCACCCTACCAAACGGATTTATCCCTAAAGATGCATATTTATTTATAAGATTTATTAAAATATTCCTACCTATCTATATGCAAGGCATAAAGTTTATAGTGGTTGGACTATTAAATAGTTATAAATTGTTACCTCATAGAAATTAATTTTATTTAATGGCCGTTGATTCCCCAATAAACAGCTTATTATGCACTTCAGCATCTTGTGAAATATGCATCTTCATATTTCAGTGAAAAATGAAGCACTTAAAGTGAATATTCTTCTAGCGGAAGCAGTAATGTTCTCAGTAACAATATTGTAAATTGCTCATGCTTTGCTAGCATATTTCTCCACATGCTTCTGCCACAAATACTTCATTAATGCATTAAATCTGCCATTAAAATAAAGTGACTTAAATCACTCAAAACAGTACTATCCACTTAAGTTATTCATCCCATTTCGAATACTTTGTGCAAAGGGGAAAGTTTAATTAACACTCTGAAACTCATGAAATCCATGCCCAAGAGGGTTTTTCATGGATTATTCTGAAAAAAGCCTGGTATTAAGTTTATGTCTTGTTTATTATGTGTCTGGGAATCTCTGAAGATTTTGAGGTGCCTATGGCTTCATTTGAAATCCACCCTCCCCTCAATATTTTCTTCTTAAATTAACTGAAAGAGATCTGAGAATTTTAGCGTCTGTGCACTGACACGAGCACAGAAACACGGACTGTCTTCTCAATCTAGTTTGAGATTTTAGTGCTCTGCTTTGATAATGTATCTACTATTGGAGCTATCAAATCTAAAGAAGTCTAGTCTTGGACTGCCTTGCCTATAAGCGTGTCGTGTTTCATAAATGTATTTTTCAAGTGATTTTTGTCTCAGTTAATCACATTCAGTCAATTAACAAGTATTGACTTAATAATATCTGTTGTATCTGAGCCATAACATTTACATCTGAACTGTGTCGTCCGCTGACATCTTACCGTCTTAGAGACTTTGCTCCTGTATTTGAGTCACTTTTTTAAGCTCCACATCCGTGCTGATCTAAAACTTTACCTCCTGATGACTTTCCACACGCCTCCCTCTAGGACAAGCCTGGCTGTTCTCCTTCTCCCAAACACCTCCATTCCACTCAACCTATTCGTTTAGAAAGTTCCAGCATGCTTCTGGTGTTTCTGAAATTACTCCTGAGCAAGTTTATCCAACTACATAATTCATTTGCTAGTGTGAGGAAATAAATTCATAGATAAAGTTTGAATCAACTGCATGTAAAAATCATCAATAAGAACAGGGAATGGGATTTTATTGTGGGATTTAGAACTGAGACCCTAATGAATTTCTGAGAATTATTTATAATAGTTTATCAGATAGATCGTATTGCTTAATTCACGGTGTTCTCATGATCTTCTTTTAATAGTACATGGAAACCAATGAGTGTATTGTCTAAGCTTTATATATTTCTACTCACTAAAAGCCAACAAGCTTCTGACAGAGCTATATCTTCTTGTGGGGAAAAAAAACAGATTTTAAGTGCCGGACAATAACTTGTCATTTTCCTTGACTTCTTATCCCACTTTGTCTTTGGCACTTGTCATTTAGAATAAAGTATTTTACAGTAATTACACTTTTGTGACCCTTGACTCCTCTTGCTGGAAAAGCCAAGCACTTCAAGGAATAAAGTTGTACTGAAAAAATCCATGAGATCATCTCCTCTCTCTAGGCTGTCAATTCTAGTCCTAGTTCCCTTGGGAAATTGTTAAAAGGGACCTCAATGTCATTTCAAGACAAGGATACTGAGATGTGTCTTTCACTTCACAGGAAATAGGAAAAATGAGGGGAAATTACCTATACCTCTATGATTTCACAGCGCCTTCAACAGACCCAGTGGGGTGCCTTTTGCTGTGTTTACTTGATTCGGCATCTAACTCCCAAGTAAGGCTACAGTTTTTTTGGGGGGGACCATTAAAAAAATATAAAACCTCTCCAGAATCTAGCATAATACTTGGTATATCCATAGTGGTCAACACTCACTTGAATAGAGAAATAGCATAGCTGCTAATACACAGTATATATGCCTGCTTTTAATTGATTTGTTAGATGCTATTTCTAGTTTGGTGTAGGTAAAGTTATTGTTTCTTATCCATTTAGGCTTGGTGCAAACTTGTGCTTTTACATTGATAGTCATGTAGCTGAGAATATATGCGTTTTCTTTTTGTGTTGATACGCGACACTGCAGCGCAGTAGCCTTACTCACTCAAGCTTCCATCCTGTGGCTGAAGGTCTTCAAAGAGGAGATACAGGCTAGATATAGTTTAGCGGGGGTGTTCCTATTTTCTTGATACTCTTGGCTTAGTGAGAAGTGTTGTTTGTCCTTCGCTCTTTGTTAAATGCAAGAATGAGTACGGACTTCTAGGAAATGCTTTTTCAGGTAAACTTCTAAATATTGCCTCACATTAACAGCTTTATTAATTTTGAACTTCTCGTGTTTCTGTAATTAACATTGCTTCGTCTTACGTGCCGTCCTTCTAATATCTCACCAGCTTTCATGGTAAAGGCTTTCATGGATTTTTGTATTCATATACAGATTTTAATGCTAGCACATATTAATCTGAATAAGATAAAGTATGTTGAAGTAATGAACAAACTCCCAGTCTCAGTAGCTTAAGCAAGAAAGGTCTCTTTTTAGCTGATGGTATCGATGCAGAGCTGTTGAGCAGGGGACTCCATAAAATCACTCAGGGACTTGAATCCAAAAGGTCATAGTCATCCTTTTCTGGCCTCATCAGCAGGAGCATGAAACCTTCAGGGTCACTGAGGCAGAGAGAAAGCACGGAAATCTATGCTTTCTCTCCAGCCGAATGTCAGGTCTTGCAGCCACTGGCTTGAAGTGGACTTGTGGCTCACTAAGAGGCTGGGTTGTGTAGCCTTTCTTGTGCCTGAATGAAGAATTGCGTATTGGTAAGCCATGGTAATACGGAACATGTTTCTATATGTGTTATGTTCTGGAAGAATTGCAATAATTTATAGTGGCTACTTCCTAGGATTTCTGTGATGATTAAATAAGTTAATATGTGTAAGGCAAATAGAGCTAGGCACATAGTAAGTACTAAAACCTGGCTGCTGGTATAATTATTCTACCAATTAGGAGTAATAATGGTGGTGGTATAGTGGTCAAGATAGTAACAACAATCGCATTTGCGTTAGTAGCAAGAGTAGTAATATTGGCAATACCAGTAGCAGCAGCGGCAGTAATAATAGCGACGGTGGGGATAGTAGAGGCAGGAGTAGCAGTAGTCATAGAAGCAGTGGTGGTAGTAGTTGTAGTGGTAGCACTAGTAATAGTAACAGTAGTAGTAGTAGTGGTATCGGCGGCAACGGCAGCGGTAGTATCAGGGGAGCTGTACTGTTTGAACGACAGGCAGACCTTGGAGATATTGCAGGTTTGGTTCCAGAGCATCGCAATAAAGACAATATCGCCGTAAAGGCAGCCACACAGATTTTTCGGTTTCCCAGTGCATGTAAAAGTTACGTTTACACCATTCTGTAGTCTATTATGTGTGCAATATCATTATGTCTAAAAAGACAACGTACGTGCCTTCATTTAAAAATACTTAACTGCTGAAAAATGCTAACCATCATCTGAGCTTTCAGTGAGTCACAGTAGTAACATCAAAGGTCACTAGTCACAGATCACTATAACAAATATGATAATAATGAAAGTTTGAAATACTGCAAGAATTAACAAAATGGGTCACAGAGACACAAAGTGGGCAAATGATGCTGGAAAAATGGCACCAGTAGGCTTGCCCAATGCAGGGGTGCCCCAAACCTTGAATTTATAAAAAGCTCGATGAAGCGAAATGCAGTGAAACAAGGTATGTCTGTAGAGCAAGAGTGGGGTTCGTAGAAGCAGGAGTGGCAGTAATAGTAAGGTAGCCCCAGCAGCCGTCATAATAGCTGTACTATCCGCTCCCTCAGCGCTTGGCAAAACTCATGTATGTAGGCATATATACAGCCCTTTACCTTTTTAACACTTAGCTCTTAGATTCCATATTCCATTTTCACTTTGCTTAGTTTATTGTTCTATTCAACTTTCCATTAGACATTTAGTTAAGCATTAGCATTTTTACCTTCATTTATTTCAAAAAAAATGTTGAAATATTCATTCTGTGATTGCACCTATATGCTCACAAGACCATTCTAATATCCTCTGAGGGGCTTAGATTCTTGGATACCCAAACTAGATTTTTCTGGGCTTTGGTGCTGCCCCCTACTCCTGAGTTTTCTCTGTTTCCTCAACTATAAAGTGTGAATCATAATAGTACCAACTTTGTAGAATTGTTTTAAGGATTAAATGAGTTAATATACGTGAAGTACTTGAACGGTGGCAAGCCTAAAACAATTGCTCACCAAGAATTAGCTCTGACTGTTACATAGATGGTGTCTCTTTTCCTGTGCTATTTATTTGCATCTGCTCTCTTTTTCTCTTAATCAGACTTGTCAAAGATTTCTCTATCTTTCACTTAATTGATTGCTTTTAGTTTCTGGCTGTTACATTTTGTAATCCACTCTCTTCTGCTTTCTTTGGCATTTTTCAGTTGTTTTCACCAAAGTCCTACAGTTGTGTAATTAGTGAATTTAATTTCAGTGTTTGTTTTCTCAATATAGGCATTTAGAGCTATACTTCTTTTCCCTAAAAGCTTGCTTTGTATTTCCTTAAGGACCAATAATGTACAGTATTTTTTCATGTCTTTATTGGCCATTCATATGTCTTCTTTGTGATGTGTCTGTTTAAATCTTTTGCTCATTTTTTTTTCGTTTTTTTTTTTTGTTTTTTTTTTTTTTTTTGCGGTACGCGGGCCTCTCACTGCTGTGGGATCCCCTGCATCGGCAGGCGGACTCTCAACCACTGCGCCACCAGGGAAGCCCTTTTTGCTCATTTTTATTAGGTTTTTAAATTATTGAAGAGTAAAATTTTTTATTATTTATATTATATGCTATGTTATACATATTTATATAATCTAGGTATACATTCTAGATGCCACAGGCTCCGGACGCACAGGCTCAGCGGCCTTGGCTCACGGGCCCAGCCGCTCCGCGGCACGTGGGATCCTCCCGGACCGGGGCACGAACCCGCATCCCCTGCATCGGCGGGCGGACTCTCAACCACTGTGCCACCAGGGAAGCCCTTTTTGCTCATTTTTATTGGGTTTTTAAATTATTGAAGAGTAAAATTTTTTATTATTTATATTATATGCTATGTTATACATATTTATATAATCTAGGTATACATTCTAGATGCTGCAAATATCTTCTCCTAGTTTATGACTTGTCTTTTCATTTTTTTAATGACATCTTTAGGAGTGTACACATTTTTTATTTACATTTCCTTCACCATTTTTGATTTTTGTATTCTAAGAAAATTTGCATATGCCCCAAGGTCACAAAGATTTTCTTCTATATTTTCTTCTAGAAGTCTTGCAATTTTACACTTACATCTTTGTATGGGGTGAGATAGAGTCCATCCTCCCACACCCCACTGCATATAGGGACATCGTACTGCTTTAATACCATTTCTTGAAAATAATACACCTGTATCTATTATTTTACTCTTTGTTTTCTTTTGATCTCACCAATCTGATGTATCTTTTTTGTCTCCTCTTTTAATTTCTTTTGGATTAATTCATTAATTATCATTATCTGCTCTCTAGTTGTACATTCTTTTACATTCGGGAGTTGTTTTAAAGATTACAACATACTTCAATGAATTATTTTATCATAAAATAAATTATTTTATCTATATCTTCTTATACTAGTATTTGAGAATACTTTAACTTCATTTACATCAAAGGCTTTTTAAAATTTTCTTTTTATTGTGCTTGCCTGGTTTATATTTACATATATTTTATATACTACATGGCATTATTATTGTTGTTTTCTGATGTTAATATTCATTTATATTTACCAATGGATTTATTCTTTCTGTTGTCCTTGATTCTATTCTAATTTATTTTTTTCCATCTTGGATTATTTTACTCTGGTGAGAAAACTACCTTTAATAATCCTTTTAGGGAGTATCTGCAGGTGATAATTCACTTTGTCTTTATTTTAACTGCATATTTGTAGGATGTTTTCACTTGATATGGGAATTCTAGATTGGAAATTAGTTTTTTCAGCTTTTAATACCATCATTTTATTTTCTTCTGACTTCTTTTAAGTGCTGACAATAGCAGCTGTCAGTCTTAATCTTGCTCCTTGGAAAGTGCTGTATATTTTTATTTCTGTCTGCTTTTCGTAATCTCATCATTTTTTACCAGGACTTGTCTAGGTGTGGTCATTTTGTATTTAAGCTGCTTGCACTTAGTAAACTTCTTGAATCTGTAGCGAGTGATCCCTTTATTGATTTGGGGAAACTATCAGATTCCTATCTCATTCTCTCCTTTTCTTCTGGGATTCTGATTATATGGAAGTCAGACATCTTGACTAAGCAACCCCCTCCCATTTTAAACTTGAGATATTATCTTATTCCAGAAAAGGTTCACCCTATCCTATGGTAGCTAGCTGGAGTGAAGCAAATAATTTTATTCCAGTGTAGGTCTGGCTCAAATTTGCGTTGAAATTTGGAAACTTCTGCCTACTGCTGATTCACCACTGCTGCTACTGCATAGCTCTTCAGTTGTCAAACTTAGAGTCTAATGTATTGCCAGGGCTCCAGGCACATCGTAGGTGCTCAGCCCAGTTTCTACCCCCTCTACATTGGAAATCAACTGAAAACTACTCTCTGATGTTCAGCTTTTGTCAGCTTCGTTTCTCATGCTTCACCTGTGCAGTTTAAGAGTTTTGCATATGACAACATGAAAACTCACTGCTCAACCCTTCTCTTTTCTCCAAGATTTTGGCCTCTTGAACGTGAACTGTCTACCATTTTGGTTCCAATTATGCCTTTGGAATAACATTCTAGAATAGCAATTATTGGGTAAACGTCTTAACATTAATAAAATTTTGACACATGTTGCTAAATTGTCTTTCACAAAGATTGAATCAATTCACTCTCTTACCAAAGTGTATGGCATAAAGTGTATTCACTTGTAAAGTGATTATTTTCTATAGTCTCTTGCATCAATATAGGCAATAAATAAAGACGAACAAAATTGAAGGAGTGGTTTTATCTATAAGAAAATCCTTCCATAAGTAAGAGGGGAAATGTAGTGGCAGAGAATTCCTTTTAGCTTAATAAGAGAAGATAAACTAATGGCACTTCCCTGATGAATCACAAGCATCATATAGACATCACCATAAATTTAGCATTAGACAGTATATCAAAGACTCATGTTACAGAGAACTTATCATTTCACTCCCATCATTTGGCTGTGAGAAGAGATAAGTCTTTGCTTTTGCCTTCTACTGGTTTGTGTATATTTTTATCAAGGCATAAATGTTTACGTGTTTTAATAGACTCTAAGTTATCTGAGGTTTGGGACCCTGTCAGTTCTCCTCCAGTTACATGTCACAGCTCCCAGTGCATTGTGGGTATTTAATAAAAGTGTGTTGAGTGAATATTTCTGGAAGGATGCAGACTTAGCAACATCAGCAAAATCTTTAACCTAAAATATGTCATCATATTTGCCTTTTTCTAAGAAATATTTCATGAGTTGGTAATAGATTCCTCTTTGTAGGTCAAAAAACATTACTGGAGCATCCAAGACAGAGAGAAGCCTGGACCAGTCAAATGGGTCGATTATCTTGTTAAACATATTATCTTATACTTTTAAATTTCAGAATCTTTTCTTGCTGGTACAGCTAGTATCTGAACAAGAGGGAATTGTTTGTTTTCACAATATTAAAACTAAGACTTAAAAATATGGTCTGGGAATCTTTCATGATTCATGCCCTCAGACTCCCAGGGTCTATAAAGTATGGACACATATGAGCCTGAGAACAAATTGTGACTCATGCAAACTAGAGGAAAGGACTCAGATCACACACACACACACCACAGTGTAGTGGGGGCGTCTGAAGAATTATTCACCACTGTTTCACTCACGTCTTTTAGTCAAGGTTCCCCTTGTCCCATAATAAAGGCCACATGGCTTTGTTCACCCTGATAGAGTAAATGTGTCTGCAGAGCTTCAGGCACTTCCTCACAAATATTCTCTCCAAGCGCACATTTTACAGGGCAATGGAGCCCAAAGTATCGGTGAAACTATTAATCAAAGTGTCATTCTTTAGAACTTTTAAATTACAGCCTTTAATATCCTTGTGACAGTCCTAGGTCCTTGAAAGGACCTAGACTTCACTGTTTTTATTTGGTTAAAAACTCCCCCAAATTCTCAAAAACTTAATGTCCTAAGACACAAAGTTTCTTCCAAAATATAGGCATTGTGTAGAAATAAAGTAGAATAGTATCAGGCCTTAAGGGGAAAGTCCCTGGCAAATAACCATCTCAACAATGTTGGGGAATGGTTGTTTCTACCTCAATGATTGGGTCACCATTTACTATTTTGCTAAGCCAGGTACAGTATGGTTATAATTGGAAAGTAGTTTACCATATAAGATTTAAAAGCAACCTGAAACGTATGGACACCAAGGGGGGAGAGTGGCGGGGGGCTGGTGGTGGGGTGAATTGGGAGATTGGGATTGACATGTATACACTAATATGTATAAAATGGATGACCGATAAGAACCTGCTGTATTAAATAAATAAATACATACATACAATTCAAAACTTAAAAAAATAAAAATAGAAATAAAATAAAAGATATAAATTGCACTTAGCTGAGTGCACAAATCTTAAAAAAAAAAAAAAAAACATGGTGCACGTCTAACAATAGTCAGGTTTATGATCAGGAGTGCTCTTATCTATAAAGCTGCTAACTTTCAAACCTTAAAGGGAAAAGATAAACACCAGCGGCCAAAACACCAGTCTTTTGGTCATACAACAAGAAAGCCTGGCCAATGAGAACTTTTTTCTGGGTTGGTTCCACTGATGCTTTGTCCTTGGAGTCAGAAAGTACCTTATCATTAAGTGACTGTATTTTAAAATTCTATTGATATTGAACAACTCCTCTGGCCACACAGAACCCCATGAGTTCAACGCCAAAGACATTGAAGTGGTCTATTTGGCCCCAAACAAAACGTCTTTAACTCAGCCTCTGGATCAGAGGGACATAAAAGCCCTTAAGGTTCGTTACACATGGTAGTCTATGGAAAGCGTTGTCAACGCTGTGGAAGAGAACCCCGACAGAGAGGACATCATAAAAGTTGGGAAGGATTACACCACTGAAGATGCCATCATTGCTATAGAAAAATCCACGAAAGCCATCGAGCCTGAAACAATAAGCTCCTGCTGGAGAAGTTTGTGTCTAGATGTTGTCCTTGATTTCACAGGACTTACAACAGAGCCAATTAAGGAAATCATAAAAGAGATTGTGACGATGACTAAAAAGGCAGAGGGGAGAAGGGTTTCAAGATACGGATCTTGGAGAAATTCAAGAGCTAATGGAAATGCCACCAGAGGAATGAACAGAAGACAACTTGATGGAGATGAGAGCTTCCGAACCGGCCTAGGCAACAAGGAAGAAGATGTAGAAGAATCAGTGACAGTGGGAATTCCCTGGTGGTCCAGTGTTAGGACTCTGCACTCTCATTGCCGTTGGCCCAGGTTCGATCCCTGGTAAGAGAACTGAAATCCCAAAAGTCGCTCGGCGTGGCCAAAAAGAAAAAAAAAAGAAAAAGCAGCGGTGCCAGCAAACAAGTTGACATTAGACAATCTGGCAGAAGGGTTCCAATTAATCAAGATTGTTTTTGGCTTCTTTTACAATGGGGACCTTCTACGATATAGGCACTGAAACTAAAGCAAACAGTGGAAGAAGGATTGGTACCACATAGAAACATTTTGAGAGAAATGAAAAGCCACAGAGTCAGAAATTACAATGTATTTCTGTAGAGTTACACCAAGTGCGCCTGCCTCTCCTGCATCCCCTTCCACCTCTGCCACCTCCTCTGCCTCTGCCATCCCCAAGACAACAGGATACGCCCCGCTTCTCCTCCTCTGCCTGCTCTGCGTGAAAACAATGAGAACGAAGACCCTGATGATGATCCACTTCCACTTAACAGTAAATTATATCATGCTGTACAGTTAGGAGACTCACCTCTTGTGTATGTGTGTGTCTTCATGTTAAATCTAATAACTGTATGGCAAGAACTGTATGAGATGCTTTTGTGCCATCCTCATCATCGCCTAAGTATTCATTGTGTAGAGCATTGTATGTAAGACTTGTACCAAGGCTACACTTACATGGCACAAGGTAAGTGATATTTAACATAAAATTAATAATATGCGAGTTTTCTTATTGCTTTATAACTTTGCTTTCAAAGAATTACATTGCTGTACAGTGTGTCTCTCTCTTAGGTGGAGAAACTGAGTATCAGCCTATCATCACAGCTAGGTAGGTGGTGTTTTTTTTTAATGTAACAATGTTTCCAATCCTGTATTATAAATATGACCGTAATACTGCATGTCATAAAAATTTTATAATGACTTAGTCATTAGAGTATAGGCTAAGCTACAATGAAGCAGTTGTATCAATTACACTAGGCTACCCTAAAGCAATCTTATTGCTGCTTCTTCATTATCAATGCATAAGTCGTTATACCTGCAAATAAATATGAATTTCTTTTTCACGTGGTCTTTTCATTTCGGTGTCTAGTGTTGTAATACATAATGTCTACATTGTTTTGTATCATACGAGACAATGCCGATGTAGGAACTGATAGATAATTCATCTTGTAAACAGATGATGTAAACGTATGTTATCAATAAATACAGTACAGTGTTATAAATATATTTTCTCTTCCTTATGATTTTTCTTAATAACATTTTTTCTCTAGCTCACTTTATTCTAAGAATACAGTATATAATACATAGACATACAAAATGTGTGTTAATCGACTGCTTATGTTATTGATAAGGCTTCCAGTCAACAATAGGCTAAGTTTTGGGTTAGTCAAAAGTGATATGTGACTTTTGCCTTTACCTACCCAGAGATCACAAAGATATTTTTCTATGCAAAAAAAAAAACCAATCAAGTCTACAAATAACAAATGCTACAGAGGATGTGGAGAAAAGGGAACCCTCCTACACCGTTGGTGGGAAAGTAAATTGGTGCAGCCACTATGGAAAATAGTATGGAGGTTCCTCAAAAAACTAAAAGTAGAGTTGCCATATGATCCTGCAATCCCACTCCTGGGCATTTATCTAGAGAAAACTATAGTTTGAAAAGATACATGTTGTTCACTGCAGCACTATTTACAATAGCCAAGACATGGAAAAACCCTAAATGTCCATGGACAGATGAATGGATAAAGAAGATGTGATACATATATACAATGGAATACTACTCAGCCATAAAAAGAATGAAGTAATGCCATTTGCAGCAACATGGATGGACCTAGAGATTATCATACTAAGTGAAGTAAGTCAGAAAGAGAAAGACAAATACCATATGATATCACTTATATGTGAAATCTAAAATACGACACAAATGAACGTATCTGTGAAACAGAAACAGATTCACAGACATAGAGAACAGACTTGTGGTTGCCAAGGGGGGATGGTGGGTAAGGGATGGATTGGGATTTTGGGATAAGCAGATGCAAACTGTTATATATAGAATGGATAAACAACAGGGTCCTACTGTAGAGCACATGGAACTATAATCAATATCCTGTGATAAAACATAATGGAAAAGAATATGAAAAAAGAATGTATATATATGTATAACTGCATCACTTTGCTGTAGGGTAGAAATTAACATTGTAAATCATCTATACTTCAATGAAATACATTTAAAAAAATAAAATAAAGAAAAAAAAAGTGATATGTGAACTTTCACCTGCTTAGGAGGTCGACACCCCTGACCCCAAGTTGTTCAAGGTGGGGGCTGTATACTTAAAACGTTTACTTAAAAAGAGATAAACTTGAAACCTGAAGACAATCCGGAGAACACATTTTAATAACTGGCACCAACATGACACCTAGAGTAAATAGGAAGAAGAAATAATTGACTAATGGGTGTTTTCTCTCCCTCTCTCCCTCTCTCTCTCTCTCTCTCTCTCTCTCTCTCTCTCCCTCTCTCCTTCTCTCTCTCTCTCTGCAGCATTGTATACTTGAAATAGTACGTAGGAGTCAGTAGGAAGAAGAAAAATAGTAGCATATCCTGGATAATTCTCAATCTAAATAATAACACCACAATGCTCTTATTTGGCTTAAAATTATCTCTGTGTACACAGAAATGGAAGGGTTGGAATTTCTAATAAAATATACATGTTCCATATAATATCCCGGTGTTGTTTTAGAATTGAGGAGACACAAACTCCTACATGTGGGAAAACTCTCATGACACTGTGTCTATTCAATGTGTTTGGAGCAGTTGAATTATTCAACTCTATGCCTATAGAGTTACCCTACAAGTAATAGAGTATACCCCTATTACCCCTGCCTTACCTAAAGTAGTCATTAGGTAAGATAAGCAATGCCAAACACTGAGAGGGGGCAGAATTTTTCAAATGCCTATTTCAAATATTTGTCTCAGTAGCTGGAAAATGGTGGAGCACTCTTTTTTCCCCAGCTTTACTGAGATATAATTGACATATAACATTGCGTAAGTTTAAAGCATGCAATGCGTTGATTTGATACATTTATATGTTGTGAAATGATTATCACAGTAAGGCTAGTTAACACTCCTATCACCTCACATAATTATCGTGTGTGTGTGTGTGTGTGTGTGTGTGTGTGGTAAGAACATTCTCTTAGCAATGTTCAAGTATATAATATTGTTAACTATAATTACCCTGCTGTGCGTTAAATCCCCAGAACTTACTTATCTTATAACTAGAGGTTTGTACCCTTTTGACCAACATCTCCTCATTTCTTCCCACCCTCAACCCGTAGCTATCACTCTTCTACTCTCTGTTTCCATGAGTTTGGCTTTTTTAGTTTCACTACATAAGTGAGATCATACAGTATTTGTCTTTCTCCCTCTGATTTATTTCACTTATTTCAATACCCTTAAGTCCATCCATGCTGTCACAAATTGCAGGATTTCCTTCTTTTTATGGTTGAATAATATTCCATTTTATGAATATACCACATTTGCTTTATTTATCCATCTGTCAAGAGACACTTAGGTGGTCTCCATGTCTTGGATGTTGTAAATAATGCTGCAGTGAATATGGATGTGCGGTTAATCCCTTCGAGATAGTGATTTCATTTCCTTTGGATGTATACACAGAAATGAGAATGTTGGATCATATGGTAGTTCTATTTTTAATTTTTTGAGGAACCTTTGGGAACACTTTTGAAACCTGAAAAGTTTCTCTTGTATATTCATTAAAATTTCACATTGTTCCTGGTCTTATTCCATATCTTCTCTACTGAGGTATGAAATACTCCTTAATGCATCTAAATACAAAATATTTTCTTTACATAAATTGGTAAGCAATCATATAGTTATTCCCATTTAGAACTTGTTAAATGCAGTAACATACACAAACAAGATAAGGTACTTAGGGATATGACACTGTCAGTGGATATATATGATCTGTGTCAGTTTTTTTTTAAACAGATTCCTCCTAATCTTCCTCTCACTTCTGATGATGTCTTTATAAGTCACCAGCTGAAAATTATGTATCAAAAATATTTGTTTAATATACTAGTTGGATCCCATTTTCCTATTGGTAAACTTGCTTAGAAAATTAAAAACGCAAAGTACTTAAAAAAACATATTTTCTTGGAAATGTTTCATATTTAGAGAGAACAGCATTTACAGCAAAGCAACAGAGAATTAGATGTCAAGATTGAGGATTTTCGGAATTTTCTCCTTAGATTTTTAGTGTAACATTTTAAGCATGTCACTTATGGTGTTAAACCAAATATGACAATGACATTATATATTTTGAAGATAGATACTTTACGCTGGAGTTCTGGGAGTTAAAAATGCTGCTCTTCCATTATTAAAAACCCTGAAATTGCTGTTTTAAGAACGTTTTGTTCAGTAATACATGTATTTTCAGGCATCCCTATTGAGATGAATTTAACTGCTGTCACAATGGTGAGTCATTGAAGTCAGATAGAACATTTTGCTGACAAATACTAATTTTCTTATATTGTTTGTATTCCATAAAAATTACTCAACATATTTGAGGCCATGTTAACCATTTTTAAAATAAAATATTAATGATATGTTTTCCTGTGGCTATCTGGAACGTCATTACATACGGTTTTGTTGTCAGTTGCATAAAAGTATAAATCATAGTTACTTAAACACTGATATATGCATCAGTCCTACTCTACTCCATTTACACTTCTAATTTTAAAAATATTAATTTTTACCAATACAGTAAATGAATGTTTCCATATAATCACATCTTTACAATCTGATTTATAAAATTATATGATTGCCTGAAATCCCCAGGCGTATATACTACCTTCATTCACTGCAAATGTAAAATGCCTCAGTCCTAGCGGTGCCAACATGTCTGCATGGAAGGATAGAGTATGGATATTCTGAGGGGAGAGAATAGCAAGTTTGTCTTTCACTGACAGTAATAAGGCAATATAGCTAGATCCTTTCACACGACAGCCACTGACCCTGGGCCATCCATGAAATCCAATTCACTGGGAAAGTTAAAGCAGTTTATCTACCAGACTGCAGAGACATTTTGTAGTTAGACAGTCATTTCCCGGCATGTTCCCTTGTGTATCGTCGTTGATTTGAATTCTTGTGGGCCAGCATCCCACTAACCAAATCTGAATTCCTTTTCTTTGGCATAGCTGGTGTCTGGTGCTCTGACGTCAGACACCCTAGGTCACCTATTGTGTTTCTGACTGGTGTGGAATCAGGAATAGACGATAGGTGTTTACGCATAAAGCTTATATAAATGTTTTGTAGATTTCACGGTGGCTAGTACATGCATTCAAAAGTGACGTGTTACTGTCCTGTGTTCTTCTAGGCTACTGCTACATCTAAGTGCTTATATAATATTTGAAGGCTCAAATTAAGAAATGTATGCCCTCCATACATTTCCCAAAGAAATGTGCGTTAACTGATCATATCAAAACTTACACTCAAGTATCCTAGTATAAACTTTGCTCCTAAATATTTACTTTGGTTTGTTTTTGAGGGCTAATAAAAATTACACCAATTTGTCACTTTTATGTCACTATATTGATCACAGGAAAGTAAAAGGGAGGAAGTGGGGAAGGAATGGTGAAGAAACCAGTCATACCCTCCGAAAAGGGTATTTAGTAAGCAGCAGCTTTAGGAAAATACCTTTTTCTCCTAGCTGATGGAGAAGCTTTATAATGACTTAATTTCCAATAAAGTTCACATAATTAATAAATTTGTCACTAAGTAAAAGTTGGTCAAAAACAAGAATGCTTCTTTTGTCTGTGGAATTAAAAAAATGCTTTTTTATATACTAAGGTGTTCTCGATCATTTTAAATACAGTGAAAAACATACCCACTTTGCTGAAACTAAAGTTTCAAAAGCATTATCAGATTAATTGCTTAAATTGCATACAGCAAACATAGCCCTGATGACCTGAGGCCACTCCTAGGAACATTAAGTTTTGCAATGTCCCAGGAACTATAGGCCTTTCAGATGTGGCACTGTTCTCATTAGTCTGTATTTACCTCTGCTCTTGAGCTACCTCGGCCCAGATTCTCGATCTTACCTTCACCAGATGAAATCCTCCAGTTGTGTTTTGCTCCCCAAATCATCCTCCTAGGCATGTCTTTATCAAATGCAAGTTAGGACAACCAAAGCTCCCTATTTGTTTCATTCTGATCTCATGTGACTGCCACCATAGCTATTTCTAGCCAGTTCTCTGTCAACAAGACATTGCAGGGTAGACAGCAGGGAGCAGCTTACTATTTAGTCTGGGGCTCATAGAAGGGGTCAAGGCTGGGGGTTGACATTTAGAAGTCATCAATGTGGAGACAGTATTTGGTGCCCACACATTTAGTGTCACCGGATAGTGTCTTAGTTCAGGCCACTCTAACATAGACATACCATAGACTGGGTGGCCTAAACAACAAACTCTTATTTCTCACAGTTCTGAGGCTGGAGATCCAAGATCAGGGTGCCAGCATGGTTGGTTCTCATGAGAGCCCTCCATCTCGTTCGGACAGCTGTTTTCTCATTCTGTTTCACATGGACAGGAGAGCAGAGAAAGAGCAAGTTCCCATGTCTTCTCTTATAAAGGCACTAATCTCATCACAGGGGCTCCAACTTCATGACCTAATTACCCCCCAAACTCCCCACCTCCTAAAATTATGACCCTGGAGTTTAGGATTTCAGCATACGGATTTCAGAGGGACACATTCAGTTCATAGCAGATAACATGTGATTTCCTGAGAGGAAGAAGCACCAGGGTCTGAACTCTCGGTTACTCAACCACGTGAAGGTTTCACCAAGAGATTGGGGCCAGCAGGGGAACTTCTCAAGGACTGGCCAGTAAGAACAAGGGAAAACCAAGAGAATAGGTCTCAGAGAAGCCAAGAAGTATAAGTGTTTCAGGCAGGAAGGAGATGTCAAAGTTGAACGGTTTATGAAGAAGAGGATTTTAGGCAAAAAAAGGTAAACTCATTCTCCTGGAAGGCATTGGTGCTTTGGAAGATCAACTGTCCATATGCACACAATGAAAATACCTACAATTGTATCATAAATGTAGGACACTCTTTCTCTCTCTCATTAATGTGAATAATTATAAATCTCTTCATCACAGGTATTTTCGAAAATGTTCGTTTAAAACCTTTCTAATATACTTTGAAGGTTAGAAGCCAAGTTGGAAAAGCATTTACTGTCACGGAACCATCTTCTGTGCCAACTGGCTTAGTGGGATAGGAGCTGATGCACAGCCAGCCAACATAAAACAAAAACAAAAGCAAAACCCTTAACTGATCATTGAGATAAAAGCAGATGATATAATGGTGTCACAGAGGAAATGAGACTAGAAGGTAACCATTCATTCTCTCAAGGGGCCTGGGTTTTATCCTCTGTGGTGCAGTAAAAGAGCACCCTTGATGTCAGTCGTAGAGACAGGACTCTGATTCTGATTAATCTCTCACAAGCTGTGTGATGCTGGCCAAGCAGATCAGCTTCTCTCATTCTGTTTTCTTGCCTGGAAAATGGGGGAAATCATATCTACTTCATGGAGTTTGTATGTAGACTAAATTAGATATTTCTGTAAAAAGTTTCGAAGGGCATTCAACTGTCCCTCAATAAACATCCTCACCCCCAACATATACTGATATATTTCCACATTATCTGAATAACAACTGACCTTTAATATATTTTTAGATGAATAAGTAAAATAAATTTCTCTTATTATATACTAACCTTACTCATAATCTCCTATATGCTTGTTAAATAATGATGGAAAGATAATCTTTGCCTCCTCTCTATGCTATGTTTTAGCTCCTGTATCCCCCAACTCTTAATATTTTAGTTGATTTTTTTTCTCAATGTATTTTGCAAATAAAAAAGCTTCAGGTCATAGAGGATGAGGGACTGGCTCATAATCATATAAACAGTTTGGAATGAAAAGGGGAAGGGAAGTTCATCCAAACCTTCTGTTCTGTTCACTAGTCAGAGATTCCGGAAAACATGAAGATTGTATCAGATTAGTTAGAACTGTTGCACTGCTAGATGTATGTTTACCCTCATATTGTGTACTTGTGGGTGTTTAAGACATCATATCTGTAATTTAGGCCTTTGTAATACTTAGAAAAATTGGGAGAAACCCCATAAGGCCCTATTAGAAGTTATTCACATAAACTTGCAGAAGAGAGACATTCAGTGATCACAGATAGTTACCTTGAACAGCACCCAGAAGTGACTTTTTATCAGTTATCATTTATTTTAGAGATATTAAAGTTTTTTTGGTTAATACTACTTTGAGAAGCTAAATAATTCATTTTTGCTGTTATTTTTCTGTCATCTCACAGCCAAAATCCATTCAGCTTATTTTTAACATGAGACATTAAGTGGAAGGTTTAATTAATTTTACGACAGCGAATCACATGATTGTCTGAGTTTTTTAAAGTGTGTTGTCTTCATTTGAAAGTTCACTGTAGGGCTTCCCTGGTGGCACAGTGGTTGAGAGCCCGCCTGCCGATGCAGGGGACGCGGGTTCGTGCCCCGGTCCGGGAAGATCCCACGTGCCGCGGAGCGGCTGGGCCCGTGAGCCGTGGCCGCTGAGCCTGCGCGTCCGGAGCCTGTGCTCCGCAACGGGAGAGGCCACAACAGTGAGAGGCCCGCGTACAGCAAAAAAAAAAAAAAAGATGCCATTACTGTTGTCTGTTGGCATGGAGGATTTGACTCACTATGCTTTGTCTAGAAGCACTTCGTTATCCATAACACATTGCTGCTGTACCTTCTCAAATTCAGAGCTAATCCCATAGTATGCTTTAACTTTCATTGAAAGATAAACTGGTTCCAAACCAGTTCAATTAAAGCTTTGAGGGGTTATCGTTATTAATATTTTAAAGCTAAATATTATAGATCGTGTTCATCCACACACAGTTTATAATCGAAGAGAATTAATCATTCTTGATAACCCGCTGACAGGTCAATTTGAAAGTCTGCCCCATTTCTTAGTTCAATTTTAACCTAAATAATCCGCCACGTTTCCTAGTCGATATTTGAAAGGTGTTGTCATCCATTTGCCTGAAATTATAAATAAATGAATGAATGAAAAAATTAAGAAAATGAAACAATGCCTCCTTTGTCCTGTATAGAAGTATTATTGGCATATGATATAAAATTTAAAGATACAGAACACAAAGACAAAAGCATCACATTCAATGCCCTCTCCTGAGAAAAATCACTCTTTACCACTTTTACAATGGTGATGTTTCCTGCCTGTAGCAGTGTAATTATAGAGGTGCACATGTACCTACGTGTGCGAATTTATACAAACACAAGAGGATGTTTCCACATACATATGGGTATAGGTAGTCGTTTTGCATATTCTATGTTCTATTTTTCTATCAGATATTTCTATTATTTTTCATTTTCTAGTAAGTGCTTACGTTCAGTTAAGTGGTAAATACAGTCCCTATGCAAAATCCACCCCAGACTCTTCAGCAGCTTGTTCCTGCCGTGCTGGAGAGTCTACCTGAAGGTGAGTGTACTACAAACTTTACTGTCACTTCTGTTCAGCAGCCACGTTAGCCCACAATCTGCACCATATTTCATTTTACCCATAGCATCTTAAACCCTGCTTTCTAAGGACATGGTCTTTCTTTTTATCTGCCTCCCTTTGAAAACAAGACTCAAATTATATTCTTCAATTCTGGATTTTTTGCCCTTTGGTTTCTCAGAGTGAGAGTGATCAAAGAAAAAGACCCACATGAAAAGAAACATTAAAAATTCTGTACATTTTTTTCTCTGCCCCAGACAACACCGTTTTGCAAAGGATAATATGCCTATGATCCTAATAGAAACATTTATCTCAATAAAATGAGTATTGTCATTGTAGAGATTGTTATTAAGGGCAGAGGTGGTATTTTATATGTCTTGAGAGGTCAATTCTTCCTTTTTTTTTTTTTGGAAATTTATTTATTTTGGCTGTGTTGGGTCTTCGTTGCTGCACGCAAGCTTTCTCTAGCTGCGGCGAGCGGGGGCTACTCTTCGTTGCGGTGTGCGGGCTTCTCATTGCGGTGGCTTCTCTTGTTGTGGAGCACGGGCTCTAGGCGCGCAGGCTTCAGTAGTTGTGGCACGCGGGCTCAGTAGTTGTGGCTCGCGGGCTCTAGAGCGCAGGTTCGGTAGTTGTGGCACGGGCTTAGCTGCTCCTTGGCATGTGGGATCTTCCCGGACGAGGGCTCGACCCCATGTCCCCTGCATTGGTAGGTGGAGAGGTCAATTCTTATTTTAAAAGTTTGGTGTTTTTCATTGGGAAATCTGTGCTTTGTTATTTATTAGTGCATTGATCTCTTAACGTCATTATTAACAATATATTTATAGTAAATAGAATTCTCTCTGTGTGTGTGTCTCTCCCTCCCACTTTCTCTTCTCCCTCTTTTTTTTTTCTCCTTATTCGGACCTTCCAAATGCCTTCTCCACCCAGCTAATTCTAACACTGTGCTCTTGGACTTCAAATATTCGTGAGCTAGGGATAAGAGAAAAAGAACAAAATTTAATTTCTTTTTCCCCCAAGGACAAAAGAAACAAGGTTCTGTGACAGGGCAGAGAAGAGAGCAAGTTAAATAGTTTATCAAAGAAAAGAAAGCCCTGCCCATCAGCCTACAGAGAAGTTGTCAGCTCATTATCTCTGTGCTGACTGGTGGACACACTGCTATACCAAGGTTAAAACCGAAAGCGGTCACCTCACATTGTCTTCAGGCAACAAGATTCCCAGCAGATAAAGCACAACTTTTAAATTTCTCCTGAGGTTAAAAAATAAAGGTAAGAAAATGAACCAATTTATTTAGGAATAATCAAAAGCAATGTTTTCTTTATTAATCTAAAATGTTTAATTACTTACCATACCATTTGACTATTATACATTAATCACATGATTAATCTAATAACCTTGATATTCATAGTAAGAAAATCTTGTATAATATGCACAAAGCGAATCTAGTGAGTTGAGTTTAAGTTGGAATGATATTTAAAATTTTGGAAAGAAGAAAACTTAAGAAACATATAAAGATATGTGACAGATTTGCATAAGTATATAATATTTTTATAAGTTACAGAATACGTAAGATGGGCCGTGATTCATGATTTAAGAATGCATCACATCTATTTCCTAGACTGCATTTCTCTCATAGGGTCCTAGGAGTTTTGCTTTAAGACCAGGTGTGTCTACTTCATACAGAGGAACCATGAGAACTGTGCATTTCATTAGTCTACACAGACTTTGAGCCTGGCTTGAATACATTGGGTTCTCTTATCTGATTTAGTTAATCAGCATTAGTTAATCAGCTAATGATTAACTTTGAAAAATGTATATAAAGATACAATGTAAGTAGACACTGGGAAACATGCCACACCTCCACCCAACAACAATGCTTATATGTAGAATGTTAGAGGTTTCAGGAATTTTCGTATTATTTGGTAAGAGTTTTTAACTTTGGCATTCATAGTGAATAGGTTGTTCAATATTTATTCCCTCCAAAAAACTATTTTTTTTTTCCTTTACAAATTTCTAACGGATACTTTTCAAAAAATGTTAATAGTCTTCCTTCTTTACTAAATGAATGAATGCCCGTATGAATGTATTTTTAGTAGAGCCTATCAGACATCTTAACCTTGGAAGCCTCAGAGATGTCAAGTCAGACAACACATATTGAATAATTCCATGATGCAAAAGCAGTTTCAGAAACTGTTTGTCCCAGGCTGAAGCATTCCATACTGTGTTGCTCCTTGAGTTATTACATTTTCTCTTTTTGGTTTTTTTCTTCTGCTGCTGCTGCTGTCTGCTGACATTGCTCGACGCCAAGCATATCCATTCATTGAGGAAGCTTTTCAATGATGTATGGTATCTGCTCTGTTCTGGGAAGCTGCATGCCCGAACTGAAAGTACGGGAAGAAAGTAAATGAAATCTCTGAGAAGAGGCACATCGTGTAGTGCCAGAAGCTAAGTGCTCAAAGAAAAAAGAAAGAAAGAAAGAAAGAAAAGAATAGAATAGAAATGAGAACACACTGTCAACTGGACACAGGAGACAACTGAAATCACCAATAACCAAAGCTGGAACAATCTGGGCATCAAAATTAATAAATAAGTAATGGATTATAACCCAAAGTAGAAAATAAATATCCATGAGTGTATATTAATATAAATAAATGATTGAATAAGTAAATAAATGGGGGGAAAAGTTTCCTATGCAGAAAAATTCCAAATAAATTATGTTGATACTCTGTCCTCCTTCAGGTGGAATTTACTCCCCACTCCTTAGATGTGATCTTCACATAGTGACCTTCAAAGAGTAAGCAGGGAAAGAGGAGATAAAAGAATAACTTTACAGAAGAGAAATCTGACAAACGCAATCTCAGCCAGTTGAATAAGGTCACCAAGAGCCATAAATCATGTTGAGATTATGTACCCTTGATTGATATTACGTGATGAGAACGGCACTTTGCCTCTGTGGTCTTTGTCCCAATAATCCATAACCCCCGTCTAACTACAAGAAAAATGTCAGACAAACCCAAACTGTGGGATGTTCTACAAACTACCCAACCAATACTCCTCAAAACTGTCAAGGTCATCACAAAATACAGAAGTTCTGACAAACTGTCACAGCCAAGAGCAGCCTTACTAGATATGATGGCTAAATGTAATGTGGTATGCTAGATTAGGATCCTGGGACAGAAAAAGGCATTAGATAAAAACCAAGGGAAATCCAAAATAAATTGGGACAACTGCATGAAATAACTTGAGTTAAGAATAATCTATTGGGCTTCCCTGGTGGCGCAGTGATTACAAATCCGCCTGACAATGCAGGGGACACGGGTTCAAGCCCTAGCCCGGGAAGATCCCACATGCCATGGAGCAACTAAGCCTGTGCACCACAACTACTGAGCCTGCGCTCTAGAGCCCACAAGCCACAACTACTGAGCCCGCGTGCTGCAACTACTGAAGCCCACGTGCCTAGAGCCCACGCTCCGAAACAAAGAGAAGCCACCGCAGTGAGAAGCCCGCGCACTGCAACAAAGAGTAGCCCCCGCTCGCCTCAACTAGAGAAAGCCTGCGCATAGCAACGAAGACCCAACGCAGCCAAAAATTTTAAAAAATAAATAAAAATAAATGTATTTATAAAAAAAGAATAATCTATTAATGTTTGTTCATTAGCTGGGATAAATGTATCATACTAATATATGCAATGTTAGGAATATGCAAGTTGGGTTGGGGTATACGGGAACCCTCTATACTATCTTTGCAAATTTTCTGTTAGTCTAAAACTATGCTAAAATAGTTTATTATTTAAAAATAGCAACAGCTTATTTCATAATACTTGAGTGTGTTAAATCCCCCTATTATTTATGGGAGGTGTCATATAATCTGTCACTTTAAATCAGTGTTTCCCAAACTCTAATCTGCATAGGAATCTCTAAAGTCTTTGTTACAATCTTATAAATAGTTCAGAACTTCTGTATGTTGGCTTTCCCTGTAAAACTACCTATTCCCGCAGCCCTCACTGAGAGACTCTAATTTATTTGCTCTGGTGTGTGCCTGGACAACAGGATTTTTAACCACTCCCCAGTGATTTTGACATACAACAATGCGAAGCCCTGTTTTCGTCTTACATTGCAAATGACAGCAGTGTTTTTTCCTCCTCAGGATGTGAATAGCTGACCAGTTTTTTACACATGCACCTTCCTGGTTTCTACTCCACAAGTTAGAATGACGATCTCAAGGTTTAGGTCAAGATATTCCAATTTAGCAGCAAATTGCTCTTATCCCTATGTGACTTTCAATTGGCTGATAGTGTAGAGTCTTGAGGAAGGAGAGAAGCATGGGGGGAGAGAATGATTTAGGGAGGGAGGAAAGTGGAGGGGGGCCAGAGGGGAGCCAAAAGCAATGGAAAATAAATTTTAAAGACTGAGAAGAGAATAAGAAGACAGAGGAGGAAGCCAAAGAAAAGAAAATAGGAACTAAAAGTTATTGGGTTTATGATTATCCATCTTCCATATATTATGTTCAATATATTGTCTTATTAAAGTCTCATAAGAACACATTTATGTGGTATTGTTGTTCCTATTTTACAAATGAGGAAAAGACTCAGTGAGGGTTAATAACTTGCCTTGAGAGAGTCTGTGGAGGTGAGAGTCTAGCAAGCACCGAAGGGGTGGGAGAGAGGGGTGTGAAGCAGGTGTTGCCTGCTGCCTCGGAGAGGACAGAAGGAGTGGATGATGCAGCTGGAAGATTTATATCATCGAAGCAATAAAGTCAGGCAAACCCACAACAATTCTTGTGTCTGAGTCAGTGCTTCTATGGAGAAGTGCTCTTGTAAAGTCAATACACCCATTAAATAGTTTAATATTAGAATAACTGCACGGATTGACGTAACGAGTGCTTGTCTTGACCTTTCATTGGCGTTTTCCTTAAGTTATTAAGTATTTCCTTTTTGAAATAATGTTTTGTTTAATATAATCATAAAGAATGTGTGCATTCACCATGTATTATCTAGCTGTGGATGCTTCCTCTCTTTTCCCGGGGGGTTTCTTCTAGCGCAATTGTAAAGAAGTACCTGAGTCAGGGGGACTTGTATCAGAAGAGGTAATAACCCCGTGTGGGCTCTTCCACAGGGGGCGCTGCACCAGCTGGGGTGAGTACATGGTAGGAGTAAGTATACATGAACATGAGTGTTTCAGGTCCCAGGATCGAATTCTGAGAAGTGATTGGGAAATGCTGTTGCAGAAATGGCCACAATATGGAATGAGAATATTTAATGATGCTGTAGAATATGTAGACACTAATTGCAAATGAGAAACATCAGGAAAAATACCTCTTCTTATTTGGAAACATTATCGTAGTGATACGTGCTTTACTTAGGGAGAGAACTATAGTACTATTTAGCTCAGGAAACATGAAGAGAAATGTGTTCTAAGAAGAATTAGGAAGCATCCCTTGATGATGATGAAGAGTTCTGCATATGCTGAATGGAGGAACTCGTTCATCAATGGGTACCACTTGTGTTGCTATATTCAAATGAAATTAGGGTCTTGGCTGCAGACAGTGAAAAGGAAACTAATGGGGCCAGCTGTATAAAAGACTTCAGAGGGAGATTCCATCTCAAGCTACCTGAAAGACAACAGAAGAGAAAGAAAAATCCTGTGGTGGGTGTTAAGGTTTCGTTCACCAAACTCTCTGATGTTAACTGTTTATATGGAAAGAAATTAGTCTACAAATGACTGAAAAAAACCCAGCAAATCAGGGGCTTAGGGAGAAAGGCACGATAAAAGAAATGAAAATAGAACTTCATAAAGATAAGAAATTTACATTTGTGGAGATATTTTCGGAAGAGAACACATGCTGGAGTAATTCCCTTTTTTTTTTTTTCACTTTTTGTTATTGTTGCCTATGAGTTGCAAACCAGGCATGTTTTGGGTTCACTCCTTTGTATGTATTAAAATATGGTATATATATGCAATGAAATGTTATTCAGCCTTTAAAAAAGGAAATCCCACCATATACAACAACATGGATAAACCTGGAGGACATTATGCTCAGTGAAATAAGCCAGACACAGAAAGACAAACACTGTATGATTTCACTTACATGAGGAACCTACAGTAGTGTGACCCTGATCCTGAATTAAAGCTGTTGAAGTGTATGACAAATATTGACAGCCATGTATGTACAGAGCTGTGAATTGTTCATTCATTAACAGCATGAAAACAATAAGATAATTCCCTACTGCTGACCTAGTGCCCTGGCAGGTAGACAGGGTTCCCCACTTGGAGGTCTGGTACAATGAGGATGTGTGTGCCCTCTGGTAGGCTACTCCAGGGCAGCACGCCCTGTGTCCACTGACAGACCAGCCCTGGGGATGTCTTCCCAACCTCAGACCTCAGATGATGCAGACTCGTGTGTGTGTGTGTGTGTGTGTGTGTGTGTGTGTGTGTGTGAGAGAGAAAGAGAGGGTGGGTGAGTCTAATTATCAGCCAATATCTAAATGATTTTGTCTAATTATCAGCCCCCTTTCAGTTTCAGCCCCACTTCATCCTTAGGAAACCCAGGGTTTCCTGGGTCGTGTGTGTGTGTGTGTGTGTGTGTGTGTGTGTGTGTGTGTGTGTGTGTGTGTGAGAGAGAGAAAGAGAGAGTGAGTCTAATTATCAGCCAATATCTAAATGATTTTGTCTAATTATCAGCCCCCTTTCAGTTTCAGCCCCACTTCATCCTTAGGAAACCCAGGGTTTCCTGGGTCCTGACATAAGACAGCATTAACTGAGTCACTGTGATAACCTGTTTAATATGTTCAACAATTTGTGGAAATAACAGAACCAATACCACTCATCTACTAACCTGAAGTGCTAACGTTACCAGAGATGTGCCGTGGCTTGTCCATCTCCCTAGATGTTGTATAAAAATATTTGAGAAAATAATGTGTAAAAATCATTCTGGCATTATTAAATGCCAGAAGCTATTTAATATTAGAGACTGGTGAGGTGAGATCTGTATAGTTCAAAATGCTGATTTAGACTGAAAAGCATCCAGGCCAATATAATTAAATTCAATTTATTAAAGTAGGAATCTTTATTATAAATATTCCGATTTAACATATTCCATAGAATTTTTAACTTAAATTAGGTAGTATTAAACAATAAATCATTTTAGAGGTCAACCTTTTCTTTTTGTATTTTGAACTGGAATGGAGGGAGCGACCCTGGGAGGTGACTGTTTTGTATACTACATAGCTTTGTTGATGTATAACTGATATACAAGAAACTGCACATATTTAAAGTATACAAGTCAGTTAACCCCAGTATATACACCTGCAAAACCAACCACAATCAAAGCAATAACATATTCATCACCTCCAAATTTCTTCCTGTTCCTTTGTGCTTGTTTTTTGTTTTGTTTTATTTTTCATTGTGGTAAGACCATTTAGCATGAGATCTACTCTCAAAATTTTAAATGCACAATACAGCACGGTTGACTAGAGGCACGGTGCTGCACATCAGATCTCTACTCTTTATTCATCTTACACAATAGAAATTTTATACCCATGAATAGCAACTCCCCGTTTCCCCCTACCCCCAACCCCTGGCAACCACCATTCTACTCTCTGCTCCTATAAGTTTCACTTCTGTAGGTACCTCATGTAAGTGAAATCATACAGTATTTGTCTTTCTGTGTCTGGCTTACTTCACTGAGCATAATGTCCTCCAGTTTTATCCATGTTGTGGTATATGGCGGGATTTCCTTTTTTAAAGGCTGAATAACATTTCACGACATGTACGTACCCTATTTTCTTTATCCACTAATCCATAAATAAACGTTTAGGTTGATTTCTTGGACATGACGCCAAAGACAAGGGCAACAAAACCAAAAATAGACAAGTGGGACTACACTAAACTAAAAAGCTTCTGCACAGCAAAGGAAACAACAGAATAAAAAGGCAACCCACAGAATGGGAGAAAATATTTGCAAAACATGTATCTGCTAATGAGCTAATATCCAAAATATATAAGAAACTCCTACAACTCAATAGCAAAAAAACCCCAACCAATCCAATAAAAATGGGCAAAGAATTTGAATAGACATTTCTCCGAAGAAGACATAGAAATGGCCAACAGGTATATGAAAAGGTACTCACTATCACTAATCATCAGGGAAATGCAAATCAAAACTACAATGAGATAGCACCTCACACCTGTCAGAATGGCTACTATAAAAAAAAAAATACTGGTGAAGATGTGGAGAAATTGTGCATTGTTGGTGTGAATGTATTGATAAAATGGTGCAGCCACTAGGGAAAACAGTATAGAGGTATCTCAGAAAATTGAAAATAGAACAACCATATGATCCAGCAATCCCACTTTTAGGTACATACCTAGAATAATTGAAGTCGGGATTGAAAAGATCTCTGAACTCCCATGTCAGTTGCAGCACTGCTCACAATAGTCAAGACTCTGGGAGATCTTGCTGCCACATTAACCTAACACACCCAAACATGAACTCACAGGTTCTTGAGCAAACCAGTTCCCAAACCAACCATCCGTTGACCATCAATTTTCTACCTGAACACCTCTCAGGTTCTTTTTCTCTCTCTCTCTCCACCCATTCTCCCGGCTGTCCATTTGGGACCCTGTTGTAAGAGGTGTGGACACAACCCAGTAGACAGCAGCCCCCATCAGAGCTAGTCAGCAGTCGACTGGGGGAAATGATGGTCCGGATTCCTGGGGTTGCAAAAAAGCTTGCTAGAGGGTGAGCACCATCGTGGGGACCCCAGGCGTACCTTTAGTAGCCTTGAAGCAAGCAAGTAGGAAGCCCACTGGTAGAGATATTTTTAAAGCCCTTTCTCATGCAGTGTCCCTCCAGCATCCCACCTCCTGACATAGTTTAACATCTTAGTTGGAAATGGAGAACGACTTAAGGTTGCTTGTTATTTTATCATGGAGCAAGACGATGAGGGTGTATTTGGAGACGAGGGGCAAGAAATTGATAAGTGACCCCCCTGCTTTCCTGGCATTGTCTTTAGGGTGTTTTATTGGCTCATACATTTTTATTTTGTGTTTTCTGTCTTCCAGAGCACTTAAATCTGACCAGTGGAGGCTCATCTCCGCACTAGAAGACTGAGGACTGGTTCACACAAAAGGCACTCACAACATGGCACATGAATTGGTAATTCAATAAAGAAAGCAGGACGTGGCATGCATCTGTGGACGAGAAGAGCTCAGTCATCGTGAATCATTTGTTCAACAATACCGGAGTGTTCAGAAGTGTCACTGTCAGAGAAAAATGTGAGCACCTTAGTTTGTATAAAAAGGAATCATTCATTTTAATAAACAAGGATATAAACATATAAAATCAACATATTTACACATAAGAACTTGGTTATAATCACAATCAATAAATGTTTGTATTGTACTGGGGAGCTCATTACCGAAGGGTAAATCCATCTCAATCTCTCTCTCTCTCTCAGAATATTTTCATAATATGAATAATGTCATAAAGTATTTTTCACAAATTCAAAATTGTAACACTCTGCTTTCATAAAACTAGATGATCATGAAACTGGTTATGCCAAATATACTGAAAATCACCTCTCTGCCCACTTGTGATTGTGGCTGAACCTGGATCATTCTTCACTGATAATGCCAGGCCATTATCTTCATAAAGTTACTGTCTCCTGCCTAGGGAGGACAGGATGAGAGATGGCTTTAACTTCACCTGACAATCAATGCCAAAGTGTGGGGATAAGCCCACCACATAAGCCAGCAAACCCGAACTCTTATTCAAACAAGAGCCTGGGTTGGAATCCACTGAAAATATCCTGAAGGATGTTAAAAGTTGCCATAATCTATGTAATGAATTGGGCTTTTACACTCCTCCCAAGAAAGGCTTCCTCCTAATTGGTATTCAAGGAGTTTTTTGAGACCTGTACTGTTTCACTGTGACATAAATAATGACCAACGTATAAGTGTTGGGGAGACGTAAGGAAGGGGATCTAGAGAGTTGGGGGAGGGTGTCAGTCTCATTGGAATTAGGACCAGGACAGCCACTTATTTGGCCATTCAGCAGTTTAATTTGTGCTATTTGGGAAAAATGGAAAAATCTTTACTCCAAGAATTGTATCTCTTTTTAAGATATGACTAAGTCTTGATGACAAAAAAATTAAGTTAAATGAGTTATTTTGTTTAAATAGGTAAAATAAGCTACAATATTTTCTTCCAAGAATGATCTAAAATAACTGTTTATATATTCCGCTTGAGTAAAATGCCACCAGACCTCATATAAATATAGGATATCCAGCACTTAATGATGCATGAAAGATTAGGAATGATTACAGACCTTCCTATTAGTTTTATTCACATGGTAGAAGCTCATTAAATGCTGAATAATTGACAGAACCTGTAGACTGAGACACTGGACTGGAAATCAAATTCCATAGGTAATTTTTTTTTCCCTCTGGATGATTCCTCCACACTGCAGTTCCTGAGTTGTGAGGAAGCTCTCAAAAGAGATGTCAGTGTCCTTTGGAGGATTATTTACATTTCCAATATAGTGTGAGTTAAAAGGCCCTCAGAGAAAAATGGCATAAAATAACCTGGGCCCCAGGGGGCCCCATAGGAGGATGTGGCTGGAGTGAGTTACTTGAATAATGTAAGGCAAATACCACGCTGTCAATAATGACAAGCTCTTTCAGAAGATGAGGTGGGGAGACTGAATCATAAATAGGTTTTCAGGTGTCAATCAGGAGACGAGCCATTACTTTTCCCCAAGTTAAGCAGCTGGGGACAACAGAGCAGAATATTGCATATCTGGAAGCTGCCATGAGCTCTGGGTACCATGACAACCAGGACAGGATCGGGAGTAACAGTCGTTCCCAAAGTAAATGGATCACAACAGGTTTCCCTTCTGAACTCAGAATACAGAGGCTAAGAGGTATAAATGGATCATTTATTTCACTAACTTCATGCATGACATTCTGCAAATGTCCAGACTTCTGGAGACCATCAGGCAGGCCCAGGGCCAGGGGTGGGTGATGGAGAGTTAATTCAAGCAGTCTCTCTTCCCTCCCTTGCTGTGTGAAACTTAGCAGCATTTCATTTTCACCCTGTACAGGACAGCACGGCTCAGAATCTGTGCCAACTGCCACTGGGAAGCAGATAATAAGGGAATGAAGTGGAAGTGGAGATATTTCGAAATAAAACAACTTCAGATAACTCATATTTTGCATAGAATGTGAGTTATTTGCTATTATAGAATGATAATTTTGAAATTCTAAAGACTTTCATCACTCATTCATCCTGGGATCTTAGTAACAAGAAGATCTGGGTGGCAGGACACTGGGTGATCCCCTTGAATTAGTTCTTTGAGTCTTATTTTTGAGTGGCATTTCTTTTAAGATAATAAAAACAAAAAGCTCAGATCTGGGCTTATGGAAATACGAGTGGGCCAGAATCAGAATGTACCACATGAGACATACTGATTGAAACTTTAATGTGCTATTTGCAATCTTCCTTCTATCACAGTTTTCTCTACATTAAAGTGGCAATCTGTCTGTTAAAGGCTAAACGAATTAGTTTCTGGTATAATCAGGATCACTCCACAGCCTGTTAAAAAAAATACTTTTGAACTCCCTTTCTCCAGACCTTCTCAAGTTATGGCTACAATTCTGTACCCAGTTCTGATGTGTGGGATTTTCCCGCACACCAAGCAATTCTTCTCACCAGCTGGATATCCTAGGATTCAACTCAATTCTGACACTATCTACCTGAAGACAGCATCAGATTCCACAGGTTAAAGGTTCAGTCCTACAAGACTGGTGACGTGGTGTCCACGTCAGACACCAATCAAAAGGCCAGGTTGCTATCCGGGCTTCTGACCAATTTGCTATGGTTTGGAGGTTCCCACAACTGCATCCTTGGTTCAGTTAATGTGCTAGAGCAACGCACAGAACTCAGAGAAATATTTTACTTACTAGACTATCAGGTTATTCTAAAAGGATATCACTGAGGAACAGGCAGATGGAAGAGACACATAGGGCAATGTATGGGGGAGAAGCGCGAAGCTTCCATGCTCTCTCCAAGTGCCCCATTCTAGCAGAATATCCACATGTTCACCAACCTGGAAGCTGTCTGAACCCCATCCTTTTGTGTTTTTATGGAGGCTTCTTCACATAGGCATGGTTGATTAAATCTCCAACCTCTTTTCTCTCCCTGGAGGTCAAGGGGGTGGGGCTGAAAGTTCCAACCCTCCAATCTCACGGTTGGCTCCCCTGGTAACCAGCCCCCATCCTTAGGTGCTTGTCAAAATTCACCTCAGTGACATAAACTCAAGTGTGGTTGAAAGGTATTTGTTATAATTATAAATTCCAAGGGTTCAGGAGCTCTGTGCCAGGAATGGGGACAAAGACAAAATACATATTTCTAATTATAAATCACAATATTTTAGTGACTCATATGTTCCTGTGGGCCCAAGGCATCTTCTCAGATACAAGAATTCGGTAAAATCTTTATCATGTTTTGTTTTTATCTCATTGAGAGTCCTGATTTTTTCTGTATTTTAAGGAAAACCTTTTCTTTTAAATTTATAATCTGTGTTGCAGGATCTTTTCATAGAATAAGCCCTTTGATACTTCAGTAAGTCTTTTGCAAAGTCGGATTGCATGTTCTTGCTCTTTTATTTCAACTTTAAAGGAAAATATTACCCAAGTTCGGGAAATCTGCTCTGTTCACATCTATGTCACCACTTGTTCCCAGAACTTTGGCATATAACCAAGAAATACTGAGCAGTTTGCCTCTTTCTGGGAGTCCAACATAACTGCCTTGTTTTACCCACTCTCCTGAATACTAAAATCAACACCTGTTAATACCAACATTGAACAGTAAAATACCAACACTAAAAGTGAACAGTAAAATCCAACCGGTGTTGAGAAAGTATCAATCTGTACGCTTTTAACGTAAAGAAAACACTTCAGATTTTTACTTTCAGTATTCAAAGATGTGGACAGGGAACAGAGAATATGACTAAAGCAAAACCAAAACTATTTGGAGGCTGAGTAAATAAATATATGTCTGTTGATTAGTTGTAAATCCATTCAAGCATTAGAATTAAACCAAAGTGTTAGGAGACAATCCTCCACGTATTTCTCAAGTTTCTGAGAGTCATGTGAACCGATTCGATAATTGACCTTATTCTGGACTATCTTTCCAAGGAAGTTTGTATAGCAAACAGCTTTGGAAGATAGTGATAGAGGGCACACTTACTGCTTAGTAAAATAAAGACACCGTCTCCCTCCAAGCAAAGAGTAGGCATGTTTACTGCCTGCTTTAAGAGATTCGGGTTCCTGAACCACAGGATTCCTCTTTTTTAATGCAGTCCATGTGTGGGTACAAACAGCATCTAGCCCTCCTCACATCTTCCGGTCGCAAGTGCAAAATGTGTGCTTGAGCTCATCTAATATGAAATAACAGAGATATATATAGCTATGGAATTCAGTTAATGAAAGGTTAATGCAGACTACTCTGGTTCCAAAGACAGACCTGAAAACAACTGGAGGGATTGGCAGGAAGGTCAGTTTCTGGAAATTCTGAGCTCATCAGAATTGAATTGGTTAGTTTTTGAGGAAGTGTATCCCCAGCTCTCTAGCGGAGTCTGCACAGTTCTGTGAAGAGATGGGATCTGTGCCTCAGGTGATATTGCTGAAATGAGCTCCAAGTGGCCTCATTATATTCCTTTACTCTGTGGCTGGAGGACCTGGCTGTTGAGAATGTGGAAACCAAAGGCTCAGCGCTTCAGACCAATATGCTCTGCATATTCCATGTTAAAGCACTTGCAGCCACTGAAAACACGACTAAGAATGCAACCAGGGCTTCCCTGGTGGCGCAGTGGTTGAGAGTCCGCCTGCCGATGCCGGGGACACGGGTTCGTGCTCCGGTCCGGGAGGATCCCTCATGCCGCGGAGCGGCTGGGCCCGTGAGCCGTGGCCGCTGAGCCTGCGCGTCCGGAGCCCGTGCCCCGCAACGGGAGAGGCCACAGCAGTGAGAGGCCCGCGTACCGCAAAAAAAAAAAAAAAAAAAAGAATGCAAGCAATGTGCCTGCTTTCCTGTCCTATCACCTTATCATCGCTAATCATCTTTGTGTCACCGAGCCCACTTCCTCTGCTTGCCGCAGGACAGGCCAATGAACCGGAGACGAGGTGTGGAGGCAGGGAGTACGACTTTATTCGGAAAGCTGGCAGACTAGGGTCCCCCCCAAAACCATCTTATCGGGGTCTGGATGCCAGTTTCTTTTATAGAATCAGAGAGGGAGAGGCGGTGAGGAAGGAAAGTAAAAGGGCCATCAGTCTTGCAAAACATCTCCTGGAATGGCCAGCCTCGGGGAGGGGATGCGTTAGTTTCTTCTCTTCTGCAGCCATTCACAGGCGGGCAGGGTCAGGCTCTCCTCCAGTGAGCTGAACTGCAGAGGGGCAGGGTTCCCTGAGGCAGGCCTTTATGTACGATTATAATAACAAAAGCAACGGAAAAGCAAAGGTTAAAGTCGAAGAAACAGATCCAACTTGGAGTCCGATTTAGCTCCTTCCTGTTACTTTTGTTTCCTTTTTTCTTCTGGATAAATAACGGGAAACATTCATATTGAGAGGAAGATCATTCATCAATAAAATATGTCATATGCCGTTTATCTGGGATTCACCTTTAAGGATTATCCCAGTATAAATTTTCATGGTGGTTACACAACTCTCTGCATTTGCCAAAACTCAGAAATATACCCCCAAAAGAGTAAATTTTACTGTAGATTAATTAAAACATAAGTTTTTAAAAGCTGACTTCTAAGATTTCTTCCAGATCTAACAGTCTTTATTTAAAGGAAGATTTTCACTTCCCAGAAATGTTTTCCAACATTTCAGCAGAGACTGTCTTTGAAGGTTTGCCTTAGTAGGGTCCTGACTTACACCGGAGATCTAATTCATATTGAGAGAGGGCTACACCGTATTTTTCTTGGGCTGAAAAGGGTTTCAAATTACTAGTAGTCACGAAGTTGGCTTTCGAAGGAATGGAGTCACTGATTGAATTGAAATAGCTTCCATTGGAGTTTGCAGAAACGCAGCCTGTTTATCTGATGCAAAGTAACACCTGGTGGTGTTTTTTACTTCCATAAATGACTGAAAAAAATTTTCTAAATATACTGACATTAACAGTCTTGGGGTACTTCGCAAAATGTTTCAAGTGGATTGTTACACTTAATCCTCGCAACAAATTTGCAACCTTGATACTGTATGTCATTTTCACCTTTTGCAGAGGAATAAAATTAATTCATTGTGCATATGAGCATTCAGCTATAACAGACAAGGCTGAGATTTGAACCCAGGTCTGGCTGTCTCAGAAGCTCACCTTGTCAATGACGTGCAGTAGGTCACACACATCTCTGTTTCTCTGAGCTCTATTTAAATTGATTTTGAAGCTCTCTCAGAGGCTGGATAAACTTTGTAGCCTTCTTAGAAAGCAGGAGGAACTCACCCCTCTCTTAAGCATAAAAATCCTACAAATACGGCGTGGAAATGCTGCTTTCTATGACTTAAATAATCACTTTGTTTGACTTAATTTTTTTTAATCTTTTTTTTTTAATTTTTAAAAATTTGGGGCCACGCTGTGTGGCATATGGGATCCTAGTTCCCTGACCAGAGATCGAACTCACGCCCCCCCACCCCCCACCCCCCGCAAAGGAAGCACGGGCTCTTAACCAGGGAAAGTCCCTGATTTAAATTTTAAAGCAACATTTAAATCCACCCTTGTTGCTTCCCATTTGAAATAAGGAAACAAAGCACTATTTGGGATTGTGAACATTCTCAAGCCAATGTGCCTGCCTATGAGGTTTAACCTCTTTGTGATTCTCCTAAAGTGAGACGTGCCCTGTGGATGCCTGCAGGCTCCAGGGCCGGGATAAGGAGGGAGGCAATGAAGAGTTTCCTTCTCATTCTCAGGTCCCCTGAGGTTCATATGTTCCTGATGACATCATCCAGTGGCTGCCCTTAGTTTTCCTGGAGGGACAATATGTGGCTTGGGGGCCAGCAGGGGGTGACACATTAAGATGTTCAGCCGGACGTTTGCTTCTGCACGTTACACTGAACCAGAAGTCACTCTCCTCTGTGTCTGTCATATTAAGTTGTCTTTGACAGATTTGAGTAAATTATTTCTGGAAAAGTTCAGCGGCTTGTGAACTTCATGCTTTTTTTCTGATCTATAGACAAAGAAGTTCTGTTAGCGATTCAGTGATCGGGGGTGGGGAGCGGAGCGGATCTTTCTTTGCCTGTGAAGCCTCCAGGTGGTCATCCTGTACAATGACGGGAATTGAAATGACTGACCTCGGTAATTTAGTCTATGTTGCTGTTTAGTCACTTTCATACTATGGCTTTAGGGAGGTTCCAAAGTCCTTTTCATGTGTTTTCTACAGATTCCTTTCCCACAATCGTATTCTGTTCCCCCTAGAAAATTACCAGTACTTGGGAAATATTCAATACAAGTAAAGCTTCTGTATTTTCCATTACTACCACTTTGTTTTCTGTTATAACAATCCGGTTTATGAAGCAATAGAAAGGACCTATGTTCACTTAAGAAAAGAGAATAATAAAGTCACCCCAATCCATTCAGTTTCTTAGTGTCATGGTTTAGGTGAAAGGGAGATAAGTCTATGATAATGGCTTTAAGATATTTCTCTTCTTCCACAAAGCTATGCTTGACATCTGTGGACCTTGCTCAGCAACTGTCTGGAGAACAGGTACCACTCCAGAAAACATGCTGCATTGTGTGGGAGGTTTGCCTTTTGCTTCATTTGGAAATGCTGCATGCTGCAGTGGTTCCGTACAGAACATTAAAATCACAGGGCTGTGAAGCGTGAGTTCCTCTCGCTAATTTATCATTGATTTGCACTTCGATCATTCTCTGACACTGAACATCTGGTCAGGAGCTTACTGGGCCTAACACGCCCCCCCAGAGCTTCTCCAGTGTGAGAGCAGCAGGCCGGCCTCAAGACCAGTCCAAACGAAGCTCTGTGCGTTTCCTTTTATTAGGAGGTGCTGCCTGAGCTACCATAAGCCTGACAACTTAGAGAAGGGGAGAAGAAATGCAAAGCGATAATGTCACAAAAAATAACTGCTGGCTCAGTCTCTTCAGACTCGTAATTTCACAACTTCTGCTGAGAACATGAACGGGGAACGAATTAGCCATTGTTGTGACTGATACTGAAGTCCAGGATTCTCCTTTTTATGGGACTGATGTGTTATCTAGGCTAATTTGCAGAAGTTTAATAACCAGAGGTTTCGCACCAGCATGAAAAATAAATCACATGTGATGAAAACCTATTAAAAACATTCAAATAATCAGTCTGCAAACTGCCACTCCCAATCACTGAAGGTCATCAAAAGATAACGAACAAACAAAGGAATCCACTGAGAGCTTCAGCTAAAATTCCACATTAAAAAAAAAAAAAGGACAATTTTCACATCTTGATTGGAATCAGATTTCTTAGAAACTCAGCCTAGGTATAGATGCCTTGAAGGGCAAACTGTGCTTAAATCTGATCAGGCTGATGGAGAGTTGGGGGGGCGGGGCAGTGGAGGTGGTCATGGGGCCAGCTCTGTCCACCAAGGGACCAGGGTTGCAGATGCTGTAGGCTCCAGTTGGGGCTTCTCCCAAAAGAAGCCTCTACCAGGCACATGCCAGATCCTTTCAGAGGGACCATGTTAGGAAGTTAATGCCCTCATGCCTGTCAACCGCAGAGAATAACACAGACTTTGCAAGGGCACTAATAACCCAGCATAGAGTTCCTGTCACATAATGTAACAGAAGCATTACTATACTCTTTGCAGTTCAGTCTATGCAAAGATTGGTAAAGAGGCCATTGCATAATAACCAGGCATGGATTCCAGTCCCACATGACATCAGATGAGCCGGCACCGCCAGGATTGCAGAAGGGCCAGGACTTAATGTCAGAGCTGCCTGGGCCATGGTGTTGGCACCCACCTTATCCAGGCTCCAACGAGAGTCAGGTGCCTGCCCTCCAAAGAGAGGGAGCCAGCCCTTTGCACTATGATTGTGAGGGCTGCACCAGGGAGGTGAGGACATGTCACCAAGCTTCTGACGATCCACGGTCTGGAGTAACTAGGAGATGGGTTTGCCCTGAAAGCAAAGGGAAAACCAGCATTAAATTAGTTCCTACAATGTTCCAGAAAGTGAAAGACACTCTGAGTATGTTCCCTCATTAAACCCTCCCCCCAGTCCTGAGAAGCAAGCTTTATCGTTTGTCTCTGACCACAGAGACAAGTGACGTTTTGTGAGACTAACAAACGTGTCCATCATTCAGCTAAGAGCCGACAGGGCAAATCCCAGAGTGTCCAACCCCAGAGTCTGTGCTCTTCTGCCACCTTGCATTTCCCTCTGGAAAACCTTGATGAAGGTCTGGTCTCCCTCCAGTCTTTCTCCCATTTCTCTAGAAGCGGACTTTCTTCACCTGTAGAACCTTGATCATTTCATTCATGTCCAATACATGCTAATCAAGTTACCAACAAAAAATACGAAAAGAACAGTCATCACCCTGCAATGTCTATGGAGGAACAAAACCTACATTCAAGGACTTGTTTATCAGTTCAAGGTTAAATAAAATCAGGAAACTATATTTTGCAAGTTAGGCACCATGGCTTTAATTTGACTACTATGAACCACTGGTCTTCTCAAGTATCTTTTCCTGAATTATTACACAGGACACTACTATGTATAAAATAGATAACGAATAAGGACCTACTGTTTAGCACAGGGAACTCTTCTCAATACTCTGTAATGACCTATATAGGAAAAGAATCTAAAAAAGAGTGGATATATATACATGTATAACTGGTTCACTTGGCTGTACAGCAGAAACGAACACAATATTTTCATTCAAAACTATACTCCAATAAAAATTTTTAAAAAAAGGAAAAAAGATAAGCTGTGTGTTAGAGGCATCTAGGATGATTGTGATTAAATCCCTTCTGATCGTTTAAGAGCCACTCTCCATGTATTGCAATACTACAAATAGAGTAATTCATGGGAAAGCTAATAGAGACCAGCTCCTTGATAGAGCAAAGAAGAGGAGTGCCAAGAGCCACACACACTTCAGCAACGAAAATCTGTAGTGGCACGGGGACAGGCTTCCGCTGAGGTGTAAGAGAGGTCCTGGTGCCACATCATACTGGTCTGGACCACGTAGTTAGCACCTGGAATGTGAGAAGTGGATGGATGATTGAAACATTTTTCAATGTAGAGCTAACTAGATGTGAGATGTGCAGGAAAGAGAAGAAACAGGGATGGCTGGAGCGTTGGCCAGGGCAACTGAATTTCTGGCGTGGGCAACTCATGAGATGGGGAAGGCTTTGGGGGAAGCAGATGGGTGTGTGTGCAGGGTCGGGGCTGAGGTGGGGAAGGAAAGCTACAGTGCCGAAGGTAAGCAAACGTGAGGAGTCATTGTTGATTTCACTTTCCCTCCCTCCTCACCTGCTCAATTCATCCATGAGGAGGTCTAGTTGACACTACCTCTAATACGTATATATCCTGGGTCCTTCCATATCCCCCCACTTCTGCAGCCACTTCCCATGTAATCATCATCTTCACCCGCATCCATTCTTTACTTCCTATAGTCCATATTCCATTGTCCATGCAACAGTCCTGGAAAGTCCTTTTAAAAATGCAAGCCTGATCCTATCACTTTTCTGCTTAAAATCTTCTAATGAATTCTTATCAGATTTAGGGTAAACATCAAACCCTGGCTCATCAAGGATCTGTATGTCTGGTTCTGCCATTTCTTCATCCTCCAGCCTTACCACTCTCCCCTCTCCCACTGCAATCTGGCATGAGAGCCTTCTTTGGGTTCCTCAGCCACCCTAAAGAGCCCATTTGTAGGACCTTGGGAAGAACTATCATCCCTGCTTGATCTCTACATAGCTGTCTTCTTCCTGCCACTCAAATCACAGTTTAAATGTCACTATTCAGAAAAATGTTGTCGGCCCCACCTCCATCACATAACGCTATCGAAACTCTCATTATTACTCTCCTGCTGGCATTGTTTTTGTTCATTTGTTTGTTGTTTATAGGCTGCCTCTCCCAAATGTAATTAAGGTACATGAAAAAGCGCTCTGTTCTCTTTGATCAAGTCAGACAGTGCCTGACACCTAGAAACTCAAATATTATTTAAACAAATTAATTGTTATTTCCCCAGTACCTCACAACTGCACTTGGCATGTTCAGTGAAGGTTTTGAAGGGTTTTGTTTGGTTTTTTTTAATAAATGAATTCTGGAAGAAAGAGCCCAAAAGACACTCAAGAGTCATCCAAGTGTCTCATTTCTCTTCACTGTATCACTTGAGTAGGCACATGTAATTTTCATAATCTTTGAATCAAAATACCTCTGTGACAGCTGGTAGCCAAGTGCTCTGATATGCCTAATATTCTCCTTCCGTTTTGGACGTAGAAGCCTTATCTCAGGATTTTCAACCCAATTTGTCATGTATTGTTAAAAATTGTCACTAAGTGTTATCATCCCCCACGAATCACAACCATTTGTCCTGTTTGCCTGAGGATGGAGATTAGTGCACCTGCCTCATCAAAAGAAGATTAGACTCCTCCTCTTCAACTGGGTAGGGGGGCATTTCCTTCTCTACTGGGAAACATTTCACTCTCAGATGCAGGGGTCTGATTAGAAAAGCAGGAGCGTATTTGCAGATAGGCTGCAATAACCATTTACTGTAGAATAAATAAGTAAATTAAGTAGATATTCCTTTACTTCCCCACAGAAAGCAAAAAGCTAGTTCAGTCTGAATAATGAACACAATCAGGTCTCACTAAAACAGCCATTTATCAAATTGACTCTGTTGCACTCTTGGGGATGAGGGAGGAGAGAGGAAAATGAGGATATTGAAAACATCATCACCCAACTGGGGTCTGAGCCCGAGAGTACAATAAGGTGGTCAGCAGTCTCGGGATAAACACGGCTTATTATACTGCAGCACTGATTTATCTCAAAATTTTGGAGAAAATGTTAGGCAGTTCAACTTACAAGTTAAGATCGTCATTTTTTTAATTAAAATAACACATGCTTAGGAATGCTAAGAAGCAGAATGCATGTTCACAAGAATTTATGTGATACAAGATGAAACTGTAAAGGGAGACGCCTTAGGCTTAAGCACTGTTTAGGTTATATAATCAGGGCCTCTGGGGAGTCCCCACTGTCATTCATTTCCCACTGCTGTTAGAGATCTCAGCAGAAAAATTCAAGAAGCCCAATGATGAACAAGACCACCTTCCTACTGCCTTTGCCCTAAACCCCAACAGACATATCCACCTTCCAGCTGTGCTTTCTTTCCTTTCTTGGCAAACCCTAACTGGCTCCTCCATGGCCTGCTCATGGGCATTCCCTCAAGGAGATTTTACCATAAGGAATCCACGTAAGGTACCCACCTCACATTCCACAAGCTGCCTAGACTTGCCCATTCCACTGGCCTTCGCGATCTGCTCCACCACCAGGATGCAAGCTCCATCACTCTAGCAGCTAAGCTTCATCTCTGCATTCCTGACTTCTGGTACCATCAGGCCTCGATACATACCTGAAGATTTCATGGACTTACTTTTCTCCTTAGATAATTGTGCTGGACCCGACGACAGAATAGTGGACAAGAAAGTCATATGAGCAAAAAGAAGCATAAAGAGGGTAGGAAGTGAGGGGTGTAACGATGTGAGATGATACTGGAGCGGTAAGGAAAATCAGACCATGCAGAACCTGGAAGGTCAAGGCAAGGGATTTGGACTCAGAAGAGGTGCAGTAGGAAGCCTTGAGAGTTTTCATGGAGGGCACTCATAAATTAGCAAGTTATTGCAATTGGCATATGATGGCTGAAGGACATTTTGCAAAGTACTTTTAAATCTTAAATTCGTATAGTCTAAAATAATCTTAAATGTGTAGAGTTTATATGCAATTAAATGGATGCAGAATGCCAGAATAGGCAGTGGTTTCATTTATTTTAAATATTTAATATGATTTAATTAAATTTTCTTTAAATTTAAATAAAATTTTAGCATCAATAAAAAATTTGACATAAAATATTGTATTCAATAATTATGTTTATATTCTCTTCTAATTCAGATGCGTAATTCTTAAACGTTTAACTTTTTGTCACATTTCCTTTAATTTAGATGTTTGAGGAAAATAAATTCAATTTTGTATACTTCAAATACAATTACATTTTACTTTCAGTCTTTTAGATTATGACTATCGATAGACTAAAAAGTGAATTTGTGTCGCACAAAATTGGTGTGAAAATCTTGACTATAAAAACAGTAATTCTGTCTCAATGTTATTATTTATCCAAACATTGTCATCCTACTAACAGAATACTCAGACATAGGCAATTATACTTTGTTTCAGTTATTTTAATATTTTGTTGACTTTCAGTTATGTCAAAAACATACCTTTATTCTTTTTCAATGTAATCATTTTAACAAAATATCTGGAAATTTAGGATGAGAGAACATATTTTATTGGACAAATTGTTAGCTTGATTTATATGTATTATCTGTGACATGGTTTGTCCCCTTGTCATGGGTTCTGCAATGTTAGGGACAGATCCACTGCCCTTCACGGTGAAGTACAATCAACTCTCTTACCCAAACTGGTGATTCCTTTGCCTTTGTCTTTCCACTTCAACTCTGATCCAAACCCTGACTGTGATTAACACAACCGTATTTCATGCGCCTCCTACACCCGGGAGCTGATCTGGGTGGGGCAGGGTCTGGGTGGGAGTTTGGGAATTCAGAATCATACAGATGGAGCTACAGCAAATCCTGTCGCATTGCTTGGCCCCTCAGTGCTTCACCACAGATGCTGTGTATCCCATAAGGCTGTTTTCTCCTCCGATGACGATGATTATTTCCACCCTCTGCTCCTCTCCAAAGTGAATGCTAATGAGTCAGAAGAGTTCATTGACAAGAGCAAGTATTTGAATTCTATCTCCACTATTTATTCAACTTGGGTAAATTCCAGAGCTTCTCAGAGCTCAAGATTCCTCACTTGTAAAATAGAGATAATAACCTCTATCCTTCAGGGTCGCCATAAGGATTAGACATAATCAATAGAAGGTGCCAGTCACACTTGATATGATATGTAAATGGTAAGAGTGTTACCAGATCCCCCTCCTCAAAAAACTCTCAAAGAAGACGTTATTACTTCTCACTAACAGAAAACAGGAGCCATGGAGCAAGACCTTTCTCAACTTCCTGAGTGACCAGTTAGTCATTACTCATTTTTTTCTCCCTTCTCTTCTGTTGCAGATTGTCCCTGCCCCCCATAATGTAAATTTCATACCCTTACTTTCAACAACTACATTTCCTCATCCAATCCCCACTTTATTGTATCTTTACCTTCCACTGCCCATTGGCTGATACTTATTGGCTTTTAAACTAGCTTATACAATACAAAACCCAACAATTTTCTCCAAAGGAACATTTTGTGGCTTAGGTCTTCTGTCCCAAACCATCCTTCCTCCCTTATGATCACATTCTTTATGTGGTTTTTACTGGCAGTGATTTTTACTAAGGTGTGCCCATGGAAGTGAGCAGGTCAGATGGGTTTTACCCTTGATTCTACTAGAGTTGCTGGTTTCATCAATCCAGGGCCACTTTGTAAGGTCTTGTTCCACTTCATATGGTTGGTATTCCTGATCCGTGCAGGTAATGCAAATGCAGATTCCACACCGCTGTGCGGCCAGAAATCAGTATTAATTTTCCATAATTCAACAGCTATTACCTGAGCACCTGTGATGTATGAGGCACTGCTCTGGATGCTGGTTACAGCCGTGAACCAAAGAGGTAAAAAACCCTGTCCTCATGAAGCTTACATTTTCAGAGGGTATAGGGTCTCTTACCCTGGGTTACAGGAGGAGAGCAAGCTCTTTTGCCAGTTCTGGGTGGTGGTGGTTTTCCTTACGTACTTGGACTGGCGACATTGAAAGAACTCTGGCTCTGTGCCGGGCAGGCAGCTCTATTTCCCCTTCTTGGGTAGACTCAAGACCACAAAACCTCCTTCCCATGGGAACCCTATCTATGCAGGATATATGTTTAGAACCCTATCCCCTTGTGCTGGTATCCAGATCCTATATCATCTTAAGCTGCTAGGGATTCAGCTTGAGTTCTCCAACACTCAGTGTTTCTCTTACTTTTGAGCTAAACAATTTATTAAGGTCATTTTTATTATTTAGTACATCTCAGGGTATCCACAGAGCCTGGAAATAAAGATTTTTTTATACTAAAGATGCCCTAGATGATGTTTCATATATTAATCTATGTTTTCCATCTTTAGAGACACAACTGTCTGTAGAGAGCAGGTTTTGATTCCACTCAGTCCACCAAGCCACTGAAGATACATTCAGAAATCCTGCAGTCTTCACGTTGGGTACCATGTCCACCTTCCCACTTCTCACTTTAACATATTCTTATTGTGGAGCAGTAGAAAAGGAATGAGTCACAGACCCTGTCCTGATGAGGATATACCGCTCCGCACAGTCTAAGGAACCAACGCTCTCCCCTCCTTCTCTTTCAGGACTGTGATCTCTGAGTCCGTCCATTGTATGTTCTCTATTTTCTTCCAGGGTTTTGTCTCTGCCACCTAAGCACTGGTGGGGTATAAGCCTTGGTCCTCAGGACTCTTTGTTTCCCACTCTCCCCTAGGTGGTAAACAACATTTGTTCTGCGTGCCCAGCATCTCTTCCTCCATCCTTGGTTACAGTGGTCCTCTCCACCTAGGGAACTCTTTTCTTCCTCCTCCGTGGTTGCTGGTGGGACTGTTAACATGAGTGCTCTGCTCTCCATGACGACAGGAGGGGAAGAGTGAGCCAACCTGGCCCATTTTATAGCAACTCCAATATTTCAGGTATCACAGCTGGGCAGTAAAATACCCCAAAGCTCAGATTCTTAAAACCACCTTAATTTATATTCAGTAATGTGTTCTGTGAGATCACAGGGTAGGTCTTCTGCTCTAAGTGAAGTAATCTGGTGCTGGTAGGTGCTCCACCTGTAATTCCTTAGGTCTGTCCACTTCTCAGTCCCCTTCTCCTGTAGCCAATTTACATCCCTCATCAATTCTTATGGCAACAGACTCCTTCCATTCATCTTATCCTATCCCAATGCTGTTCACACTGTTGTCACGGTGATATTCCTGAAGCACACATTGATCATGTCCCTTGCAGGACAGAATCCTGCAAAGTCTCCACTTAGACTTCAGAGAAAATCCAATATGACGATGTAGCATGAAAGAACCTGTAATCTGCTCAACCCTGTTATCTTTTCCAGCCACACCCCTTACCATATTTCCCCTTGCTTCCCCTGGGCTTCACCCATGCTGAAATTGCTTCAATTCTCTAAATATATTGCACTTTCTTTAGAAACAGCGTTTTGAAACTCTGACTGGATTCCCTTTTTGTCCTTTCATCTGATCCCCCACTGAGACCACTATAATGTTTTTGTCCAGGGGGTTTTGGTAAGATTGAGGCAGCAAGTGGGAAGGAAACTATGAGATGAATATTCATCCAATATAAAAATGGACTTATCCCTGGACTCAAAAATTATACTTCTAGTTACCTAGTAGAAAAAGTACTCAGAATTGCTCCAAAATTATTTCACTGCAACATATTCCATCACAGCAAAAATTAAAAACCATCTATATGTCTCTCCCTAGAGAACAAATGTATGGATACTGAGGGGCAAGAGAGGGGTGGGAGGAATTGGGAGACTGGAATTGACATACATACACTAATATGTATAAAATAGATAACTAATAACCTGCTGTATAAAAAATAAATAAAATAAAATTCAAAAAAAAAGAACCTATAGGTCTCTTGATAAGGGACTGATTAAAAAATGTTTTCCAGGGCTTCCCTGGTGGCGCAGTGGTTGAGAGTCCGCCTGCCGATGCAGGGGACACGGGTTCGTGCCCCGGTCCGGGAGGATCCCACATGCCGCGGAGCGGCTGGGCCCGTGAGCCATGGCCGCTGAGCCTGTGGATCCGGAGCCTGTGCTCCGCAAAGGGAGAGGCCACAACAGTGAGAGGTCCGCGTACCACAAAAAAAAAAAAAAAAAAAAAGTTTTGCACATTTATGCAATGAAATATAATACTAGGCCCCTGCTAGAGCCATATGTAATAGGACTAAGAAAAAAATCATATTATCAAAGAACATGAAGAAGCAGGGAGGCTGAGCACTTGGGAATGCTGCACATAAAAGACTGTTACTTTCTCTATTGATTGGAACTTTATTATTTATTATCAGAAAAAATGTATATGTTATTTCTGGAACATAGAGGTAGAGATGAGTTTAGATGTATCAGCAAACAAATCTTAACTTCTAGGTCAGAATTAGAAAACTTTCCTCCTGTAATAAAATCGTCTATTTCTCCCTTTGACTCCTTCTAGTTTAATTTTCTGTCTGCATTTTGCTGCTAAGGTACATGAAAGATCTATGGCATACAATCAGCTATGCTTGAGGAGTCACTTTTATTCTAAACTCTTGTTCTTAGTCACTTATAACTTCTTGAAAAATATTAGGTTTGGGCCTAAAATGTCTCTAGCTGCCTTCAAGCCAACAATACACTTTATTTTAGAAAACTTAAAGGGGGAAAAAAACTTAGCTCCTTTCAGTTATTAACATTTCAACCAATTGTGGTTCTTTATGCACAGAGAGAAAAAAATACCATTTAAAGCCTTCTGCCGTTATTGATTAAAACCTGAAAAGGTTTCCATTGAATTGACCTCAGATTAGCAAGGTTGCAGTCTGAATTTTTGTTTAGTTTTCTCTATTTGTACCTACATCCAGGTGAATAAAAGCAAGGAGCAGCAATGGAATCGCTATTGCCTTTGTGACTTCTCTGTATAAACATCCATTTCCATGTGGATCCATGCAGGTAAATCAGTCTTTTCATGGAACCAGACCATTGTTTAAGTCTTTCCTTACATGAACACATTTCTTTATGCTTGCTTTTAATTATGGCAGCAAGTCACTATGGCATCTCTCATATTTTTACATTATTCTCTCTCTCTCTCTCCCTCTCCCATCTGTTCTTTGACTCCAGTAGACATTTTTTCTGATGATGAACGCTGGCATGGGTCTCTTTTATAGGATACTATTTATCAAAACATTTCCCTCCACCTTCCTTATTTTAGCTCCTTTGTTCCCATGCCCTGAGATGCTAGATGGTGCCAGCTTGTAAGCCATTTGAAGAATCTGCCATGTGAACTGAGTAAACTGAGGTTCCCACCTTCTCTCAACACGATTTTAGAGTAGATGCGTTCTCCCTCAAATCACAGCATCGTCTGGAAGCCTCGGGTGTCCCAGGTCTGTCATCAGCATCTTCTTCCAGATTCCAAAACCCCTTTGCTCTTGTGGTGTTTTGTGTCTTTTTAAAACTAGTTCTGTTGTGATTTCTGGAGGGAACAGATTTACTTCTTATAGCTTGAATTCCATCTTCCAACTTATCCTAGAAGTTGTGTATAAACTTTAATACAAGTGCAACGTAATTCTCCCTTGTAAGTGGTTCTGGTAAGCTGAAATGGGCAAAGAAAATTTGACCATGACATCCACGATTGATTCCTTATTATCTTAGGCAGAAAACAGGCTGAACTCTTCAGAACTACATGTAACAGACAGAATAGCATTTTATACAATAACAAATTAAACATATTCCAAAGCAGCAGTACTAATGCATCTAAGTTCCTGTGTTATTGAAATATTAAAGAATCATTTAATATCTTACATGTTAAGATGCAAAGTTAAAACCTTACCTGTAAAATATACAAATAAGTTAAAGGAGAATTATGTAATGCCTCTGCATGAGGTGGATAATTATTGATAACTTCCCAGCTCTAAGATATTTGTTCTAAACCATGACCTAGAGGCACATTTGAAGTGAGTTTTATGGTACATTTTTGATGATACAATTCAACTTCTCCTAAAAGTACAATTAGAAATTTATGAGAAAGGAATCAGAACTCATTAAAGAGTAAAGCTGATATCAAATTTCTAATTTGTGGACTTTCAAACTTTTAGCCTTCTAAATTTACTTCTGAAAAACATAACTCATGAGCATTCTAAATATGTTTTTTTGGAAAACGGGCCTATACTCCTTAAAAGTGCATAGAGTGAGGGACAGTTGCTGGAAAAAAAAGTATGGCAATTATACTAGGAATGAAGGTAACTGCAAATTGAAGAAAGGAGAATTAAAGAAAACAATTTTATTTATTTCAGCTTTCCACTGAATTTCTCATTTTGCATAAGCAGTCACACAGAAAATTAATTTAATACATGATTAAAATTTTGAAACATTTTTAATTGTTTTGTTCTTCACTGATTCCTAAAGTGCTTTATGATAATAAAATTCATGGTTATAGCTATTGAAAAGATGTATTTTTTTTGCACTATCCAGAAATAGCATACATTATTTTTAGTCCTTCTCAGGCAGTTATTGGAAATATGCTTGTACATTATCAAAGTGTTTCTGCATTGATATAATAATAATTATTCTTCTGTCCTCTGACATACAAGTTTTGAGTTTAGCCAATAGAGTTTAAATGTAACAACTTCTAGATTTGTCCCCATTCAATTAATATTTGCAAATATCTTAGATATATATAAAGTAAAAGGTTACTATTTTTTAGAAGGATGACAAATTCTTTTGACTTTCAAAAATACAAAAACATAGTGCATGCATTTTATCTCAGAGAAATAATAACCTATGGCATATTGTAGTAAATTTCTATTTACGTGAAATTCTCTCTCTTTAAAAAAAATTCAGGGGGTACATCATAACATTCAGTATTCAGACTGATGTTTCTAAGGCCCTGCAAAATGTTGACTCTTAGATAAATGAATGCTTCTCAACCTGCCAGTTTCTCCCAGGATCCCAATCAACTAAGAACTTCTGAAAATGGGGCTCAGGCATGAATTTATTTTTAAAATTTCCCTAAGCATAATGTGGATACAAGATTGATAATTACTGAAAAAGTTTATCAAATAGAGGTGTCTGTTATAGCTCAATTGTTGTTTTTCTGGTAAATATATATACGATAAATAAATACATATTTGCATATCAACTATTAATCAGAAATTTAATTCCAAATAATCCTGGATAAGTTTGTATTTTATATTTGTTTGTTTGATAGAATATATTAAAAATAAAAATTTAATATAGAATAATAGGGTAAAACTAGTGTGCCCTGACATATATCATACAAGAGAATAAATATAATCTCACTGAGCTCCTCCAATAACACTATGAACTTAAGGGACAAAACTACTGCCATTTTAAGGTAAGGAAACCAAAGCACCAAATAGCAAAGTAATTTGCCCACAGTCACAGGAGAGGGAGGAACCAAGGATGAACCCAGACAGCCTGGCTTCAGAGGTCCCTTCCTTTACACTTACACCCACACTTTCCTACTCATATAGCAGTGATTTCCAGTGAAAAATAACCTTCCTGGAACATCCATTCCAAAGATGTCTTCCTTCTGAGTGTCATAACTCCTGAATTGTTTTCTATTATTACCTCTCAAGATAACCAGAGAAAATATTTTCATTCTTTTTTCTAAGGACAGTACCCCCGAGTCTTGGTCCCTATTATTTCTATGGGGTATCCTGGCTCGATTTACCATGTACACACAGTTCACCAGTAGCTCCTTCAAACACCTTCTACTCTACAGCAATGTGAATGTGGCAGATGCTCCAAGTCCATGCCCATATCCCCTAAGGCCACCCAGAATTTACCTGCAGCTTTGGAAGAGAGCATCCAAATACACCTCTGGCATCATTGCTCATGAACCCACGTCTTTCTGCCTAAGGGCTGCTCCTGGGAGCAGGAGTGTCTAGACTCACACAAGTGGCAGGGAGTTGATGTTTCACAAAGCAATCCTTTACCATGAAGTGAGGGAGAACAGTGGATAAGAACCCCAGATTCCTTGCTCCTCAGTGGTATAATTCTGTGTTGTGTTTTACACATTCTCTCAGAGGTTGCCCAGTGAGAGCCCTCCACCCTGTAGCCCATGGTGATTGCCCCCTTATTAATGCACCCCTTACTGGCTTCCCCTATTCCCACTTTGTGTTCCTGGGGTCACCTTCAAATAGATTACATGCACCAAATTCCTGATTCGGAGTCATTTCTTGAGGGAACCCAAACTAAGGTGATGATAGACCACTCCTCTGGTTCTCCCCTTCCATTCCTTGTTACTCTTTGTCCACCTCCTAAGGAAGATCTTCTTGCTCTGTCTATTACTTGAAGGACGGTATCCTCAGGATGCTGCATGGACCGTATTCTCGTCTCACTTCCAGAGGGATCTCATCCTTTCAAAATTAAATTATCTTAAATTACCATCCGTATGTTGATTGTTCCAAAATTATTAACTTCAGCTCACATGCCTCTCCTCTGTTTTATCATTGCCTTTCCAGTCAGTTATTCCACAGTATCAACTACACATTTATGTTGTGTCTGGCACTGCTCCAGCCATGAATATAAGATCTTCAAACAAATCCTACCTCAGGGGGTTCACATCCCATTACGGAGAGAGAAAACACCAACAGACAATTACAAAGTATAACTGACAAGATTATCTAGTGAGCATAAGAGAAATACAATGGAAATTGTGTCAGAGATTCATGGAGTTGAAAGAGAACTTTGGCTAAGATGGCCCAGGAAGACCTTCTGCAAAGTTAGTACCTGAGATGAAACCTGAGTTTCCTCCTCTCCATTGAACAATCCCATCAGGTACCAGATTGCCTTTGTGAGAGTTCCACTCAGGTGTCTAGCGATTGAAAACTGAGCACACCCAATACTAAATGTGTGATTTTCACCCAGATATGCTTCTTCTGCATTCTTCCCCATGGTCAACTCTATCGGTCCACTTTCTCTGGACATGGGAAAAACTAATGACCCATTTAAGTCTTGCTTTTGTGATAAGTTAGTGTTTAATGTAGACTTAAGTATTCCTCACTATGAAGGCAGGACCCTTTGAGCATAATTCCATTATTATTAGGAGATGTTGTAGTCTGGGTCATGGGAGCAGGTGCTCTTCTATCTGATTCTCTTGGTTGTTTCCTCCCCCAGATTTGAGGAGTTTATTTATACATATACACTATTCAGTACTCTGTGAAACATACTCTCTGAACATCTCCATATCAAGACCCTCTGAAGACCTCTGGGTTTCTTTCTCTCTACAGGTCTCTTTCCTCTCTGATTCTCTGTCCTGGCAACTCTAGCCAGCTTGGTCTTCTGCTGATACTGGAGGAAGTAGTCAATTGATGTAAATTATATCCAGTTGATTGATGGTGCTGTTGAATTCAACTATGTCCTTCCAGATTTTATGCCTGCTGGGTAGCATGTGTCTATTTCTGATAGGAGGTGTTTCCAACTATAATAGATTCATTTATTTCCCCTGTATTTCTATGAGTTTTTCCTCATATATTTTGGTGCTCTGCTTTTAGATGCATACACATTAAGGATTGCTATATCCTCTTGGAGAATTGACCCTTTATTGTTATATAACACCCCTCTTTACCCTTAATAATTTTCCTTGTGCTGAAATCTGCTCTGTATGAAATTAATACCGCTACTTCTGCTTTCTTTTGAATAGTACTAACATTGTACGTCTTTCTCCTTCCCTTTACTTTTCATCTATATCTGTCTTTATATTTTAAATAGGTTTCATCTAGACAGCAGACTTAGGTCTTATGGTCCACTATGCATATCTCTTTTAATTGGTATACCTATAAAATTGACACTTAAAATGATTATTGATGTAGTTGGATTAATATCTACCATATTTATTGAGATATAATTGACATAGAACTTTGTATAGTTTTAGGTATACAACATAATGATTTGATATATGTATATATTGTGAAATGATTACCTCAAAAATTTAGTTAACATGCATCACCTCAAATAGGCACTAATTATGTTCTTTGTCATGAGAACTTTTAAGATCTTCTCTCCTAGCAACTTTCATATAAGCAATACAGTATTGTTGATTATATCACCATGCTGTGCATTACATCCCCAGAACTTACTCATCTTGTAACTGAAAGTTTGTGCCTTTTGACCACCTTCACACAAAGCTTTCTGTTTTTATTTGTCATCCTTGTGTTTGTTCCGATTTTTATCTTCCACTCTTTGTATGCCTTTTTTTTTGTTTGAATTGAGCATTATATATGATTCTATTTTCTCTGCTTTATTAGCATATCTGTCATATTTTTCTTTACCTTTTTAGTGGTTGCTCAAGAGTTGGCAATATACATTTACAACTGATTCAACTCCACTTTCAAATAACACCATACCACTTTATAGGTAGTGCAAGTACATTATAACAACAATAAATTCCTAATTCTTCCTTTCCATTCCTTGTATCATTACTTATATACATTTTACTTATAAATAAGGATATATATATTTGCATACATAATCAAATACATTGTTGCTGTTATTTCTAACAAAATGTTATCTGTTAGATGAATTAAAGGTAAGAACAATAAAAGTTTTTATTTTACCTTAACTTATCCCTTCTTCCATACTCTTCCTTTCTTTGGGTAGATTCTACTTTCTGAACAATATCATTTTTCTTCCCCTTGAATAACTTATTTTAAAATTTATTGCAAGAAAAGTCAACTGGCAATGAATTCGCCTAATTTTTGTTTGTCTAAGTTAATCTTTATTTCTCTTTCACTTCTGAAAGATAATTTTGCTGAGCATAGAGTTCTAGATTGGTGGGTTGTTTTTTTCTGTCAACAACTTAAATATTTCTCTCCATTCTCTTTTTGCTTGTATGGATTCTGAGGAGCTGACATATGTAATTCTTATTTTTGCTCCTCTGTAGGTAAGGTGTTTTTTCCTCTGGCTCCTTTCAAGATTTTATCTTTAATTTTCTGAAGTTCCAATAACATATGCCTAGGTGTACATTTATTGGCATTTATCCTGCTTGGTGTTCTCTGAGCTTCCTGGATCTGCAGTTTACAATTTGACACTAACGGGAAAATTCTCAGTCCTTATTGCTTCAAATATTTCTTCTGTTCTTCTCTCTCTTCTTCTGGTATTCTTTTATGCATATGTTACACATTTTATGTTATCCCACAGTTCTTAGATATTCTGTTCCATTATTTTTTGCCTTTTTTTCTCTTCTCTTTTCTGTTTTTGAAGTTTCTCATGACATATCCTCTAGCTCAGAGATTCTTTCCTCAACTGTGTACAGTATATTAATGAGTCCATCAGAGGCATTCTTCATTTTTGTTACATTGTTTTTGTTCTCTAGCATTTTGCTTTGATTTTTTTCCTTAGAATTTTCATCTCTCTGCTCACATTACCCATATGTTCTTGCATGTTTCCACTCTTTCCATTAGAGCCCTTATTATATAGATCATAGTTGTTTTAAGTTCACAGTCTGACAATTCCAACGTCCCTGCCATATCTGGGTCTTGGTCTGACACTTTCTTTGACTCATTAAATTGTGTTTTTTACCTTTCTGTTTGCGTTATAATTTTTCTTGAAAGGTGGACATGATATACTGGGTAAAAGGAACTGCAGTAAATAGATCTTTAGTAATGCAGTGGTAAGGTGCGAGGGAAGGGAAGTGTTCTATAGTTCTACGATTAGTTCTGAGTCTTTTGTTGAGCAAGTGCCCCTGGACTGTGAACTTCCACCACTGCTTCTCAGTTATTATTCCCCTCCTAAGTGGGACAGGATGGCTAGAGGGGGGTGGATTTGGATATTTCCCTTTTTTCATGTTCAAGGCTAGTGGGAACTAGAGTTGGGCATTTCCCTTCCCCTAGGCTTGTTAGGCTCTAATAAAACCACAGTAAGGTAGGCTCTGGTAAAATAATTGCTCTTGAAGGCAAACCTCGTTAAGAAGACAGAATGCTCTGATGTATTTCAAGATGCTTACTTTTCCTCTCTCCCTGCTGGAAGCCAAGGGGATTTTTCTTAGATCTCCACTGTGAGAATCTGTTAGAGTTCTAGGAAGTAAAGCTCACAAATGCATGGGGACCTCCCTATGACCATGTCCCCCTGCAGTTTTTAGCTCACAGATCTGTCCATATTTAGTCTCCAGCAATTTGTCAATTACTGTTAATGTTTTCCTACTCTAGCACAGGTTCTCTGGGAGGTTTCTGCTCAGGGGTTTCTGTGTAGGTTAGTTGTGATTCTCTGCATCTGCTTGTCTTTCCAATTTTGGAGGCAACAGTTTGCCCTGTGATCTCACATCTCTGAAGGATCTAAGAAGAGTTGTTGATTTTTCAGATTGCTCAGCTTTTCACATATTGTCAGGAAGTAGTGGCCAATTCTGAACTCCTTACATGCCAGACTAGAAACAGGAGTCTCTGATTCCACTTTGATTTTTATGCTACTTCATAGATTAACCTTCATACAAGTAAGGAAAAGAATAAAATTTTAAATATAAACTCACTTTTTAAATACTGTGATTAAAGTGCCATGAGATGGATGTACAGTTTTCTTGGTTGCTTTTTAATTTTATTTTTTTTCTAGTGTGATGTATATGGTTTGAAAAGAAAAAAAATAAGCAATTCAGTATTTATAAGTCCTGGTATTAAATATATCTTCATTGAACACTATATTATGCTTTTAGCCAACACTGAAGAGTCACTTATAGGATATATCCAGAAGTATGTTATTAAATATACATGAAATAGAGATTTTATACTTTTTGGAGTCTTTGCTCACTTGGTAAGACTTCTTAGCAGAAAAGGAGGGTATAAAATTTGGATCCCTTGTGAAACTTGATTCTCTTTAAGAGGTGTCCCCCCCCACCAAATCAGGCATCAAATCGGTAGTCAGATATTTTAATGGACAACACTATGTCAATTTTAAGAAGAGTTTTAGGAAAGGAAGACATTTCTGATATTAGAGAAACATACTATCTTTGTTGAGAGTGCTTCTGTAGAGCCTGGTGTCCATGGAAAAAGGAGACTTTCACACACCTGGCCGCTCTCACTGTGGAGTTAACCCAGGTCAAAGGAAATTCTCCGAAAAGGCAGTTCCCAATTGTACCATCTCTTTAAAAAGTCATGTCACATTTAACCACAGCCTGATGTGACGTAATGTATTGAAGAAAATGTTTTTTAAAAAATTTAAAAATTTTGGCACAATATGTGAAGAAATCAGATTAATACTTTACTTAGAGTCTTTTTGAAGTGATTGTCATATGTGGGTACATCACTATTGACTAACCCAAAAACCTCTTTGCACTTAAATAGACAAGATGCACATATATGTCCTCAACCTCCAACCAGGTCTCTTTGCTCTCTCTTTTCCTTGATTTCTTCTCTCTCTCTGTATCTCTCTCTCACACACACATGCACACACACATATACACACACAAACCAGAAATTCTAAATTCAGTTATCAAAATTCATCCCTTCTTGCATCTTATATTAATTGTTCACAAGTGTTAAAGTTTATATGGTGATCTCTGAGTTATTCAGATAAAAATTCAAATTATTTTCTAATTATATTCTGTTATGTTAAATTAAATTAGTTCTCTAATTTAATAATATTGTGTTACTGTGTAATCAGCTACAGAAGATAAATGATTTCTACTCAAAGTCCTCAGTTTGATCCTTCATATAGAGAATAATTATGAAATGGGACTTTAAAATATTTTATGTTTGCATTATCAAAAAAATACTTATTTTTAATATGAAAAAATGGAGAAATCTAAAAGAAAATTGACCTGAAATTTTGTCTAGAATTAAGATTAAGAGTAGAAAGTAGTTATTTGATCATTCCACAGACAAAATATAGAAAGTTCAGAGTGAAATTCTCTATTATTATTAAAATTGCAAAATTTTATACCACAAAAATGTTATTTCACTAAAACATAGAAAGGATAAAATTATCATTCTGTTCATGCTGCTCTTTGATGAATAGACTATTAAATATGTAAATGCAATTTAATATACAAAACAAAAAATTAATATTAATTCCTTTACATGTATCAATACTTTTATTAAGATCATTGCCTGCATTTAATTATATTTTCACTTTGTTTGAAGCTATAAAGTCTTACTAAAAATACCACTTAAAATAACAGTTGTTAGAATAATAGCATTTTGTAATTAAAAAGGTTTTTGTGGAAAATCATATAATATTGTACCAAGTATTTCATTAGTTTCCCAATATGTACTTTTTCAGAAGTTATCATTTATAACAGGGGAATTAATCCAGAAAATTCATCCTGAGTTATTTTTTCCCCACTGATCAATGGCAGAGCTAAATGCTGATGCAATTGGAAAATTTCTTACTTACATATATTTTTCCTGAGGACAGTTTGAAATTACTTACATTTCAGTCATTAATTTAAACAGCTTGTATCACAAAAAATTCAAATTCAACCAGGACACACAGAGCAGCTCCTTATTTATGGTTTACTTGCTGATTGATTGAGCCATTGATTGATTCACACCGTATGTACTTTCAGAAAGGCTTTAAGGCAGTTTGCATTAACGCACACGATATAGTAAGATAAAATACAATTAAAGCTCAACTGGAGAGTGGGCCATTCTTTCACTCGTGTGTCTCTATCCTGCCTTCCTCCACAGGTCGCACAGTGTTACTTAAAATCCCTAATTCTGTGAGAGAAAAAAAATGGACCCATCAAAGCGAGTCGAATCTAAGACACAGCAGCTCCTTATTTACGGTTTACTTGTTGATTGATTGAGCCATTGATTGATTCACACCGTATGTACTTTCACAAAGGCTTTAAGGCAGTTTGCATTAACGCACACGATACAGTAAGATAAAATACAATTAAAGCTCAACTGGAGAGTGGGCCATTCTTTCACTCGTGTGTCTCTATCCTGCCTTCCTCCACAGGTCGCACAGTGTTACTCAAAAATCCCTATTTCTTTGAGAGAAAAAAAATGGACCCATCAAAGCGAGTCGAATCTAAGACACATGGTGCTGAATGTTCTAGAAAGTCACCTGTGGGAATTCTGACCATTCATGGATCTACAATTTGCGCAATTTTGCATCTGGCAGACGTATTTCACACCACCTGACTATTCTCACATTATACCTCTTTGCAGACTCTTTTACTTCACTTTTTAAAGTGGAGAGGTTGTCTTCCTAATCACAAGCTCACCTGACTATTCTCATATTATACCTCTTTGCAGACTCTTTTACTTCACTTTTTAAAGTGGAGAGGTTGTCTTCCTGATCACAAGTTCACACAGAAGGAATAAGAACTGGAATTTATGATCCTAGTGTTGCGGAAGCTTAGAAAATGCAGACAGAAATGCTCTGTGCTGTGGGACCCACACCTGCTGGCCATCCAAGATAAATAGCCATAAGCACCTGGAGCAACGAAGGAGAAAGCCACAGCCTCTGGCCAGGCCACCAACCCATTCACTTTCTCAGGGAACCAACTCAAATAGGACCTAATCAAAAGATAATTATAGCTACACACGACCTCTTGATTTGTCCTATTTGGTAATGTGAAAATTTCCACCAATAAAATTATATTCATTACTTTTATAAAAGTCTCCATTACTTGAGCAAATTTACTTGCTTCATAGATGTGTAGTTTTATACCACTTCCCAAAAGTGAGTCAAAATGAAAATTTTCACAGGATAAAAATTTGTCCATCTTGACAAACGGGTGGTTTACCCTTTTCTTTCCTAAAGCTGATTGGACAAGTGAAGCCTAGAAAATGTCATCAGACTTCCGTGTTTTCCCTGAGTTCTATTCTGTCCCCTCTTCACTCAGACCACCAGTCAACTGATTATCCACCAGGTGCTTAGGGTGTGGGAGACCCATGCTAGATCCCAAAGACACAAACCCTACAGCACCTATCTCCGTCTAGGTGCTCCTGAAGCTCTAGGTCCATCGGAGTAGATTGTCCAAACAAGTAAGTAAGTAAATCAATAGGGAAATGATTAGAAACTGTGATGTGTGTTCCAAAGCATGAGATCAGTGATGTGGAGGGAACCACACAAGCCCCAGGAGGCTGGGCTCTGGGCTGGGCCCCCAGCAGGGTAAGAATCCAGAGGTAAGAGATGGGGGTGGGGGAGTGGATTAGGAATTAAAAGTGACTTCTAGAGGTTGTCATACAGAGTGAAGTAAGTCGGACAGAGAGAGACAAATATCATATGATATCGCTTATACGTGGAATCTAAGAAAATGGTACCAATGAGTTGATTTACAAAACAGAAATAGAGTCACAGATGTATTTAAACAAACCTACGGTTACCAAGGGGGAAACGGGGTGGAGGGAGTGATAAACTGGGAGACTGGGATTGATATATACATACTACTACAGTATATATAAAATAGATAACTAATAACAACCTACTGTATAGCACAGGGAACTCTACTCAATACTCTGTAAGGCCAATATGGGAAAAGAATCTAAAAAAGAGTGCATATATGTATTCGTATAACTGATCCACCTCGCTGTACAGCAGAAACTAACATAACATTGTAAATCAACTATACTCCAATAAAAATTAATTTTTTTTAAAAAGTGACTTCTAACTCTATGACCCTGGGCCAATAACCTCTGACCTCTTTCCTCACACTGTGACTACTGAACCTGGCAGATAGTACAGCAGGAGTGAGTAAATATTTACAGTCTGTTCACCTTCCCTTTCCTTTGCTCTCCCTTTTACAGGGCACTTCCTCTCACCTCCATTCACACCCCAACCTGCATTGCTCTCTATTCTTGAAGAACTCACTGGGTCCGACCCAGGACTCATTCTCCTCTTTAAGTCCTTTCTAATCTGATGACCAGGGAACGCCGTACATACCTGAGTTCGTCTATACAGGAAATGTGCCCTATGCTAACATGGCCTTTAGTCCAGCTTTCCCTTAAGTCAGCGACACAGGAGTCCAAACCGGGGAGCTATGGAAGGGGACAGTCACAGAGAACACTGCCACTTCCAGCTTCAGAGTAACAAACCTACACACGGCCTGTGGCCATTCCCGGGACATTGTTGTACTGATGAGGGCACACCCTTGTTACCTGACGATTAGCTACCAGGGCTTCCAGTCACACGTGATCCAGGGTCCTCTATTCTTCTGTTACAGACAACCTGGTCCTCAAATTTTATGTGTAATACATATATATATACCTGCACTCCCCACTAGTGAGAGCTATTATATTTTTTACTATAAATCGGTGTTGTAGACAGACTAATGCCCCTCAATGATGTCCACATTCTAATCCCTTGGTCCTGAGAATGTCACCTTACATGAAAAGCCAGGGGCTTTGCAGGTGTGATTACATTAAGGATCTTGAGATGGGGAGAAAATCCTGGATTTCCTGAGTGAGTCCAATCTAATGAAGTAAGTCCTTGAAAGCAGAGAACCTTTCCAGGCTGTGGTCAGAGAACTACGTGACCACAGAAGATAGATCAGAGAAGTACAATGCAGCTGGCTTGGAAGAAGGAGGGAGGATGTTTTGTATTCTTTCATGGATGATCATTCAGGTATGACGAGCAGAAGACACACAGGAGAGATGCAGGAAAACAAAGTGTATCTCACTACAGGTCCTAGAGAGACAGAGCTACCGTACATCATGAGGGGGCCACATGGAGGGAGGACGAAGGGAGATGACTCCACCCAGCAGGGGAGGGGGCCCCGAGTGAGGACCCTGGGCCAGTGCCTTTAATGGGGTCAGGGTGAAGTACACGAGCAAAGGGCACGAGGGGGTCTCATTGGTGCATGAGAATGTCACTAGGTCCCAGTCAGGGGAGGGCAAGAGGGGAAGCTGGTCCCCTGGGAGGGGTATTCGCAGTCTGTTGGTGGAGGCGTTCAGGCAGCAGGAAAATACTGTAAGTTAAAATTCATAAAACTGACCTGAATGGGAAGGAAACCTGTAAAAGAGTGGATATATGTATATGTATGACTGATTCACTTTGCTGTACCAAAAGAAACTAACACAACATTGCAAAGCAACTGTACTCCAATAAAAATTAATTTTAAAAAACTAAGTAAAAAAATAAATATAATTTATTTATTTCTGTGCTGCTTCAACATCAACAATACTAATTGGGATGCGTGACACTTGCCACCTGGGATGTGGAGAAGTTTAGGTGACTAGGACCATGTGACACAGCCCCTGAAGGCAAACTTTGATAAAGGCAACAACTAGGAAGAGTCCCGTTAGGCATATGATGAGGGTTTAGTTCCCACCTAGTACTTTGGGGGAAGAATACCTCAGGCTCCTCTGGATTAAGGGAATCCGTTAAAAGATTTGGTTATGTTATGAAAGACCTTTATCTCTTGGCCTATTCCTCATACTTTGGCCTGCACGCGCTTTTTATGCACATTCAGCTGGAGGTACTCCGGATGGCACAAACCCTTCCTTCCCTGGCTAGTAAAGCCAGGCAAGAGCCAGTCTCTTGCCCACACCCGTGGCCCCCGGGGACCCTGGCAAATATGGGAGAAACGTCTGACGTCCAAAGCTGCGGGGGGTGCTGATATAACCAAAGACCCTCCGAACGTATGTCAGCCCGACCACTTTCCTCCCTGCGGTCCCCTCCCAGTGCTTCAGAAGCAGAGGATCCCCATGCAGGCTCTATCTGGAAATACGCCAGGGTTGAAATCTCTGTTCGTCACCTCTGGATGTGACCTTGGGCAATTACTGAGCCTCCCCTGGCCTTAGCTTTGTCCTCTCTAAGATGGGGATGATAAGTTTTGTCCTCTCTAAGATGGGGATGATAAGTAGTATCCACCTTCTTGTGTTACCAGGAGAATTAAATGAGTTGATATATTTAACTGCTTAGAAGGAGAGTGAGCACGTCGTTAGGGCCAGTAAACTGGATTTTTCCCATGGTAATTATACCTCCTGACATTCATCTGAAAGGGGAAAATTTAGAGGAAAAACAAAAGCAGTCAAAAAACACAAGCACAAAAAACACTGGCTTAGATGCACAAAATTTTAGGACAGAAAGAATCCTAGATATACTATCTAATCCAAATTCCTCATTTTCTGAGGTAAGGAGGAAACTGTTTTGTACTGAGTACCCTCAGTGAGTTAGCAGCTGGACCGGCTGGAATCAAAAATGGAACTAAGTGCTGGATCAATGCCCTTTAAGCTAGACCACTGAGACGTCTCTGCAGACTCTTCTTCCAGAATCCAAGTGGAGAATTTATTTGAAAACCACCAGGGAAAACCAGGGTGACAGCATGTACATTGTGATGAGATATATTTGCTTATTTTTCTCTCTTACGATTCATTTTTTATTTCTAGTTTTCTACCTATGATAAAAAAGAGGAAGAATTACTTACTATCAACTGTTCCACATTGTGAAGAGATGCGCATTTGTCTACAAACATCTTCTAAATCCGCCTGGATAAAGAAAGACCATCTAAGTCATTTATCTTCTGCAGCACACCAAGTTCTGACAACTCTGTAAATGTCACAAGACAAAGATTTTGTTGTCACCTGTTGGGTTCAACAGGTCTTTGAACTCTTCATATGAGAAAGGCTTTTAAAAAATCCCTCAAACACCAGGACGCACACAAAGACAATTACACCAAGGAAACAGTTAGAATTGGGTGGTCTCGCCCTCATTCTAGGCGCTTACCAAGAGTATTCTAAATAAAATGGGTAAATATTTACATGATGAGGATTGAGAGATTGAGAATTTAAAGGGCATGAGAATTGCCCTTTAAAAGTCAAAAATTTCCTTTTGCCCCCAAGAAAATAAAATTTTATCTCTTGGGTACCTGGAAGCACGGGTCTGGAGGAAAGGAGTGAACACATATAGGGCTGGCCTTCCTGATTTTGGATTACTGAGATAAGCTTGGGGTCAAATAAAAATATATCTCTTGTCACAGATGTAGAGAACAAACGTATGGTTACCAAGGGGTGGGAGGGATAAATTGGGAGATAGAGACTGACATATACACACTACTATATATAAAATTGATAACTAATAAGAACCTACTGCATAGCACGAGGAACTCTACTCAATACTCCGCAATGACCTACATGGGAATAGAATCTAAACAAGAGTGGATTTATGTATACGTGTAACTGATTCACTTTGCCGTACAGCAGAAACTAACACAACATTGCAAAGCAACTGTACTCCAATAAAAATTAATTTTAGAAAAGAAAATGTAGGGACTTCCCCGGTGGTCCAGTGGTAAAGACTCCACCTTCCAATGCAGGGGACGCAGGTTTTCTCCCTGGTCAGGGCACTAAGATCTCACAGGCCACGGGGCAACTAAGCCTGTGTGCCACAACTACTGAGCCCGCCTGCCACAAACTACAGAGCCCCTGCACCTAAACTAAACATCCCACGTGCTGCAACTAAGACCTGATGCAGCCAAAAATAAAAAACAAATAAATTAATAAATAAAATATTTTTAAAAAGAGGAAAAGCACCTCTTACCCCAGATGTGCAAATTATAAATGTTTTAAGCTTCTTTTTGCTTCCCAGGCTGTTGCTAAAATGCTATTTGGTCCTTATGCACTGTGTCTGTTCCTCTCTCTCCAGCCCAATTTGGCTTATTACTTTTTGTTTGGTAGGCTTGGCTTATTCCTGTTGTTTCCCAACCTCAAGTTCAGGTGTCACTTCCTCCAAGACACCTAGCTGACCCTCACTGTAGAGGGCTGGGGGTTCTTCTATATGAGACCCTGTTCAACCACTGTCCTAATGATTACCACACTGTGTCTCCATTGTTTTGTCTATCTGTTCTTCTGAGCAGTGAACTCCTAGAGCACAGGAGTCCTCCATCTCTGTCTCCCTGGCACAGAACACAACTCCTGGAGCATAATGGACGTTCGGAGAAGACTTTATTCAATTAAACTCCAGCCCTTTCTACTCTCTGACACCATCAGGGCACATGCTAGCTTCCATACCAACCCTTTATTATCTCCTCATGAAAGAGTTATTAGAATGCAAGTGACGGAGGGTCAGGTTCTAAGGGTAGCACTCCATCAACTTTGATATAGAATAAACAAAGGGATACTATGAAGCCACTCTAACTAGTAACAGACGGCTTGTGAAACACCTCATGTCAGGTTACAATTTATAGGTGTTTTACTAATCTGGAGCTGATAAACTAGTACTCATGGATAAGGAAAAAGAAAGTTCTGTGGAACAGATATGTCCCCAAAACACACGAAGACACAGATATTACCTTGGCTCGTGTGAATTATGAGAGCTACACCTATATCATTGCCACCAGATGCTCCCCCATATTACCCATGTTAAACACAAAGATGTGGGGTGAGAAGAGCAACTCTCGAGAAACCCAAGTTAAATGTTACTTTACAATAATATAAGAGTCTGCCTATAGCAAATATATAATGACTCTCCTCCAAGGTATGCTAAGTACTAACCATAGAGGGGTAAGGTATAGTGAATTTAGGAACTACTTCTGTTATATCTACTTAGATTTATTTGGTAGCCAAGTCTACCCTGTTTTCCTGCCTGTGATTTAAAAAATGTAAATGTTGACTCATACTATAAACCCCGATTACAGTCCTAGTTCACAGAACTACAACAGGAGCTGAGTAAAATCAGTTGAGGAATTATCAAGAGAAACTTTACGAGGTGAACTCTAAGCTGAAAAGAAATGTTCTGCCTTTGTTCCACGGTCATTAAAGTGAAAAGTGTTCTAGGCGCCATGGAGCGCACCTAATGACCATCCCTGTGGAGGGATCCATCCTGTATGCAGCGGTCTCCTGGCACTCAGGTGTGTACAGAGCACCAACCTGGAGATGTCAGCCCCCTTAAGGGAGAGCCAGACGCCAGTGCAGGGTTTCAGAATCAACACTGGCAAAGAGAGATGATGCTTTAAAATCAAAATGCTGTGCACTGTTCAGAATTTTTAAACATCTACTTTCTCCATGGAGGTCACTGCTGATGGCATCTCCCATAGTAATTCAGTCCTGTGAAACCCCAGTTTGATGTTCAGTTCTGTTGTGGTGCATTTGCTATTACCCTGTGTGAGGGTGTGGACCTCACAGGGGGAACTGGGCAGGCAACATAAAGGCCAGGCTCCAGCCTGGCCCCCATATTGCACTTGGGTGCAGGAAGCTCTCTGCACTGAGTTTCGTCCAGCGATGATGATGATGAGTGAGGACCTCAGCCCAGAGAGTCCACCAGAGAGAAATATCTGCCAGGATCCCTTGGGGTGTTTGAAACAGAAGCGACCATGAGAAATGGACATTGACAAGGAGTGAAGGATGATTAAAAGCATCAGATATGACAACCAGGGTGCAGTTTTACCTCAATTGTTTCAATGCTCCTCTCTCATTATAAAGTCCATGAGTAACAAATGTCTACATCTTAAGGCTTAGGGAGACTCATAAGAGTGAAGGCAACTAACTTATGCAATAAGTTGCAATAATTTTTCTGAGATATCGAGGCCTCACTTTCGTCTGTTTCTGGGTGAGGTGAATAATAAGAATATTACTTTTCTACACTGATGTCCCCCGTGAGCCCCCATCTAAGCCCCTGTGAGCAAAGCTTCAATAGCAGCTTTCCGTGAATGTGATTTACTGGCTCTTGGAAAACTGACAGGAATGCTATGGACTTGCACATCAATGTCTCAGTCTTTTGTGTAAAAACCATCAACATCACATAAAAGGTATACAATTAAACACACGTGGGATGTTACAAAAGGCAAAGTTCCACATATAACAGAAAATGTGCCAGCCCTCTTGGGAAAACAGGCCCCATCAGTAAAGTGGGTTATATTTTTACTCTGAAATTACTGGTTAAAATCAGAAAGCAAACAGGAGAGAGAACAAGGGAGAGATGAGAGAATTTCATTATATTTGGATTTTTAGTTCACGTATAATGATTTTTGTAGGCTGTTGGATTTTTTCCACTGGGATATGGAATTGGTCCAATATTTTTATTTAATAATAAATATATTATGAGATCAGCAGAGATATCATGTGTGTATTAAGGACTTTGCTCTTTTCATCCTACAAGCACTGAAAAAACTCATTGGAAGGTTTTATTAACGGCAATACACGATAAAATTTACTTCGGAATCTAAAAGAACATTCCCCATAGAGTACAGAAAATGGATAAGAGGATCAAGAAAGCTTGTGTTGTTGGATTGGACTATTTCCATGTTTCTCTTTGGCATTAAATGTCATGATTCTAAGATGAGAGTCTCAAAGCAGCCTTTTTTTCCTTGTATGTGAGTCACATAAACTTGAGCAAAAGTTACATTCTGTAAAAACCCTTCAAGGAATGGTATTACTTTTTCCAAAGATGCAAAGAACAGCTTTGAATCTATAAGACAGCAGAAATTCTAAGAGGCCAACAACAAATTCAAACGGGGCAGTCAGCAAATTCTGCATCCAACAGAGTATCAGTGTTCTGTATCGAATGCCTTTCAGGATGGCGAGATTTCAAGAAAGTTTATAGGACAGCTGCAAAGATCAAGATCATATTGTGTTGTAGGTCATTTTAGAAACTGTATGAGATATATATATATATATATATATATATATATATGTCATTTGCCAAAACTAAGAATTTCAATATAGGCCATTTACTAAAAGGATGGGAATTGTGTGGATGAACAATGTTAGTACTTTCATTGGACCAAACTCAAGGAGGTTTTGTGAATACTCAGCTGTACCTTTCCCCCAGTCAATCAGTTATGAAGTTCTGGTTATCTATTGCTGAGTAACAACTAACTGTATTAAAACAATGTGTTGTCACCTCTCACAGTTCTGCCAATTGAGTCACAGTGTTGGTTCATCTGGGCCTCTCCTTCTTGGGGGCCCCATCAGTTGAGGCAGGTCAGGGCTGAGCCTGGAGACATCTGAAGCCCTCTTCACTACATGCTTGGCATCGGTCCTGGACCCAAGATGGATAGCAAAGCTGGGGGTAGACCAAGCACCTCTTTCCATTTGTTAAAAAATCCTGGGATCTTCGCATACACAGTAGTTTCAAGGGGTCAAACACCTTACACGGCATTTGGATTGCACCAGCGCAAGTGGTCTGAGAAATCATGGCACAAGTTTCATGGTGTCATTTAGGTTTCTTGTAACTTAGTCTCAGAAGTCAGACAGCGTCACTAACACTACATTCTTTTGGTTACACAGAGTCAACTTGACTTAATGTAGGAGAGAGCTACCCAAGGGGCGTGAATGCCAGTAGGCATGGGTCATTGGGCCATTGTTCATCAGGACCATCTGGAAGACTAGTGACAAGGAGGTTATATTCATCTACTGGAGGCTAGTGGAGCAAAGAACGTGTGACAATAAGGGAGTATGGGTTCTTAGCCAAATTTCTTTGAATGAGAGGGATGTGTGTTACACAGTGTATCAGTGCTGTGATGCCTCCTTGAGCACACCCCACACAGGAAGCCAGTTTAATTAAAAAGGAAACTCATTATTATTTAATATTTGTTAATATTTTGGGAGGAAGCAGAGAGTAAGATAGGCACTGAGCATTTGCTATTTTTTCCCCCTAGAAAAGGATTAAACAACTGAAATACCTCTTGGAGTCAGCAGGTTAAATTTACTTGATAAAAATTTCAGGAATGTTTATGTATTGCCAGGAAATGAGGAACCAGCCCAGTCCTTAGAATCTATCAGACCCTTGAATAGTCCCAGCGATCAAGGAAACTACTAAATGATTTATCTGGAAACCAGAAATGTCCTTTGCCGCTATCACCAATCAGGAAGGTGTCCTCTTGAGAGGTTCTAAAATGTGCTGCCTGGTACAAGTTACCCACAATGAATAGACCTCTTTCTCCTCATTTTCCTCATCCTTTGGTGGTTATTGGACACAAGAATCACTCCAGAAACCTCAAAAGTTCCATGGCTTGTGTCAGACCCCATAGGTGTCTGAATTCTCACAATTACAAGTGAATGCCAAGGGAGAAAGAATAATTCTTTAAAAATGCTCTAAAAGTACCGCCTTGTTTAACTTGGCTCCCAGGCAAACCGGCTGGTCTCCAGCAGGACAGAAGCCGCCTTTCCAGGAAGTGTGGAAGCCGAGACTAACACAAAGCAACTCGGCGTGAGAGTTTAAGGCAGGAAAGAAAAATGCCCGTGCGATTGGAGTCCCAGGAAGGAGACTCTCCGTGGGCACCGGCAACGATTCCAAACCCTGGAGAAGAGCCGGTGAGGCCCGAGGCCCCCGGAAGAGCCGGGCTTAGATGCTCGGGGGAACCTCCGCCGTGGGAAGGCCCGCCCCGCCCGGGCCCCGCCAGTGGGGTTCTGGGGCCCCGGAGGGGAGCTCCTTTGCCGCCTGCTGGGCCACTGCAGACCCGGGAAGGCGCAGCAATAAGCACTAAGACGCGGCACACACACACACAGGAGGTAAACGCATCTGAGGACGAACTAGTTTATGCACGTGTTCGCAGGGGATGAGACTCAACGTGGATTTGCAAATACGTGGAAGGAAGGTCATCCGATTACTCACGTGCCACATAGTTAAGCTTTTTCTCTTTTGCTCGTTCTAGAAGTCTGAAGTGAGTCCGTTTATAAATTGACTCTGTCTCGGAGCCGTTTAACAAACGGAATAGATATGCAAGGCGAGCAGCACATCTCCACCTGGAGGACCAGGAGAGCCGCCAAAGGCGGGGCAGGCAACCAGGCTCATTTCTCTTCTCACGAAAGTGCTCTTTGTGCTGGGCGAAGGGGAGGCTTTGTGTCACCTCCCAGGGAAGGGTGTGCTGGGGTGCCGACGCCTTCGGGGCCCGGCCGCCCTCACGCCTCAACCAGGGCCGCCGAGCATGTTAGTGAAATGGCCCAGTCAGGCCCGACCCGACTCGGGAAACGAAAGTGTGTTTGGCTCTGGATTGGCTCTGGCAACGCGAGCACTGTTCCCAGCAGCTGTGCGAGGCTGTGAGCGAGCGCAGTCGGCACTATTCTTGCTTGATCTAGTTCTCCTTAGTTCACTTTGCTAAGTCTCCCCAGATTCCCAGGATCAACAGAGGAATGCAGTGTGGGGAGGGGTAGACACAGGACCCTGCGCTGGGCCTTAGGACTTGTTTCTAGAACTTTGTAGTTTTACAGCCTTGCTTGTCAACTCCATCCATTTGGATTTCATCCTCCTTAAACCAAAACACAGGCTTTGGACCAGCAGATCTCTCACCCTCTGTGGCACTTAGAGGAAGCCATGGATGATCATGGAGCATAATCAGCATATTGTTGATTTCCTTCACTTATTCCGTGTATGTCTTTAAAGCCTGATATATGCCAGAAAGTTACCATGGCAGAGATGATACAATGTAGCCCTGGTTCTCAAGCAGCCACCACCATAATGAAGAAACAGAGGCACAATGTCTTGGATTATGTTAACTGATATATTAAAAGTAATTAAAGTTTAATGTTTACTAGAAAAAAGAATGACCTCTGACCTGACTCTTCACAATTTGACACCATCTGATTCCCCGGCTGTCAAAGAGCCCACACCCACGAAGCTCCTGAGATAACGGGAGGGGTGTAACCAGGCATCTCTTAATACACCTCGTAGGGGTTTAATGAAATAATAGCTCATCCGGTGAGCAGGACAGATTAAAGTCCTGCTACCTTCTCTGTCACACTTTTGACAGGTCACTAAACCCTGAGACAATTCTAGGATCCAACTCAGAAATTAAGACGTCTAAAGGGTACCCCCAAAGTGAGACTTCAATAAAAGTATGACAAACACTCTACACGGCACGTGACATTCCCCCAGACACTGTCACGTGCGGTATTGCATTTGATTATCTCAGAATCGTGTGAGGTACACAAATGAGAACAAGCGAGGTTCTGGGAGTTTAGTCTTCCCACATGTTCCCAGCTGGTAAATGGTCTCCGTGAATTTCTTTCAGTTGGAAATGCCGTCCTGTTTGTTGAAACAAAGGATGCCAAGCCCAATGTGGCTTCGTTCAGTTAGTGCTTTTACACGGGGCCCACTGCACGGGGGGTGTTATCAGAAATTCCACTCACAGCCACAGCAGAGCAGCTTCTCGCCATGAGCTTTAGCCTGCTCCCCCACGGCAGCCACGTTAGCATTTAGAGCCACTTCTTAATCCTCGTGGCTTTTGCCCCGTGTTGCTTTTGCTTGACCTCTAGAGTTCAAGCTGTTCTATGCTGGGTTTTGCTTGTTTTGCTTTTGCTTTTGTTTTCTTTTCCACTAGTCCTGCCCTGTGAGGCATCAGCTCTCTGCACAGAGTGAGCTCAGGGTGACTGTCATTGGAATCTATGGGCAAAGGTCTAGAGAGCGACCACGCTGCACGGAGAAGCTCGACACACTAAGCTGTTCGCACCTCATCAGGGAGGGGACTCAAACGTCACGGGCAATCAGAAGTGCTCCTGTAAGGTCAGAGCTGAGAACCACAGACTTCAGTAAACCGGGAGGAGCAGGGGGTTGGCTGGGCTCGGCTCTGTCACCATCCCACTCCCACGTTAGCGCGGGAGGGGAAAGGCAAGGCTGTGGGAAAGGCTGGGGACAGGCCCTCGACCGCCCAGAGCGTGCGGGCAGCGCTGGGTCCTGCAGGGGTGCCTCCTAATTCCCAGCCCAGAGCGCTTTGACCTCCCTGGGACCCTGTGCCTGGCTTTTCCCTTGGTCAGTTACAATAACCATTTTTATCCAAGAATGGTGCCCATGGGGCTTTTCAGAGGACCCCGGGGAAAGGGTATTTCTTGCGAGGCCAGGATCCTTGACACTTAAAGCTGAAGACTGACGTGAGACTAAATCACACAAGCCACTTGTTCCCAACAAATACACACCTCAGTGCTCGTTGTGGGAGCCTTGCAGGTGGAGCTGGTGCAGGTTCTCTGCAGCCCTTACTTCTCCTGAGCTGCAGGAGGCTGAATGCAGTCATTCCGGGGATGAGAAGCGAACCTGGGAGTCTCAGCTTTCCTCCACGTCCAACAGCCTCTGACGGGGCGGGTCCCACACGGGATGGGGCTGAGCCCCGGGGCTGGTGAATCAGCAGAGCAGGGCAAGTGCGTGAGTGCGCGTGTGCGTGTGTGCGTGAGTGCGTGTGTGTGCGTGTGCGTGCGTGTATGCGTGTGCGTGCGTGCGTGCGCGCGTGTGTGCGTTGTGTGCGTGTGCGTGTGCGCGTGTGTGTGTGTGTGTGAAGGGAAGCGGGGAGAGAGAGGTGGGGTGGGAAATGCCTCTGAGAGTATGTGTGTTTGTAGCATAGGTTTGAAAATGTGTTTGCTGAGGGGATGATGCGTGTAAGAGAGTGTGAGTGGGCGCGTATGAGAGTGTGCAAGTGTGTCTGTGAGCGTGAGCCCCTTGTGAGTTTGTGTGGACCTGAGTGAACCGTACATGAAAATGCGAGATTGTAGTTGTGCCTAGACGGGTGGATGTAAGTGTGTAGGAGAGCGGGAGAGGGTTTTTGTGCGTCTGTGAGAGAGTAGGAGTATGTGACGTGGGAGAGCGTGTGTGTGAAAGGGGGTGTGGGTTTGCGTGTTCTGTAGGATCGGGGAAAAGTGGTGAGAAGGGACATAGAGTCAGGCGTTTTCCTAGGAAAGTACAGACCCTGGCATTCCCCCTAACTCGTGCTCGCATGTCTTGCTGAACCACAGGCCCCGAAAGCCTGTAAACATGGTGTGGCAACCCTGCAAAATGGACAATAGGATCCCTTGTAAATACAGCCTCCCGGTGTGCATTCTTGTCCTGGCCCCATAGCACCTTTACCTTGAGGGCAGCTCTCAATCCAGGTGTGGGCTGGCGGTGCGGCTGGAAAGAAAGTCCACTGGAACCACCTGTGCAGATCTGGTGTCCTGCTCTCTTCTTTTTTCAGCCTGTCCTTTAGTCCCTTCGTACTTTCAGAACATATGATGCTGTTCGCTTCTGGGCAATAACTTTCAAAAAGAAATGATTTGGAAAAGGCCTGTTTGCTCATTTTAGGTTCTGCTTCCATACACCTGTTAAAGCAACTTACGTAACAAAATCAGCAGAAACTAGAAGAATTTATGAATTTGCTCTTTCTGTTGTGCCCTGAAGGAATCCCCGTAATTGGGCACCGGCAGCTCATTTGAAAGTGTTAACCGGGGAGCGCGGCTGCGCTATTTTCCCTTGTAGACAGAACACCCCTCCCCTGCTGGGGAAGGTCTTTCTCTCACGGGCATTGAAGGGCTACCGTGGAGCAAAGGAAAACCCGCATCACGGCCACCTCTTCTGCCTAATCCCTCTGAGAAAATGAGTGTTGTCAGCTCACATCCCCCCAGACAGCTTCTTTCAGTCCAGGACTTCTCTAGAGGAAGGAAACGCATTCGCTTAGGGAGAAGGCAAAGATGCAGGAACAAGGAAAGAAGACAGACTCTTGGAACGTCCCATGGGTGAGAACCTGTGGCCCAGGAGTCAGGGCCCAAGGTTTCCTCTTCAGGCTTGCATCTTGACATGTGATTCCAGTTCTGAAATATTGACATTCCATATAGATACATTTAATAATTATTTTGAGAAATCTTGCCTTATTCTCTGAGCATCAAAGATCACGTTAGAAAAGTCTATTTAACTAGAGACTTTTGAGGCACAAACAAAGAGCTATCAGTGGCAGCACAGCATGGGGGAGTTTCTGTGTCACTGATGCTGCAAACAGGGGTGGAGGCGTTCCAACCTCGCCGCTGGCCTTTGTCTTGGGTCCATTCTGCAGCTCCCTGCGGCGGCCGCTGAGGTCATGGTGTCAGGAGATGACCTGTACAAAGAGGAGGCAGAGCTGGGTCGGGGTCTCCGTGCTCCCAGACGTGGTGACCCAGCCTTGTAATTACTTGGTCTTGGCTGCTTTTTCTTTTCTGAACGTGCAAATAATGCCTCTCCTTTATCTATTCATATCAGTACATGCGTCATACATATTGATACAGTTGATCCTACTGGAAGACTATTCCTCCCGATTTGTTTCTTTATGGATTTTCACTTTTATGACCCCCGTGGTTCTAAGATTCAACCCAGAGCCAAAGAGAACATACCTGCTAATACTGAGAAAGGCATTTCAGTGTCATGTCTAACATTTTAAGAAGCCAAGATATTTTCATTTCCAAGAAGAACAGCACCTGCAGCAGGGACTATGCCCTGAGCTTTTCTTACTGACTAAAAATAGAGACCCGGAAGGATTTTGAAAACCTCTTGATTGAAGAATGTGGGGAAGAGTGCAGTTCCACATATTAGTGACGCCTCTGGAAAGTTACCTGGGTCATCTGTACAGGGCCTGTTTTGAATCTCTCTACACCAGCACCCATGGACTTGCACTGGTTTCCTCCAGCCTCAGAAAGGCAACCCAGCATCCTCCGGTTAGGTGTGTGCTCCCAAGAATTGAGGAAGAAACAAGGAAGACAAAACTAAGATTCCACATTGAACACTAGAGTATTTTTCATTGTAAGGTCACTATATTCAGCTGAAAATCCCTGTATATATTGCTGTAGGGTGACCAGGCCTTGTATCCAGTGAGAAAGGTATCTCCTTCAGTGAAGCTGAATATGAGTGTTTTCGTTTTAAGTTCCTTTGATTTATTACTCATTGAAGAGAAACCAGGTTGTTGGTTCTGAGAAAATACTGAAACTAAAAGATCAGTGTGATGTTTAGATAAAAAAATTCGGACTTCCAAAATGGTATTTTCCGGAACATGGAGTTTAGAAGAAGTGAAGTACTTTTAGTGAATGCTGGGGCGAAATTTAAAAATGTGCATCCTGGCATAGTTGAAAAGATTTTGTTTTGGGAATGTATGGAACATGCAAGTACAGTATCGTGTTACCCTACCAATACAGGTCCCAGGAACATAACGAAAAGAAGAAAGAACGCATTCATATATGCCGATTTAGACATTAAGAGAGGAAGCACATTGAAGGAAAGCAAAGAAATCTAATTGCCAATCAATGAATTATAAATTAAACTCTCATCTAGACAGAGATAACATCTATTTAAGTAGAGCTAAAAATAAGAGTATTTCTCATATTGTTCTAAGTGTACCACAGCCATTTTAGTTTTGTATTCATTGTCTCCATAGTACTTTGGACAGCTTGATGCGGGCTCTCCATGTTCTGAAACAGGTAGCGGAATTTGAAGCTTGTGGAAGCATACCGTACCCTTGCCTACACTCAGAAAAACCATTGCCGCTGAGGCAAATTTGCAACTCCTAAACATACCTTCTTGCAGCTGTGTGTTTTAGTCAAGAATGTAAGCTTGCTTAGTGGAAGGTAAATCACACTGCTTGGCTATTCCACTTGCTTTGAAAGATATAAAGAATAAAATACAGGTACTGAGTTGGTTCCACAGTTGCTGCCATGACAAATGACCACAAATACAGAGGCTTAAAGCAACAAATGTATTCCCTCACAATTCTGTAGGCTGGAAATCCAGGTGGCTTGCCTGATTTTTTTGCTCCTGCTTTGCACAAGGCTGGAATCAAGGTGTCAGCAGAGCTGTGTTCTTTGCTGGATGCTGTGCAACATGACGCCTAGGCTCTTGATAACTGTTGCCAGAATTCAGCACCAGGTGGCTGCAGGACTGTGGTCCCCATTTCCTTGCTAGCTTTTGCCTGGAGGTCATTCTTAGCTTCTAGAGGACACCTGAATTCCCTGGTGTACGACTGCCTTCATTTTCAAAGCCAATGTCAAATCCCTCTCAGGCTTCAAATCTCTCTGACATTCCTTTCTGCCTCAGCAGGAAAAGGTTCTCTGCTTTTATGGGCTCATGTGATCTGATTGGGCCCACCTGGATAATCCAGGAGAATCACCCCATCCTAAGGTCCAGAAATTTAATTAGATCTGGTAAATCCCTTTTTTTTTTAAAGTGTACATTTCTTTAATTTTTCAAAGCATGCACAAGAGAAGCCATGTGTTTCACATAAGAATGTACACATTAGTAAAGCATTCCTTACAGTTTTCTAAAACTATTCTAGCAGTCTGAAATTTATTGATTAAATATATCCACATTTTTAATGTTAAATTGAAATCCCTAAAACTACTGGACATGCTAGACTTTTTCCAAAACCAAAAGAACAGAGACTCTGGATATGGTTTGTACGAAATAAAATTTGTTTTTAGCTCTACTGAATATATTCTATAAGATGCGCCGTTATTGTGCCTTTACAAACAGGATAACTTCCTTTAAAAAGTGACCAAAATTTTCAACACTTATAGCTCTATATGACAGATTACCATGCAACACTATTCTCGTTGTGTGATTATAGACATATTATAGAACCCAAGAGCACCAGGTAAGCAAAAGAAATACAACTCTGAGCCATCTGAACAAGATATAATGGAAAAAATTCATGGGATTCAGACATTGGGGTGCAGACATCTCTGTGTAGCCATTATTCTTTCTGTCTTGGGTACTGTTTTTAAATAATACAGAAAGTTTAACAATTATCCCCATATAAGTATCTGCTATTTTGGAATAAGGTATTCGAATTTTGAATTTAAACTATTTGGAGTTATTTCATACTGAATTACATTGTTCAAGTATCTTGGTAAGGATATATGTCTCAAATTGTTTCCATTACTTATGTCTCTTACTGGACATACACACATAATTTGTATGTTTGTATTATATATAAAATATAGCATATGTATACATGAATGTGTGCATATTAAAAGTATAAAATAAAGGTCACCAAATTTTTCTTATCTGTATTGAGTATTTCAATCTCTGATGATTCATTACTTTCTTTCTCCTTTCTACAGTTTTTCGTTGTTTGTTTGTGGTTTTGTTGTTCTTGCTGTTTTTTGTTTTAACAGTTATCATTTATTTTCTAAGTCATTAGCAAAACTTTTAAAGACAGTTTCATTGGGGAAGAAAATTGCTCAAAAAAACATGAAGGAGATCTGTCTCTCTTCTCCTACACATTTTCTCCTATAATATAGTGAATTATTTTAGGGCTTGTACAAAATGTAGTGGGTTGTCTCTCACCCCAAATGCTATGATTGTTAAGAGGGAAATTCTGAATTAACAGGGGAAAACTAAAATGATTATAGTTCCCATTTTATTTATCTTTATAGTGGTCCACATTATTTTTAAGGGCATAATATTTACATTTCTATTTTGCACGTACATTTTTGCATTCATAGTTACTAGAATCAAATATTTAACTTTCAAATTGCAAACGGGGTTGATTTCTAAGGAATATATTCCAATGTGACCCCGCAGAGGATAAATAGTTGCAAAGCCAGGGCCGGATGCTAATTCCTGGTGCTTCAGAAACCTTCATTCCAAAACAATGACTGGAAGACTGAGAAAGCACCCAGCACATCTGCATTTCACGGGAAGCCTTTGGCTTTTCTCAGGCCACAGAGAAAATATACGAAAAACCCTTAAACGCCTGAATGATTTTTGTTGCTCTAATAATTTGTCGCAGTTAACACTGGACAGGAGAAAACTTTGCTCCTGTCTGTCCGAGTTTCTAAACAAAGCACTGAAATTCAGGTCACATATTGCCAATACTCAATATGTTTTCCTCTTCTTTTTTAAAAAGTAAATTCTTTTTTAAACAACAGCTTGTAATTTCTGTTCAAAATAAAAGGCTGATTTCAACTCATTTGCCGTAGAAAGTTTCTAATGTAAGAAATTCAGAGCAAAATAAACTGAATTAAATTTCTTCTAATGCACCGCTCAGTGACGGCAAAGACTTTCGGCAAAGAGAAAATTACAGCACTAAAGGTTACATAAAAAGGAACCCTGAAAAGAAAATGACACAGAGGAAATATTAAATATGAGAAAACCTGCCCTGAGCAAATACTGTGCATTGATGTCTTGATTTCATAGCCACTGAAATTCAGGTCACATATTGCCAATACTCAATATGTTTTCCTCTTCTTTTTTAAAAAGTAAATTCTTTTTTAAACAACAGCTTGTAATTTCTGTTCAAAATAAAAGGCTGATTTCAACTCATTTGCCGTAGAAAGTTTCTAATGTAAGAAATTCAGAGCAAAATAAACTGAATTAAATTTCTTCTAATGCACCGCTCAGTGACGGCAAAGACTTTCGGCAAAGAGAAAATTACAGCACTAAAGGTTACATAAAAAGGAACCCTGAAAAGAAAATGACACAGAGGAAATATTAAATATGAGAAAACCTGCCCTGAGCAAATACTGTGCATTGATGTCTTGATTTCATAGCATTTTCAACATCGTTTGTAAAAATGTTCTACAAATTGCCTTTAATATTTTGAAAGGAATTCGATAGATTCAGGCAAAGTTGAGGAACAATGTCCACCAGTGGAAGCTAGGGCGCCTGGTTTTGGCACCAGAGTTGGCCTCATGGCCTCGGACCCCGAGTCTCTGCCAGCCTGTGAGTCCTCCTCTGACGTCACCCAAGTGCTTGACGTCAATGAGTTGCAGCCATGAGTGACGTCACCCCAGGCAGGGTGAGGGCAGGTCAGTCGCTCCAGCCTCACTCACAGGGATGAGAACACAGGAACAAGGATGTGGTCACGGCACAAACAGTTCAGTCTCCCCGCGACAGGCACGGGCAGACGGGGAGACCAAGGAGTATGGTGCAACCCCCCCGCCCCATTTCCCCACCTGCCCTCTGCATCAGTCAGGGAGTCAATGAGCAGATGCCTCAACAGAGCATCACCCCGGTACCTGGTAAAGGCTGTTTGGAGGACACAGGCTCCTGCAGAGGAAAGGATGCTCCTTGAACCCGGGAACCAGCCACTCTCCCTCCTCCGCCCAGGCCAAGGGCAGAGTCTGCAGCGCAGACTCACTGGGTCGGGCAGGTGCCCCCAGAGAGGCCAGGACAGGATGGCGCCGGGCAGCTCAGCTCGCTCTTCCCAGGGTCCCGGCTGGACACGGCTCTTCCCTGGGCGCAGCGGGGAGAGTGGGGAGAAGCCGGGAATCACACTAAGGAGCTCCCTTCCCAGGATGAAGAATCAGGGCTGGAACTTGCCCCCAACACACGGGCTTTGGGGTGAGACACCCCTGACCTTAACTATGGACCCAGGACTTACCAGCCACCCAAGGTGGGTGAGCTTCCTGATTCTCATGAGGTTTCCTTTCCTCATATGAAAATTCAGACACAGTTCATTATGCAGATTAAGGAATGGGAGATGAAATATGTGAAACAGCAGATGCTTAGTAAGTTAATGTAAAAATTGTCACTCTGAGCCAAATGTATATTTAGTCAATCATGGTTTTTTGATACTTATTCATACATTAACATCTGGCTGGTTACAGTTACACTACAGTGCCAGTCCACTTAATCTATCTGCATTCATTCTGATACAAATCAAAATATCCTGGACAAGGATAATGGCATATTTTCAATCAAATGCATGCAAGTGTAACTAGGTTATAGCCAGATGCTGTAGACTGAACGTTTGTATCTCCCCCAAATTCATATGTTGAAACTTAATTCCCAATGGGATGTAGTAGGAGGTGGGGCCCTAGGGAAGTGATTAGGTCACGAGGGTGGAGTCCTCTTAACAGGATGAGTGCCCTCATAAGAGAGACCCCAGAGAGCTCCCTCACTCCTTCTACCATGCGAGGACACAGAGAGAAATGGCTCTCTCTGAACCAGGAAGCAGTTTTACCAGACACTGAATCTGCCAATGTCTTGATCTTGGACTTCTCCGTGTTCACACTGTGAGAAATAAATTTCTGTTGTTTATAGGCTACACAGTACATGACATTTTTATTATAGCAGCCTGAATGGACTAAGACACCAAGTTTTCCCCCCAAAAATCCCTCTATTAATTTTACCTTCTTAATATGGCTTAAATTTGTTTACCTTTCTCCACTTTCTCAGATACAACCTTGGTGAAGACGCCTCTTACCTGTCCTCCTAAATAGGCTCCTGGTGACTGATCTGCTTCCTTCAATCTCTACCCCAGCTAACTGAGAGACATTCATCTAAAAATGCAAATCAATTCAAGTACTTCCCTTTGCCTCAAGACAAAATCTAGGCTCTGCTTCTCTCTGCAACTTTATCAAATGCAGTCACCTCCTAGAATCTGGGCTCCAACCATCCTTGCTTTAGACTGAGACAGTTTCCCCTGTGTGCCCACCCTCTGGACCTTTGCCTTCTCTCATCTGCATCCTGCCCTCCTCTCCTGGCCTGGTAAACTTTACTAGTTTTTCACCTTCGTGGGTATATCAGTCTTCATATTAGACGTGACTTTCTCAGGAAAGCCTTCTTTGACCACACAAGGCTGGAGTAAACACTTATATTCAGGCCATAATCTCATATTTCACTTTATGTTATAACTTAATTTTTAGCTGCCACTCCCACCAGACTGGACACTCTGCCAGAACACAGAGCAAATTACTTCATGATGGTTCTCAGTACTAGGCCCAAGGATAAGCATATATTATGCCTTGAATAAACATTTCTCCAGTTGACTAAGAATGAATGAATAGGATAAAGGTTCACGACTTTACTTCAGTGACTCTGCGCTCTCTGTTCCCATTCAATATTCCTATTTTCCCAGTCACCACCTTTCCATCCCAGAGATCAGCTATGACAGTCCTTTACCCTCCACAACCCCTAGTGTAATTAATGCCACACTTCCTTCTTTATCTGGAATAATCAGGGTAAGATTCAAAGTCAAGGTCACTATTGTGACATAATGGTGCAATCAGTAGAGTTCTCAGCATAAAGATTAAAACTATAGAACCCACTTGGTGCATCCCTTTGAGAATCTTTTCTTCTTGGGGTTCCTTCCTCTTTGATTTCTCTTCTTTTGCATCCTGCTTAGTACTTCCTCTTCTGCATGTTGTAATCATCCCTCTTCTTTTGGACTGGTCAACTTGAACATTCTTTTGGCTTTTATATATTCAGTTATCAGCTAAAGCTGGCTACATCTGCACAAAACTAGCATCCGGGACTTTAGAATGGACAGGAAAGAACCCAGAGGAAAAAGATTCAAATCTTTGACCAGGTATATAAGACTTGAGGAAGTAAGCATCTCATTCTTCTCCTTACGAAGTGGAAACCTGTGGAGGATGAAAAGGAGGGGCAGGTCTAGGTGTGTGAACGATGCTAAAGACAAGTGGTTTTTATTCACTTTGGCTGTCCTGCACAGGTCAGAACCAAGTCTGTGCAACTAACATCCAGTCCATACCGGTCCACCAGGCACAAGCCTTCCACGCTGTGTTCCTAGATCAAAGAAGAAAGTGATCAACATTTGCTTACTCTTCCCTGCTGATCTCCTTCAGCTCCTTGCAGAAGTGGGAGGCAGTCAACTACTGGAGGTTTTAAAGACCTTGTATCCCAGCTATTTCTCCATGGGTTCTACACAAACAAGGAGGCTATCATTGCCTCCTGGTGAGGGGCAATGCCCTCCTAGTGCCTCTGACTTTATCTGACCTCGCACGATTAAGCATGGCTTCTATCTGGTGTCTCCTTTCTCCTCTCTGGTTGCCCCCTTCCTTTAGCATAAAGCAGTCTCTATTAGTCATCATCTCGAAAAGAAATCTTTCCTGAATCTTCTCATCATTTCTTCCTCTCATGCAGCTGACCTATCTCTATCCTTCCCTTTTCTTCCAAACTCCTACAGAGAACCATCTAGAGCCACCGAACCCGCTTCCTTAACTTTCATTAATTGTCTAAGTTCCAAACTCTGTTATTTCCTTGAAATCAATTTGGTTTCTTTCTTATTTTCTGGAAATTCCATTTGCCGAGGTCAACAGCGGCCTGTCATTTGCCGTATGCAATGATTTTCTTTTCATTCGAGGGACCTTTTCTAAGCAGGCTGTTAAAATATGTTTTGGGGGCTCTTTGGCCTTTTGAAAGCATGGCCCTCTCCCTGACATCTTTACTGACAGCACTTCCTCACAGCTCACCTCTCAGTCACTCAGGTCTGCTCCTCCTCCTCCACTCTCTCCCCTTATCTGGTGTCACTCAGAGGTCTAACGTGAGGCCTAATTTCTTCACCGTCTCTGCGTCATTTACAGATAATACCATCCATCCCCATGTCTTTAGCTACCACCAACAACTTTTAAATGTCTTTCAGCATTTTGACTTTTCTTTTTTTTTGAGGTTTAAATCCACATTTCCAAACTGCATAGAGCACAGTTTCGTGAAAACATCTTAAGGCAACTGAAATGTAAACTTCTAAAACCAGATCTTATTATCTATCCCTAAACACACTCTACTTCTCCTATACTCCTTATGGAGCCAAGATGGTTCTGTTAATAATGGTTTATTAATTATTTAGAATCATTACTGTTTTCCATAGGGAAGGTCCTATAACAGAGGCATTCTTATTGAGCTACAGAACACTTTGGGTTGGATTTAAAGCTGAGTTTATCAATGAAAGCTGGGGTGAGTTAAATGCTTGACATAAATAAGAATTGTGAGCGCCCACGTACTTTCCAGGGGAAAGAATGAGGAATTAATACAGGATAAGGGAAGAAGGGAAAATAGCAGGTAAAATAATAAACTGCAGTTTGATTTGGTAAAGCGGAGTTAGTGAGAGACCGTCAGGGTCAGGGTAGCTAAAAGGAGACACAGGTCACTGTGAGTTTCAATTCATACCGAGTGCAAGGTGAGCCCTCCCAGCATTCCAGGAAAGAACCTTCCAACCAATTTAGTGATTGCCTTAGACAGAGGGAATAAAGCAGAAAGGATCATTTCTTGGGTCTGGAATGATACCAGGGCAACGACGTAAGGACCATCTTAAACCAGACGGAAGACAATCAAATTCATAGAGGTAATATGTTGACAACAGAGACAAGGAAACGTGGACCCTGATGAAAATTTGGAGACATCTGGGGGATGTGATCAGACTTCCACAGTTTTTGGAAAAAGGGTTGGAATCAATCTTTTCTGATAACTCCCCCCAGAGTGGATTTCCGCAACTGAGTTCACAACCAGCTATCTGAGTCACACTCAACGGAGAGATAATTCACCATTACCACCTACATCTCCGACAGGTTCTGCTTCTGGACCTGTTGGCCTTTACCCCATTCTTCACCATCTTCTTGCTACTTTCTAGCACCAGGTCCATCTCCGTAGGCTTCATCTCCCATTCTCCCATGACAGCTTTGTTCTGGTGGGATCCGGCCAATGGGAGGCTCCAGAAGGAAACGAGAGGGTAAAGAGGAGGTAAATATCAGAGCATTTCTTCCCTCCGTCTACTGTTGGTGGAGTCTTTGTCAGCCGCTAAGTCTCCTCTGTGGGTCCAGACAGAATTCTGTGCTTGTCCTGCCACTGGGTGACCCCTCAACCCTGGGCTCTGTAGACTGTCTCCTGCCTTTGAGCTTCCAGCCTGCAGAGGAGTAAAGTCCTGTCCAGTGTGGCTCATCCCTCGGTGGCCTCACCAACACGTTCAGATTCTCAATTTCTCCATCACATGTATAAGCGACGTTGTTTAAATCTTCTCTGCTTTAAATACACGAAATGGTTTCCTTTTTAAAGCCTCACTGATAAATTACTTATGGACGAAGTTTCCCCAAAAAGCCCTAATGAGACATATACACTTGTGTTTCAGTTTGGATAACATATTTCAACCGATATCATTTCTCAAATTTAATATTAGAAAGATATCTACTGTATTAAGTACATAATGTATACTAAACAGGGATATGTCAAGGGTAAAAAAGCTCTGGAATGTAAAATGTTTTCTTGGCGTTTTGAACAAACCAGAGAAAGGAACAAAAGTCGTTCATCCATTCATTTCTCTGCAACTATTTGTTAACAAACGTTTAACAGCATCTTCCATGAATCAGAAATTCTCCTTTGTTTCTGCAGGAGAGGGATTAGAGGTGTGTGGACAGGGATAAATGACAGCAAAATCAGAAACAACAACAGCAACAGAACCGGTTTCTGCCTCTGAGGAGTTCAGATTCAATTGCAGGAGGAGAGCATAAACAAGTAATTACTGGCTCCAAAGAGGTTCTGCTCCCGCATAAATCAGTGCCAGCTGGGGAAGGAAGAACCCCACAGTCATTCTCATTAAAAACACAGAAGTGTGATTTTTAAATAAATATTTATTATCTCCTGTGTGTTTACTCTTACTGCAATTCGCTTTTATGCATCTTCTGTTTGACTTTCTTAAGCTTGTTGGATGCTCTGTCCTGCAAGCCTTGCATTCTCACAGCTGCTGGGGACTGAAGTCCATGTTTTTGTGTGAATTTGATTTATCATGCAGGAAACAAATGTGTGCTCTGCCAAAAGGACCAGAGCAGCCATATAACAAGACCTATTTTAAAACTGACTACATTATGTATTGCTTTTTTTCCAATTCATTGAATATTTCCCAGAGCAGAAATACATTTAAATTTGTTATTTTGTAGACTTATCTGTGTACCACCAAACACAATACTTCATTTGATTTGAAAGCCATATGCAATCTAAGCCGTTCCCCATATCTTTTATGAAATGTTACAGCGTGGAGCAAACCTCGAAGAACCACAGATTGTGAGTGATGTCGTGTGGATCACCTCCGGATCTCTGGAGGCAGACAAACCTCCATGATTCATAGCTATGAGTATAATTTTAAAGGGGCACAAAAACATTTGTGGAGATCAATTGTGTGACAGACTGTATATACAAATGGACAATGTCAGACCATATATGAAAACAGAACTCTGACCCACAATCTGCAGCAACCAGCCCAGGAAACCAAACCATTATCCACATAAAGAGCCCAGGAAGCCAGCCTGCTTTCTGTGTCACACTTGTAGGAAGTCAGGCCACTATCTCTAGTGACTAATCCTAGAAGCTAACCAATAACCCCTCTAACAACTGGCCAAAAAGAACAAAGACGTGGTTAATAACTGACAGCTTCCCTAATTTTCGCTCCCGCTTTTAATTTAGGACCAACCAGAGGAAACCAAATATGCTAACCTAACAGTCACATAGGATACCTCACTTCTAGTGAGCCTGCCTGCATCTTTCCCAGGCCAACAGCTTCTAATCAGGGCACACCTGAAACTGTCCCTTTTTTTTTTTCCAAAATAGAGTTTCCCACTCCTCTGCCGGCCTTTGAGTCTGCCAAAATGCAAGTGATAGTAGCTGACTCCCCTGCTATGGCAAGTTCTGAATAAATAGCTTTTGCTTTTCTCATTTGGTTGGTCTTTATGATTTCTCTGCTTTCTCTTTGCACGTGCATTTAGTGGGCCAGACAAAGAGTTCATTACTGGGTTGAACAATGCACTCAGGTTTTAAAGCAAGATTAATTATCAGAGCTTCAATAAGCTACTTCTGAGAGAGATTGTGAAACTGTTTATCATAGCATCTTGACTCTAAACCTGAATATATCTAATAAACCCAATAAATGTACTAAGAGAAATTCCCTACTGGGGTCTATGTCATTTGTGCTAAGCAGAAATGTAAGTTCTTATGGGGACAAAAGCTAAAGAGGTGAAATTAGAATGTGCCTGTGGGACAACTCGGCCATATGAAAGAGAATCCTTAACAACTGCAATAACTGGGGAGAGGGTCAGCAGGACACCAGGATGGGTCTGGAAGCCTCATTAGAGTGTGCCAGTTACAACAGGAGACAGTCCACCCATAACAGAGATAAAGAAGAATTTCACAACTTTAAAGGGATCTGTGGTTGGAAGGAAAAGGCAGTCTGTTTTGTGATGCTCTAAAATACAGTACAGGGATTAGCATGTTGAACATATATGGAAAAAGATATTTCAAATGTATGATTTGGGGTGGGTGTTACACTGGCTGATTTCTTATCTGTCTCTAAGATTTTATGATTCCACACAACTATAATTATTATACTGAGACAATAAAGTAGCCAGATATTTGCATTGCAAATCTCCTAACTAGTGTACTTCCACTGAACAAATCCAGGACAGTGTTTTGAATTCAGGAAGGAAGTTTTTCTCTCAACAGTAGCAAGAGCTTGCTTTATAAGAAGAAATGATAAATAAATCCAATGTTTTATCCTAGGTGAAATCCTGGAACAGAAGAAGGAGAATAGGGAAAAACTAAGATAATCCAAATAAAGTATGAAGTTTAGTTAATAATAATGTATCAATATTGGCTCTTTGGTTGTGATAAATATACCGTACAATGTAAGATGTTAACAGTGGGTGAGAGTGGAAGGAGATCAAGATGGTGGAGTAGGAGGGTGCTGACACCTCCCCCCAACGGACACAACAAGATCCACCTACATGTGAAGCAATTCTCACTGAAAACTACCTGAAATTTGGCAGAATGGCTTTTCTACGACCAAAGATAAAACTAAAAGAGTCCATCCATACTAAAACGATTTTACAAGAAGTGTTAAAATGTCTTCTTTAAGTGGAAAAGAAAACACTACAACAAGAAGTAAGAATTTATAGGAAAAGAAAAATTCCACTAGCAAAGGCAAATATAAAGTAAAGGACGTGGATCAACCACTTAAAAAACTAGTATGGGGCTTCCCTGGTGGCGCAGTGGTTGAGAGTCCGCCTGCCGATGCAGGGGACGCGGGTTCGTGCCCCGGTCCGGGAAGATCCCACATGCCGCGGAGCGGCTGGGCCCGAGAGCCATGGCCGCTGAGCCTGCGCGTCCGGAGCCTGTGCTCCGCAACGGGAGAGGCCACAACGGTGAGAGGCCCGCGTACCGCAAAAAAAAAAAAAAAAAAAAACTAGTACGAAGATTAAAAGACAAAAATTATAAAATCAAATATAATTACAATAAACCATTAAGGGATAGACATGAAGATATAAAATACGACATCAAAAACACAAAATGTAGGGGAGGGGAGTAAAAAATGTACTTTAGAATGTGTTTGAATTTAAATGATTATAAGTTTAAAACAAGTAGATATAGTTACAGGTCAACATATATGAAGCCCATGGTAACCACAAATCAAAAACCTACTATAGAGACACAAAAACTACTGAGAAAGGAACACAAGCATAACTCTAAAGAAAACCAACAAACCAAAAGCAAGAGACTAAGAGAAGAAGAAAGAGCAGAGAAAAACTAAAACAAAACAAAACCAAACCCCCAAAACCAAGTAACAAAATGGCCATGCAATGTGTACACACCTATCAATAATCACTTAAATGTCAATGGACGAAATAATCAAATCAAGACATAGGGTGGCTGATTGGATAAAAAACCTGGATACACCTATATGCACCCCAGTTTTCATGGAAGCATTATTTACAATAGCCAAGATATGGAAGAAACTTAAGAGTCCATCAACAGATGAACTGACAGAGAAGATGTGCAATACACACACACACACACACACACACACACACACACACACACAATGGAAAAATGGATGAAATTTTGCCATTTACAACAACATGGATGAACCTGGGGGGTATTATGCTTAGTGAAATAAGTCAGACAGAGACAGACAAATACAGTATGTTATCACTTATATGTGGAGTCCAAAAAATAAAACAAGCAAATATATATAACAAAACAGAAACAAACTCATGGATATAGGGAATAAACTAGCGGTTACCAGTCGGGAGAGGGATGGGGGGAGGGCAAGTTAGGTATAGGGGATTAAAAGGCACAACTACTATGTATAAAATAAATCAGATACGAGGATATATTGTAGAGCACAGGGAATGTAGCCAATATTATATAATAACTTTAAATGGAATGTAATCTGCAAAAACATTGAATCACTATGTTATACCTCAAACTAATATAATATTGTAAACCAACTGTTTTTTAATAAAGAAAAAAAAAACAATAGAGGAAAGAGTGTAAAATATACCGGAACTCTCCAAACTACATTTGCAGCTTTTCTTGAAATCTGAAACTATTGTAAAATTAAATGTTTATTACAAAAAATTAATGCTCCTTGAAAATGCAAATGACTGAAAGTGCATAGTTTTTAAATTTTCTCTTTCACTAGGGTTATTCGAGTAAGAACACTGTCAAAGTCATAACATATCAGAGATATTAGATTAAGTTCTAACCTAAATCTGTGAGGTGGGAAATTCAAATAAAGTGAACAGAGCTCATGCTACACAGACAATTCACAATAGTCAATATATTTAGGAAAGTTTGAGAATCAGTCATTGCCATAGTTTCAACCCCAAATCATTTTTATTTAATAGTTTTTCCAGTGTTCAAGATTAATGTTAAGGCATGGGAGTAGAAATCTTTATTACAAAATGTATAAAATATTTTTAAATGGGCAGGTTCTTTTATGAGATTCCACTTATGGATTTGGATTTCCTTTCTAAATAGTGTGGGAATTTTACTTTTAGTCACTACACTAAATTAACTGTTATAACCAAAGACTCTAGATAATGGCACATTATTTAATAAACAGCCACTAACAATATTCAATTATCGGGAGTGATGACAAAGCAAAACATAACATCTGCAAAGGCTCCACTAGATTAAACATCATGATTCACTCAACACGACACTCCTTGAACAATTAGGTATCCATCATAAATTAAGCCTAATTAAAAGTTAAACATGAGAGATGAAGAAAAAAAAATAAAATATTTGTAAGCAATTCAAGCAATCAACACTGGATTTCATTAGAAATCCATCATAGAGATATTTTAATGCATGAAAGTTAAATTATAGGAGACAATTAAAGAAAGATGACTTACTTTTGCACTTTGAAGTATGTATATATGCTGGAGCTTTAAAAAAGTTTTATTGAGGTATAATTGACATATAATAAACCATATATAGAAACTGTAAAATATGTGCAAAAAACATAAGACTATTACCACAACCCAGATAGTGAACATATTCACCAACTCTGTAAGAGTCCTTGTGCCCTTCTGTAATTTCTCCCTCCCTTCAGTGTTTGCCTCTCATCCCCAGGCAAATACCTATCTACTTTCTAAATTTTCTAGACTTATATATAATTAGATGATAGGTAAAAACACACACAGAGAGAGAATATACTTCTTTCACCCAGTCTATTTTGTGATTTATGAATGTTGTGTGTATTACTACAATAGCCCATCCTTTTTAAATGCTGAGTAATATTCCCAATATTTTATGGTATGGATGTACCAAACTTTGTTTATCCATACACCTGTTCATAGACATATCAATTGTTTCCAGTTTTTGTCTGTTGACAGTAAACCTACTATAAGCATTCACATACGAGTCTCTGTATGGACATAAGCTTACATTTACGTTGCCTAATACTTAGAAGTGGAATAGCTAGGACATATGATAGGTGAATGTTAATGTTCTTCCAGATGGTTATACCGTTCCATGTGCTCCTCAGGAGTGTATCTCTGCACCATCAACAATACTTTTTGTGGGCTCTCTAAACTTTTAGCAATTCTAATTGGTATATATCTCATTATGGTTTTAATTTGCATTTCCCTAATCACTAATGAGGTTGAGAATTTTTCAAGTGCATATTTGCCATCTATATATCTTCCTTGGTGAAGTGTGTTTTGATATCTTTTGCCCATTTTATTATCAGGTTGTTTCCTTTTTACGGAGTTTTGAGGGTTCTTTATATATTCTGGATACAAGCACTGTATCAAATATGTGACTTGTAAATATTTTCTCCCAATCTTCTGTAGTGTGTTTTAGTTCTCTTAATATTGCCTTTCAAAAACCAGAAGTTCTTAAATTGGATGAAGTAATGTGTATCCGTTTATATTTTACATATCTACATGTGTGTGTTATTTTATTACATATAAATCACTTCTACCATATGTTGTTTGCTTGTTCGAATTTGCCCAGCACATTCTCATTCTCCAGGAATCCGTAAGAGCCAAATGTTTAAAAGACTCACCTTCCCCCAAGGAAGTGAAGTGTATCTTCTCATGCCTTAAGTGTGGGCTGCATATAGCAACTGCCTTCTGAAAAGTACAATACTGAAAGGAGTAAAAAGAGTAATTTCACAGTGAAGAAACCTGACAAAACTACCTCAGCCAATTGATCAAAGTTAACATCAGTAGTAATTAGTCATGTTGATAGTATGTACCTTTCATATGATGTGAGGAAAATGGCACTTTATCTCTGTGGTCTTCCTCCCAAAACCAAAACCCCAGTGTGAGAAAAATAGACACAACCCAATGGAGGGGGATCCTACAGTATAAGGGACCAGTACTCCTAAAACTGTTACGGTCATCAAAAGCAAGGAAAGTCTGAGTAACTGTCACAGCCAAGCAGAGCCTTAAGGAGACATGACTGACTAATAAATGCAATGTGATAGCCTCAATGTATCCCAGAACAAAAAAGGACATTAGGTAAGAATTAAGGAAATCTGAATAAAGTATGGACTTATAATACTGTATCAACATCAGTTCATTAATTATAACAAATGTACCTCACTAATGTAAGCTGTAAATAATAGGGGAAATGGTGTGAAGCATATGGGAGCTCTGTGTACTATCTTTCCAAGTGTTCCTTAAATCTAAAAAGGCTCCATTTTCAAAAGTATATTTTTAAAAATTGTCTAAGGACTTGGTCTTAATACCTTTAAGCTTTACTTTGGATGTAGATATTACGAACTGAAGGGTCATTTTCTATATTTCTTGTAATAGAAATTGGTCACCAACTGCCATAAAGCTGCTGATTATATAAGCGAGCAAATGTTCCTTTTCCTGTTCCTTTGGTCCAAGTGAGTTATTATCGTGAAAAGTCGCTGCATATGATTTACAAAAGTAGATAAATATTTCACATCAAAGGCTCCCATAGCTTATAGAATTTTCTTTGCTTGAGTGGTTTCTGAGGATGAAGTTCAAGCTGGAACAGACATTATAATGAAATCTTAGTGAACTTTGAAGAGTTCTGAAGGATTGAAAACATTTAGTGAAACAAGAAAAATATCACTCCTTTCCATAGATAATGCTGTAAAAATATAAGCAACTGAAATATTATATTAAATAACTTTAGTGACATTTAATATTTTGACAGTTCCATATTTACCATATGAACATAATGTGAGGATTTAATTAAACGGTTGCTATAAAATAATTAATAATAGAGTGGAAATAACAGTAAGAAATAGTGCAAGGTGGTATGTCAGATTCTGGTCTCCACCCTACTTACTTGCTATGCGATTTTAGGTAAACCATTTAACCCAGGGTGTTCATTTTTTTCCATTCTGTAAAAAAAGGGATAATAAAGTTTCCACCTCCTAGGATTATGAACTACTGTTATTTTTGTCATATCATTTACCTCTAAATACATCTTAAAACCTACTTTATAGTGCTGTTCTTTTAAAAGTCAATTTTCTTTTAAATGAAATAAAGAAGAAAGAACCACTGTCTTTTATAGTTAATCATCCATTTATCATGTATTGTGCTCACCATTCCTACCTCTAGATCCAAGTTTCCAGCTGGCCTCATGGCCTTCAGCCTGAAGGACAGTCCGTACTTACCATTTCCTGTGTTACAAATTGTCTCCGCTTTTGTTAACATGAAGGTATCTTGATTTCTTCTCACTTTTGGAGGATTATTTGGCAGATAAAATTTTATTTTTTAACATCCAATACTTTAAAAAAAGTAATGTTTCTGTAAATCAGTTTTTCTTATCTTTACATGCCTGTACGTAATGTGTTTTTTTTATCCTCTGGCTGTTTTCAAGGTCTTTTTTTTTCTTTTCTTTGAATTTGGTTTATACCATTTTGACTATGGTATGTGTTGTGTGAGTCTTTTAATACTTATTTTGCTTATGTTTTACTGAGATTCTTGCATACATAAATAAGTTTTTTCATCAAATCTTGAAAGGTTTTAGCTATTATGTCTTCAAATATTTTTTCTATTCCAATTTTACACTTTTCTGTTTCTGAGGAACAATTACATATACAATAGATAATTCGATATTATCTACAGTTCCCTGAAGGGCTCGTCATTCTTGTCTAATCTAGTTTTCTCTGTTTTCAGACTGGATAAATTCAATATTTATATTTATATTTTAATATCATAGATATTTACTATTTTATACATTTTATGGATAAATATTATAAATGTTTAATATGCAAAATAATACATAACACATATACAATATATTACATATTATTTATATATCATATGTTATATATTATAATTTACAATATAATAATTATTAGTAAATATATAGTATATTAATATGAATATATTATAATGTAAATATAAATATTTATAATTCATGTAAATGATATATAAATAAATATATTTAACCTATAAAATTTAGACATATTTAATTTATATTTTGATTATATATAAGGTGTGTAGTATATTATATAAAAATAATGTATAAATATAATATTCTATGTCATATGTTTAATATTTTATACATAGTTCATGTAATATAAATATTTATATTTAATATAAATATGTAAGTATAGATGTTGTATGTGACAATATGTATGCATATATTTCAATATGTATGCATATTTTTGCTTTAAATAATATATGTTAATTTTTTTATGACTCGGAGGCTTAGCTCCTCCATTTATCTTTTTGAAGATTATAATTATGTAGCAGTTACCACTGTCCTTGTTCAGTAGATTTGTATTTCCTTGATATCCTGAGCTCACACATGGCAATACAACTTGCTTTGGTCAATGAAATGTGATTGAGGGTGACATGTGACAATTCCAGATATTGCTATAAGAGTCAGTGTGCCCTTCATCTGATATTCTCTTTTCTCTCTGCTTTGTTGTCTATCCGTCTTCCAGAAAGTTGAAGTCTCATCAGGCTGAGTTTGGCATGAAAATTACAATCACGCAAAGCAAAGATCTATAATGATCTGAGGGAAGAATAAATATTTGTTGTTCTAATCAATGAGATGTGGGTGTCACTTGTTACTGTAGCCAAGTTAATTTATCCTGCTGATACCTTAGATAATATATGTACTAACGTATTACAGTTTTAGAATAACATGTCATTTTTAACTACATTCCATTAGGTATTTCTTGGAATTTTATTAGTCACACAGAATAATTCAAAGTAATAGACATATTTAGATTGTTGAATCATCCCCTTCAAAAGGATAATGTGTGTTTCCATTTATGTAAATCTTCTCTTATGACACCAAGGAGGCATTTTAGTGTCTGTTATAGCATAATTTATGTCAACCTTTTTCTAATGAAGAGTAAGTATTTTTTATCTTTATTAATAGTAGGATAATAAAAATATTCTGCGTAAATATTTGACATGATGTCTAATTAATCCCCCATCGTAAATGCATAGAGTAAGATTATTAAATTAAAGATGATAATGATCTTTAAACTCTTGATCACTGCCAAATAATATCTTAGAAAAATTGTTTGAATTTACTTTCCCACCAGCAACATATCTATACTTGTAGTTTCATACATACAATATTATTACTATTAAATTTTATCTTTTCTTCAGTAAAGCATTCAGATGGGTGAGTAGATGGATAGAGAAATAGGTAGATAACGTGTGTTTTGTAAGTGTTGGTGAGGAAACCTCCACAAATAACAAGTATTTTGAATGCGTGTATGTATATGTGTGTATACACATGCACATGTATTTTTCACCTAAACAGCGAAATATACAGATATATATTCTTACACGTGTTCATATATTGTTGGCTGTCGCTAACAGAGTTAGAAATCATTATTTGGTCAGTCTTACTTAATTCGTAGCCTCTAACTTCCTATTGGAGTACAATGCAAATCCCAGACATCATATAATTTTACCTATAAATTCTTCCCCCAAGACTCTTTCACAGATAAGAGTGCAGCACCATTACTGCTATTAGCAAAATCATAGTACTTCCTTATATTGATAGCTATATAATATTCACTTTGTTCAAATTTCCCCAAATATCTCACAAATATTTGATGTTTCAGACTTTTTTGTTTTTCTGTTCCATTTATCAATGGAATTTTAGATGAAAAATTACTTAAAATAAGACTGCTTTTAACATGCTGTGCATATATCCTTGTAAATGTGTGATTTGTTTTATCTTTGGTCTCTACATAAAAGTGAAACTGTGGGATCATGGAACAATGCATCTTCTCCTTTTTTGGGGGGATGATACTAAATAATTCTCCAAAGTGTTTATACTTATTTATCTAACCACTAATAGTAAATTATTATTCTTATTTCTTATTGAGCTACATGCCAGCTAGAATTTACTTATAATAGTCCATTATCTATTGCTAGATCTGCTTTCTCTAATTGTTAGTGCAATCGAGAATCATTTCATGTTTAATTAAGGCTTTTGTGTTCTATCTTGATTTTTTGTTTAGATCCTTGGATATTTTTCTCTAATAAGAAGCTTTGTCTTATTATTATTAATTATTAAGATAATTTTTAAGATACCTATATATATTCTGAATATTAATCCTTTGTAATAAGCAATATAAACATTTTCTTCTAATCTTTGTTTCGACTTTTACAAGGTTTAATGGCACATAGAAGTCATGCAGAAGTTTTACATTTTAATGCAGTCAACCTCTTCCTTTATACAGCCTTTTGTTTCCTGTATAAAAATTATTCCATATTACAAGACCATAAAGATATTTTATATATTCTCTAAGTATTTTAAATAGTGCTTTCACATTTACATGTTTAATCTATCTAAAATGTATTTAGGATATTTCTCCACTTGGTTAGTCACTTTTCTCAAAACCACTTTTTTTTTCTCATTTTTTCGCCAACGTTTCTGTTATTCCTAGGTCTCATATTCATGTTTCTACTTCCTGTTTACCTGTTTTTTGGTGTTCTATCTTGATTTTTTGTTTAGATCCTTGGATATTTTTCTCTAATAAGAAGCTTTGTCTTATTATTATTAATTATTAAGATAATTTTTAAGATACCTATATATTCTGAATATTAATCCTTTGTAATAAGCAATATAAACATTTTCTTCTAATCTTTGTTTCGACTTTTACAAGGTTTAATGGCACATAGAAGTCATGCAGAAGTTTTACATTTTAATGCAGTCAACCTCTTCCTTTATACAGCCTTTTGTTTCCTGTATAAAAATTATTCCATATTACAAGACCATAAAGATATTTTATATATTCTCTAAGTATTTTAAATAGTGCTTTCACATTTACATGTTTAATCTATCTAAAATGTATTTAGGATATTTCTCCACTTGGTTAGTCACTTTTCTCAAAACCACTTTTTTTTTCTCATTTTTTCCCCAACGTTTCTGTTATTCCTAGGTCTCATATTCATGTTTCTACTTCCTGTTTACCTGTTTTTTAAAAATTTATTTATCCCTCCAAGAAGAAAACTCAAAGATGGTGTAATTATAATTTTCTGATAAATCATGTTATCTTAATTAAGTCAATTACTACTATTCCTCTTTTTCCTTCAACATTCTTCTTTATTGTTCTTAAAATTTTATTCTTCCACAGGAAGTTTAAAATTAGCTTATCAAATTTTATTTGAAAAATCTTATCAGGATTTTGATTGGAATTTATTAAATTCATACATTATTATAGATAAAATTAACATTTTACCTTGATTATTCCTGTATTTCTCCATTGTGTTATTCTTTTTTTTCTTTTCTTTTACATAACATTTCACAGTTTTCTCCATATGTTACGCCCATCTTTCTTTACTGTTCTATTTCTAGGTGATAGCAGTAGACTTTTCTGCTTTTTACCCACACTTCCATTCTCTCCTCTAGACCCTTGGAAGGATTAAACTACCCCGCCTTGAAGTTAGATGTGGACAGGTGTCTTGATTTGACCAATGAGATGTGGGCAAAACTGATGTTTATGATTTCTAGATGTCAGCATTTAAGAATCAGTATCCCATTCCTTATGATCCTATAACGAACTCACAGCAACCAAGGATGTCTCATGTTTACACACGGAAGCTACAGGACATTGTTGCCTCCTTCAGCCTGGATGGTTGGTATACGGGGGTATTGATCTGGAGACACAATCAGACTTGCAGTGGACACTGAATCAGCAAGAAAGAAGGTTTCCCGCGTTAAACTTCTCAAGTTGGGTGTTCTGCAGCATAATTTATTCTAATCTGATTGATAGAGTATCCTCCCAGTAAATTTTCTATGTAGACTATATATATACAGTAAAAATATTCTTTCTTCCTTTGTAACCCCTATACCACTTATACATTTTCCTGATCCACTTGCATTGGAAAGAATCTTCTGTGCATTATTGTGCATGCACTGAATGCTCATTGGATAATAAGGGGACAGAGGATGACTTTGTCTTCCTCCTTTGCTTAAGGGAATAGCTATTAAGGTATCTCTAAAAAGTACTACTTTTGTTGTAGGTCTCTGACAACTGATCTTTATCAGGTAATGGAATTTTAACTTTTATTTCTTCTTTATTTGATAAGTTTTTAAAATCACATATGATGCTGAATTTCACCAAACATTCTTTATATATCTTTCTCATAAGATTTGGAATCTGGTGATAATTATTCAAGGTAGTTTTGTATTCTAGGTCCTTTGTTTTTACACAGAAAGTTTAGAATGGACTTGTAATTTTCAACAACAAAAATAAAAACAGCAACAACAAAACCCGCTGTGATTTTTGAATTCATAAATCTATTTGGGGAGAATTAATAGTAATAGCAATATGGAATGTTTGTTAACTTCATTATATGTCATTAGTTTTAAATAAAAAGACTCTAGGTATGAGCTGTTTTGGTTTATTTGTTTGTTTGTTCTGCTTCTTTTCCCCCAGAAAAGATTATCCCTGTCCTGTTAGGCAGCTGTGATGAGGGGCTGATTTCAGTTCAATCAGGAGATGAAGAAGGTCCCAGCTGATAGCTGCTTTAGTAACACCAAGTCCTCCTCTGGTTTCTAACATGTGTAGCCTGTGGGCTCGGCTGTTAGGCTTGTTGCAGACTCTTCCTCCAGAGGGACTTTGTCTCTTGGACTCCAAGAGGATGCAGCCCTGCTGTTTACCCTCCCTTCCCAGTCCAACACTCAGCAAATGCCCCATGGAGAAAAGCAGCCTCCTCCTAGATGGGGTCCCCCTGACGTCTGACCTAGCAGCCTTCCCACTCTGCTGGTGTCTTTCTCTTGCAGAGTCCTGTGCCCTGAACCAAGATCATGACCATTCCCTCCAAGAATTGCCAAATGCCCCCAAGAAGATAATGTCCCATATCTCAGCCCACTGACTGAGGGCTCTTCTCCAGAGAGAATTTCAGTTTAACTGGTCCTCTCTCTGACTCTCCTTTATCTTTAAAAATTTGATTTCTGTAATGTGTCCACCTTTTTTCTGGTTTATGTGGTAGGGGGCAAGAGTTTGTCACTATCTACTACATACCCTTTAAAAGAGGAAGTTCTTGTAACATTTTTGAATGAATTCTTTGGCAATTTTGAAGAATTTTACCATGATTACTGGTATTTTGAGATTTTGCACTTCCTGAGCTAAATGTGGTAATACTGTTATCAGAGCATTATACTTTCATACTATCATGCATTCATTTGTTCATTCATTGACTTTTAATTATATTAGCATAGAAATGTACATAGCTGTCTACTACATCATCTTGTTACAAATTAAATTCATGTTTTCCCTATTTCAAATTAATCAGTGATTTATTTGTTTAAGCACCTTAATCTCTTTTTATCTCATTTTCAGTTTACACTTTTACTTTCCAAATTTTATTCTCTTTGCTTTAATGTGTTTGATGTTATTTTCTACCTTTTCGAATATCCCTATATGTAAGAATACAGAGTGAAAATTTCTGCCCAAAATAATGTTATAAACATTAAATGAGATAATAATGCAAAGGCTCTTAACACAGGTCTTAGCCCATTTTAAGGGCTCAACATCGTAATGATATATAAGTCTTTATTTAATTACATCTTTGACATACTATATTTTTGATACATATTACTCTCATTATAATTGTTACTTTATATAACTTTTAATTCAGTCCTTAGCCCATTTCTGATCCTAAACTTAACCATGTAATATTTATATAAACTATATATGGCCATATATGTATATATTTTTATATAGAGATACACAAATATATATCTAGAGGTATACACATATACATATAGAATAGAGAAGTTACACAGAAGGGAAGATTATATTTAATTGCTCTCCTTGATAAAATCTCACCACGGACATCTCTCAGTGGTCCCCTCCTTTTGGATCTCCCCCCTCTCCTGCAATCAGCAGTCTCTGGCAGCCTCCCCGCCCCTCCCTCGCCCACTTGTGTCTGAGCATCTCTCTCTAAGGAGCCATCCCCTAGCGCTCATGAGGCAGTGTTCTGTTCATTATGTTTTCGGCTCATACCCCTCTGTATTCCTTCGTTACCTTTATTCTAAGCAGGAGGATACGTTTCCTGCATTCACTTACACCAAATGAAATAACTATTTGAATTATAAAACGTTATACAAGTTTTGTGTTGTGATTTTTTGTTACAATAAACTCTTAATTTATCTCCCTTCATCCAGTAGGCCTTCGGAAATGGAATTCTACATCTTCTCTCAAACGTCCAGTCCTTTACCATTTACAGAATGTGCGTTCCCACCTTCACTAACTCGGGAGAACGGCTGCTCTGGGGGCCGTCCCCCAGAACTTCTCCGGGAAGACGTGAAAGTCCTAAGGCTCCGTGATAATTTAATCCTACTTGTAAACTGCTGGCTGCACGAGCTATGGTCTCACGTTACTGCATGCACGCCGAGTCTTGCAGCCATCCTCCTTGCCCCTTCGCTTCCTTTAATGTTCAGATGTTGGATGGAGTTCTCGCCCAGCTGGGAGTCCCGAAATACCATCTTTACCGGGTACAGACACGTCAGTTGTTGGTAGCACCCCGCCCACCAACCCCAGCCTGACAGTCCCCACTCCTTCATTCAAGCAACTTTGAAGAACAGTCATCTCCGTGGGTTATTCGCCCCGCGGAAGAGGCTCACTCTTCTGCGGTCTGAGGCCCCAAGTCACATTCAATCTTTGCTTCTCCATGACAGTAACTGCACCACAGGGCTGCTTTGTCCATGTTTCCCTGCACCCAGGCAGGTGGAAGGCCCCCTCCTGTGATCATTTCCTGTGGATGCCGCCCTCCCGTTCCCACACATAGCTCCCAGCCAGACCCCTGGGTGCTACGGACCCTCGCACTTCTGTGGGCCTCTGAATTTGCAACCTGAGGTGATCAGGGGCAGTAGAGACCATTGCATCACTATTAGCAAAATGCTTTGTCCAAAGTGGAGTCTAGATTCACTTCAGAAAGTGCTGGGATGTGGAGCAGGGCATCTTGGGTCCTGAGCAGAGAGAAATCCATGACTTCTCTTCTCCTCAGGCAACCATGTTCTCATGACAACCAGCTTTCTGATGGGTCAGAGAAGCAGGCCGAATACTATACATTAAAATTCACAAGTACTGAAGACAGTTAGAAGTGAGAGTGTAAACCCATGATCTTTCAGGGCCTTGCTGCCTGAATCCCTTCCAAGGAGAGGGATGCCCTTTCACTGGCTGGAATGGCAGCACAGATGTCTTAATGATCCCACACATAAGCTTTGGAGTAGGGATGAGGCATACAGGAGACCAATGCTCTCCATGATGGAATATTGTAAAAAGCTGCTGAGAGAAGTTTGGCCAATCTTTCTGACCTTCTGTTCTTCTCTCAGTACCTTTTCCAGAAGGTAAGACAAGAGGAGAAACTTGCAGCCGTGGAGTGAAGCTTTCTTCTGACCCATTTATTAGTCGCCTGCCCATTTGTTGGAGGCACTTGCTAGCACTAAACCACCAACAGTCCCCTGTTTTTTTCTGTTTTTAGCTGTTGTGTGTCATCTAATGCATCACATCTCCGTTTTAGCAAAGGCACAGTTGATGTAATGCCAGAGACTTTCCTAGCTGCCGTCATTAACCAAGAATTCTCCCTCAAACACCTGTTACTCTGCAGAAAAAAAAATCATTAAAGTATATCAGCCGTAAGGAAACACCTTAAACCCTAAAACGTAGTGCTTCTGGAGAGCAGTGCTGCTTTCTTTGAGGGGTTGAAAAAAATGAAATCTTTCCCTCCTTGGCACTTTCACAGCACGGTCATTCAAGGCAGGGGTGATTCTTGCATATTTCCGTGTTCCCTGTGAGGACACAGTTGACTGTTTATGAGGCAACATCACCTAGAGTCTCCATTTTCATCTCACTTGTTAAAATATACACACTTGCCCTGATTCTAGTCAGTTTCTGCAAGAGAGCAATTTCTCTGTCTTACAGCAACACTTCTTAAAATCTTTCTCCTGACCTAAATCTCAGGGCAGAGAGAGAAATGGACCACTTAGACGTCAGGGTGAAAGTATAGCTTCAGAGAAACTGAAATTCATACTGAACCCTCATGTTTCACCTGTAAATGCCATGTGAATTTTTACCATGTGCCATTTACATTTATTTTTTTCAGAGAAGTAGTATTTTGTGTAACTCATCTTCAAGCAAAATTAATTCTACCTGAAAGTTCCCCATCTTTATCTTGCAGCTTCTTGTCCTCTCTGACATATTGAGTCCCAGTTTTTAAATTAAGGGTTTAAGTTTCTCAGTTTCTCTTACTTGGAAATACCGTATCCCTTAAGTAGCAGATCATGGAATAGTTTATCAGTCAACTAGTCAGTTACAGTTTAGTATGAATAAGCTTGTTAGATCTTTCTTAAGAGAGAGTTAGTGTAGGAGAAAAGGTAGTATAATTATGAGGGTGCTGGTGAGCTAAAAGGGGAGAATGCATAACACTGAGTGAAGACAATGACACGGAGCTGAACAGGAGGACCAGCGAATGACTGTGAAGTAACACACATCCGACTATTATTTTAGGAACTAGACCTAGGGATCAGAAGCTGGCCTTACTGTTTAATTAAGGCAATTTTAATAACTTCTCTAAGCAGTAGTTCTTTTAATCTTACAAACCACATTCCTAATAACAGTTAGCAGTAAAAAGTAGAACATATTCCCAGGTTAAAATGAGATCTAATAGGAAGGAGATATGAATGACTGAGGCAAATGCAAGGTCATCTAAGCACGCCTCACAAGGTTGGCACAAATAGCCTGCTCTAGGAGTTCAGTGCATGCAGAAGGCGCCACGGAGCTTTTTAGAGGATGAAGGTATATTTAATAGCCTCGTATGGATAATGTGGACCGTAAATGGATAGACTAGAAAAAGTCAAGTCGTACAGGAAAAGAGCTCATGGCACATTTGAAAAATCACCAAAGAGTGGTACGTTTGCTATAGCTGACGAACCTGCACTGACACATCATTATCACCGCAGCTCACATTAGGATTCACTCGTGGTGTTGGACATTCTATGGGTTTTAACAAATGTGTAATGACATGCGTCTGTCCTTATAGCATCAGAGAGAAGAGTTTCACTGCCCTAAAAATCCTCTGTGTTCTGCCTCTTTATCACCCTCTCCTTCAATACCTGATACCATTGCTTTTTACTGTCTTCATAATTTTGCCTTTTCCAGAATGTCATATAGTTGGGATCAGACAGTATGTAGCCTTCTCATATTGGCCTCTTTCACTGAGTAATATGCACTTAAGGTTCTGCCATGTCTCTTCGTGGCTTGATAGCTAATTTCTTTTAAGTACTAAATGATATTCATTTGTCTGATGTACCACAGTTTATTTATCTATTCGCCTACTGAGGGGCGTATTGACTGTTTCCAGTTTTTGGCAATTACGAATAAAGCTGCTATAAACATCTATGTGTGAGTTTTTGTATGGACACAAGATTTCAGCTCATTTTGGGTAAGTACCAGTGAAGACATTGCTGGATCGTAAGGTAAAAGTATGTTCAGTTTTGTAAGAAACCACAAACTGTCTTCCAAGGTGACTGGACCATTTTGCATCCCGTCCAGCAATGATGAGAGTTCCTGTTGCTCCAAGTCCTCACCAGGATTTGGTGTTGTCAGTGTTTTGGATTTTCATCATTCTACTAGAAATCATCAGTTTTTAACTTGGCTGGAATTCAGGGCATTTGTAGGGGAGTAGTAGAGGCTAAATAAGTAAACTGAGCTCAGGCTGTAACTGACCCTAACAGCCCTCCTAGGGAGACCACATCATTCACTAGACACATGCTCTAAGTGTCCTCTTCCCATTTTTCAAAGGTCAACTCTTTCCAGGTCCAAGTGGAAAGAGAACAGAGTTTATCTTACAGTCCTCCAGTTTGGGGCTCTGGACTTGCTTTTCCCTGGCCTCACCCAGTCCCTCCCAACCTGCCCCTGCCCCCAACCCCTCCCACCTAGTGTCTCTCCGCTCATTCCCTCCCCTGCAGTTCCCTTCCTGGCCCCTTCCCTCACTTCTTATTCTCTGTCCCCATCCCACCCTCCCGCCTACTTACCTCTCAGCCCCTGCCCATCTCCTCCTGCACTTTTCCTCCCCCGCTCTCCCCAATGGGACGGATGCTGCACAGGAAGATTCTCCTCTGTGAGTGTAACAGGAAGGAGGCCTCAACTGCCTTGACTTCTCTTCTTTTGCACCCTGTTGCCCACCCCACCCAAGGCTCTACAGGTGGGTCAGGTACACCTGAGCTCCTAACACAGTACTTTCTCCTCTTCTCATGCCATGACTTTGAAGAAAGGGCGCCACCCCAAACCTGTGATGGGTCAGTCTCTATTTGCCTTTCCAGAAATGGGACTCAAACTCATAGGGGTGGATTTGCCCCATAATCCATCCCCTCTCCCAGAAGTGCATGTTGAAATCTGACTCAAGAATGACCTGTGGAGGGAGATCACCTCTGCGCTTCGTGACCATGAGAGGGGTGGGATAGGGAGGGTGGGAGGGAGGGAGACGCAAGAGGGAAGAGATATGGGAACATATGTATATGTATAACTGATTCACTTTGTTGTAAAGGAGAAACTAACACACTATTGTAAAACAGTTATACTCCAATAAAGATGTTAAAAAAAAAAAAAAAAGAAAAGAAAATATATATATAAAAAAAAAGAATGACCTGTGGGCTTCCCTGGTGGCGCAGTGGTTGAGAGTCCGCCTGCCGATGCCGGGGACACGGGTTCGTGCCCCGGTCCGGGAAGATCCCACGTGCCGCGGAGCGGCTGGGCCCGTGAGCCGTGGCCGCTGAGCCTGTGCGTCCGGAGCCTGTGCTCCGCAACGGGAGAGGCCACAGCGGTGAGAGGCCCGCGTACCACAAAAAAAAATAAATAAATAAGAATGACCTGTGACATCCCAGGTGCCAAGAATGTCCCAGAAAGGGCTTTCAAGGTCCCAAGGGCTTCCTGGGACAACCCTGTCTACCCCCTTCAGAGGTCATGGCTTCTCATCTTTGCAGGTGACAGTTTACTGTCAGACACAGGAACCACACACGTGTGTGGAGATTCTCCCTGCACAGACATGGACTGCTGACACCAGCTCGCCTGCAGCTTCCCCCACTGCCTAAAGGCCACTGGTCCTAGTCCAGCCAACAGCCTTGGACCTCGCTCCCATCTGTTACCACAGGTCCCCCTCCCAGGGACACTGGTGTCCAGGTACTCATCCCCTCCTGGCATTTTTAGAGACAGCTATTTCATGAAGCCTGAAATATGGCTTGATCAATGTGAAAACAAATGCCTGCATGCCTGATTCTGGCTTGTCTGGACTTGGGCACCCACTCACATGTGAGAGATAACGACATGGTGAGAGTAATTGAGGTCAGCTTCTGTCATGCCTGGACTGTGGCTCTACCCTGCATTTTTTCATTTCACGGCAGTAACTGACCAGTTTGAAAAAAACACCAGTATTTTGATTTTGCATTTGAAGGTGTGTTTTGAAGGTGGTCTTTGGAAACCATCAGCACACTCAAGGAGATTTTGTGAGAGCAGGCTTATCTGTTTCAGCAGTTTAAGCCTTTTGCTTACAAGAGGATAAATAACGTTATAGAAAAAAAATATTTTCAAAAAGCGATGCTTTCTTATTAGTTTGTCAACCGGGGAAGATAACTGGCGTTCTGTTCTGGGCAGGGATGTACATGAGGCAGGAGCACTAATACATGTGAGCCCTGAAGCCGTAGAGCTTGGGGCTTGGTTACCATGGCAATCGCCCACCTCACACCTGTGGTGCACCTGTGACAATGAAGATTAACTGTTGTATTTTACTTTTGGCCCATGGATGGACATCACAAAGAGCCAGTTTGGGAATTTACACAGTTAAAATCCCTACTGGAATAAAGTATTCCCATGCCTGGGTCCCACCCAGAGATTTTGGTTTGCTTGTTCTGTGAGCAGACCTGGACAGTGGAACGATTAAAATGTTCAGCCAAGATTATATATCCCTGATCACCATGCAACGTGGGGATTAGGTCTCAGGCAATATTGTTCCAAAGCTTCTTTTCTCTTTTGAGTCTTGGTTTGAAGACCGATTAAAATAATAATAATGGTAAGGCACCTCTGTTCACACATACTCTCCAGGATTCCAATTAGCTTTTGATAAGCACAACGTTTTCTGGGCTTGATGGGGTGTTATATTGAATCCAAACACCTTTCCTTTTCCCAGGATGTGCCTTACTTTACGTTAACAGACCCCAGAATGAATGACTTCACCAGGAGCCTGGAGGCCATCTGAGGGCTGACCCACAGGGCCCCACCCTCCACCACTCATGGTTTTTCAACTTGTGAACTGAAGGTGTTAAACTGTGTTACCATGAAGTTCCCTCCCAACCTGCATTTCTACCAACAGCTTAACTGTGTCACAAGCATTAGAGATATTTACAAACGGGTGTCTTGTCCACCTTCTTCTGCACATGTCAAGGCTGAATTTCATTTCTCTCTTTAAAAGTGGGCTGGCATGTGAGTTGATTTGGCCATTCAAGTATGAATAGAAGTGAAGTACATGACTGCAGAGTAGAAGCTTTAAGAGCCAAGGCATGATTTAATACATTCCCATTCACCTGCTCTGCAATGGTGGTAACTTGGGCTGAGATGAAGCTTTGTTAGTCTGAATATGGAATGATTATCCTGGGACAAAATATCTTTGCCAACTCCTATTGTAAAAACTAGAAACCTTAACTGTTTAAACCACTGAGGTTTCAGAGATGTCTGTTACTGCAGCACCACATGGTTTTTCTGACTCATACAATGTATCCCAACTTCTGAAAGCTTCACGCGGATGTTTTAAATGCTTGGTGCCCCACTGAGAGTGACTTAGTCAAATGTGTGATGATCATGATAATCCTGATAGAGCAACTTGTTTGATTTACCAAAAAAGAGATCATTTTTCATGTATGACAACTATTAAACATGTTTATGACTTCATTTGTCAATTTCTTGGACTTTGCCACTGTGACTTACAGATGTTAATGTGAGCCAGAGATTTCTGATTCTAAGGATGAATGTTTAAGAATTTTGACTCTAAGTGGCAACCGCCAATGAAGCAGTGGGAGCTTTTTTGCAATTTAGTGGTCAACTATTTGGACATCAAATGCTACAGAACTTGTAAGAGAAGCTTCATAGGAAATGAATTTCCCCCTTTGAGATTTAATATTATTGGGTTTAACTTTCATACCTGAGATTTGGTATTAGCTTATACTTGTGGCAGTAAACTGGATAGATGGCATTCAGCTAAGATCATATGCACAAAATTACATGAAAAATTGAAATATCAAGGTTCATGTAGCACAGCTGCTTGCTAATGAAGACCCATTACTAATGAAGACGTTTATTCTCTAAAAGAAGCTTCCACCTGAGGCTGCGAAAATATACGAGAGATGAGTAAACTAAGACAGAGACAGGAGGCATTATTCCTAATTAAATATCAATGAAGTATTTGCTGAACCTCAAATATTTCAATGAATAGATCACTGGTTGTGAAGGTGGAATTCAGGCTCACTTCCTGGCTGATACTGTGCTGGACTAATTTAAATTTGAAATTGCTGATGTAATTTGCCCTGTGTTCCTGTCACTTTAAAATGCAATTCCTTGTATCTTTGATCTTGATTCATGCATTCCCAAATAGGGCTGTGAAATACCAAACACTCTCGAACCTTAGCAACAGTGGCCGCTGCAAACACGTACAGCAAAACTGTTCTCTTTCCTGCACTGAAGATGCTACAATACTGTTACCTGCCAGAGTCAAATCAGGTCCTATAACTTGTCTGATGGTTGGAAGTGCATCTTTCTCTTTCAACACACTCTACAGGGTGCACGTGCTTTGTAGAAACACATGGTAAAAATGAAGAAAAAAAAAATCATCTATTTTGGATATTCCCAAAGAAGCTTTCAGGAATAAGTACAACATAAAGTGACAGAATGACAATCACTGAGGCTATTAAGTTTGAGGCAATAATGAGCAATACAGAAGGGCCGATGGAGCCAACGAGGGGATACTGGCCAGACATGGAAGGCTGAAGTGCCAAGGACAGTTCTCAGCCCAAGGACAGCTGATTGTGGAGTCTCACCTCTGTGGTAGATGGCCTGATGCCGCCCATGCACTGAGTGGTTATGTAAACAGGAATGTGTGGGAACATTTTTTTTTTTTTTTTTTTTAATTTTTTTTGTGGTATGCGGGCCTCCCTGTATTGTGGCCTCTCCCGTTGCGGAGCACAGGCCGTGTGGGAACATTTTGATGAAAGCTTATGTCTAAGATTTTTTACAGACCTCAAATGATAGCTCGTGTGTTGTTTCGTGTGCAGAGTTCTGCGGTCCACAGCCCCAGAGTGTAATGACATTTGGATACTGATGTCCACCAGTTCATCATGGGTATTTATTGTATGCCTTGGTGCTAGAACTGAGGATATATAAAAGTAAACAAAACTAAAACCTGCTTTTCAAGGTGGCAAAGCCAGGTGGCCCTTGAGGCTTATGTTCTCGTTTCTATGCGGGCTCAGCAAAGAGGTAACTTAGCTGACTGCCTTAACTCAACAGAAGAACAGGCTGATACCAGCCACTGCTCACCTGTCCTAGCAAGGAACTTCTCACAACAGAGAGCATTCATTGATGATAGTCACACAGGTGTTCCCTGCTCCCTGACCCTAAATGTCAAGGAGCATCAGAGGACAGGGACACTCTACTCTTGCAGGTTGGCCATGGGATGTGGCGACTAAGGTGTGGGATAGTGAGAGTTCAGGGGTGCACATGCTCTTCTGTTTCTCAGCTCTTAAGTTTTCCTAGCAAACCCCATGTTCTACCTGCACCAAGAACTAGTGCTATTGAAACCATGCTCCAGGGAGTTAACAGAAGCTGATAGGCAGTAGAAATTCTTAAACTTGTCTTAAAGAACAACAGGTAAGGGAACAGATTATTAAAACACCTTTGCTCATAAACTGCTTTCACAGATTAAACTCATTTTCTCTCTTTTTTTCTGTTTTTCTGTTTTTCTCTTTAACTGCATACCTTCCCAGCTTCATGCAGCCCAGTTGTTTCATAGGAATTTGGAGTCAGTTCCTGCCCAGTGAGAGCCGGCTGGGGCTGGTTGGGACCACTGACCCTAAACCTGAGCCTGCATAGGTGTCTGATAAATGCCTGTTGACATCAGAGCACTGGAAAACTCCACCCTCGGATCATGCTAAGCCCCTCCATGTTGAACATGCATAAACATGTAACTGAGATGTACCTGGGCAAAACACTGTACAGGTTACCTCACGTTTAGACTTTAAAATAAACACTATTAGAGATCATATCATGGGTCACAAATCAAGCATTGGTAAATTTAAGAAAATTGAAATTGTATCAAGTATCTTTTCCGACCACAACGCTATGAGACTGGATATCAATTACAGGAAAAGATTTGTAAAAAATACAAACACATGGAGGCTAAACAACACACTACTTAATAACCAAGAGATCACTGAAGAAATCAAAGAGGAAATCAAAAAATACGTAGAAGCAAATGACCATGAAAACACGACGACCCAAAACCTATGGGATGCAGCAAAAGCAGTTATAAGAGGGAAGTTTATAGCAATACAATCCTACCTTAACAAACAAGAAATATCTCAAATAAACAACCTAACCTTACACCTAAAACAATTAGAGAAAGAAGAACAAAAATAACCCCAAAGTTAGCAGAAGGAAAGAAATCATAAAGATCAGATCAGAAATAAATGAAAAAGAAATGAAGGAAACGATGGCACAGATCAATAAATCTAAAAGATGGTTCTTTGAGAAGAAAAACAAAATTGATAAACCATTAGCCAGACTCATCAAGAAAAAAAGGGAGAAGACTCAAATCAATAGAATTAGAAATGAAAACGGAGAAGTAACAACTGACACAACAGAAATATGAAGGATCATGAGAAACTACTACCAGCAGCTATATGCCAATAAAATGGGCAACCTAGAAGAAATGAGCAAATTCTTAGAAAAGTACAATCTCCTAAGACAGGAAGAAATAGAAAATAGGAACAGACCAATCACAAGTACTGAAATTAAAACTGTGATTAAGAAACTTCCAACAAACAAAAGTCCAGGACCAGATGGCTTCACAGGCAAGTTCTATACTGAAATTGAAACTGTGATTAAAAATCTTCCAACAAACAAAAGCCCAGGACCAGAGGGCTTCACAGGTGAATTCTATCAAACATTTAGGGAAGAGCTAACAACTTTCCTTCTCAAACTCTTCCAAATATAGCAGAGGGAGGAACACTCCCAAACTCATTAAAGAGGCCACCATCATCCTGATACCAAAACCAGACAGAGATGTCACAAAAAAAGAAAACTACAGACCAATATCACTGATGAACATAGATGTAAAAATCCTCAACAAAATACTAGCAAACAGAATCCAACAGCACATTAAAAGGATCATACACCATGATCAAGTGGGGTTTATCCCAGGAATGCAAGGATTCTTCAATATATGCAAGTCAACCAATGTGATAAACCATATTAACAAATTGAAGGAGAAAAACCATATGATCATCTCAATAGATGCAGAGAAAGCTTTTGACAAAATTCAACACCCATTTCTGATAAAAACCCTCCAGAAAGTATGAATAGAGGGAACTTTCTTCAACGTAATAAAGGCCATATATGACAAACCCACAGCCAACATAGTCCTCAATGGTGTAAAACTGAAACCATTTCCACTAAGATCAGGAACAAGACAAGGTTGCCCACTCTGACCACTATTATTCAACATAGTTTTGGAAGTTTTAGCCACAGCAATCAGAGAAGAAAAAGAAATAAGAGGAATCCAAATTGGAAAGGAAGAATAAAGCTGTCACTCTTTGCAGATGACATGATACTATACACAGAGGATCCTAAAGATGCTACCAGAAAACTACTAGAGCTAATCAATGTATTTGGTGAAGTAGCAGGATACAAAATTAATGCATAGAGATCTCTTGCATTCCTATACACTAATGATGAAAAATGAAAGTGAAATTAAGAAAATACTCCCATTTACCATTGCAACAAAAACAATAAAATATCTAGGAATAAACCTACCTAAGGAGACAAAACACCTGTATGAAGAAAATTATAAGGCACTGATGAAAGAAAGTAAAGATGATACAAATAGATGGAGAGATATACCATGTACTTGGATTGGAAGAATCAACATTGTGAAAATGACTCTACTACCCAAAGCAATCTACAGATTCAATGCAATCCCTATCAAACTACCAATGGCATTTTTCACAGAACTGGAACAAAAAATTTCACACTTTGTATGGAAACACAAAAGATCCCAAATAGCCAAAGCAATCTTGAAAAAGAAAAACGGATCTGGAGGAATCAGACTTCCTGACTTCAGACTACACTACAAAGCTACAGTAATCAAGACAGTATGGTACTGGCACAAAAACAGAAATATAGATCAATGGAACAGGATAGAAAGCCCAGAGATAAACCCACGCACATATGGTCACCTTATCTTTGGTAAAGGAAGCAAGAATATACAGTGGAGAAAAGACAGCCTCTTCAATAAGCGGTGCTGGGAAAACTGGGCAGCTACATGAAAAAGAATGAAATTAGAACACTCCCTAACACCATACACAAAAAAACTCAAAATGGATTAAAGACCTAAATGTAAGGCCAGACACTATCAAACTCTTAGAGGAAAACATAGGCAGAACACCTTATGACATAAATCACAGCAAGATCCTTCTTGACCCACCTCCTAGAGAAATGGAAATAAAAACAAAAATAAACAAATGGGACCTAATGAAACTTAAAAGCTTTTGCACAGCAAAGGAAACCATAGACAAGATGAAAAGACAACCTCAGAATGGGAGAAATTATTTGCAAATTAAGCAACTGACAAAGGATTAATCTCCAAATTACAAGCAGTGCATGCAGCTCAATATCAAAAAAAGAAACCCAATCCAAAAATGGGCAGAAGACCTAAATACACATTTCTCCAAAGAAGATATACAGATTGCCAACAAACACATGAAAGAATGCTCAACATCATTAAAAAAAAAAAGGTCATGAAGAATCTAGGGGCAAGACGGGAATAAAGACACAAACCTATTAGAGAATGGAATTGAGGATACGGGGAGGGGGAAGGGGAAGCTAGGACAAAGTGAGAGAGTGGCATGGACATATATACATTACCAAACGTAAAATAGATAGCTAGTGAGAAGCAGCCACATAGCAGAGAGAGATCAGCTCGGTGCTTTGTGAACACCTAGAGGGGCTGGATAGGGAGGGTGGGAGGGAGGGAGCCGCAGGAGGGAAGAAATATGGGGACATATGTATATGTATAACTGATTCACTTTGTTATAAAGCAGAATCTAACACCCCATTGTAAAGCAATTATACTCCAATAAAAATCTTTAAAAAAATAATAATAACAAAACTTATTACTCACAAGTTTTGCAGGGTACACAGCACACACGGGACCACACAGTGAGGTGGGGATGGGGAGACCTGGGATTCTGCCTTTATTGGGGTCAAGTGTGGGGTGACTTGGGTTTCACAGTTTCACTCTTTATTGGTGAATTTTAAACTTAAGCGTGGAAATTAAAAAGCAGCAAGGGTAAAGCAAGGAAGCAGGTCACCCAGTGCTTTCTAAAAAGGGGAACATCATGGATGGGGTGCCCTGGCTCTTTATCTAGTTGAATAGCTGGAAAGTTGTTTATTTGACAGGGGTGTATTTGAAGCGGATGCCTCAGCCGTCAAAAGCTTAAGGTCAGGTACTTACATTGTAATCAAAAAAGCTAATTGTCAGGTACTCACACTACAGTTGGTTTATGCCACAGCCCTCCTGGGAATACTCATTCCAGTAGACAGTTATCTCCAGGAAATCAAGGAACAAAGAGCTGAAATGGACCTGAAATCAGTTCGAATTTTTTTTTTCTATTGATACTGATTTTCCTCTCTCCTTCAAAGCATTGTTTCCTCAAACAGGTAGAGTCTTAAGCTCCTACATATAGTACACATATAAACATTATTAAATATTTATTTATTTTAAAAGCCTTTTATTAATTGTTTCTCATAACTTTTGCCTTATATTTGATGGTAACGGTTTGGTGCCACGCCTTCTCTTTCAACACATGGATTTGTGCTTTTCTTCTGAAAGTTCTGGAGTTTGCATAGAATAGGGTCGAAGTTGTCAGTATCAAAGGTAAAAAGATCAGTCTCTTAACATTTTTAAGAAAATACCTGTGTTCAAATGCCAGCTGTATAATAATAATGTGACATTCTGTAAAGAATTGTCATTTTCTAGTAAGGGTTTCTGATAACACTTTAGCAGAATATAAGTACTGCGGGGAAAAATAGAAAGGTCAGCCAAATGCTTCTTTATATTTTTTCTCAAAAACATATAATACCATTGACCAAAGGTAAAATTTTTAATTCAACTGAAAATTCCCTTGAACTGTTGAGCAAAGGTTTTAAAGATTTGAGGTTAGGTGAAAATTATAAACTTCATAATGCAACTCAACATGAAATACCCTAGCTTCTGATGATGGAACATAAATGGGTAAAAATGGCAGTTTTCACATTAAATTAAACGTAGAGTTAATAATTTTTATCTATTCTCTCATTCCCACTGTCTTCTTTCCTTAACATGCAGTTCACTTTGACCTTCTCAAATAACCTTTCCCAGCAGCTAGAAGACGGCCAGGAGAATATGATATAATACACTGAACACCATGAATTGCTGAAGGGGAGATGACAACCTAGAAACCTATATCTAGCTAAATTTTCCTCCTAAAGGCAAAACAAATATATCCTTGGTCAAACAAAAATAGAGACAATTTTTTGGCAAACACACCTTGTCTACAAGCTCTGTTAAAGAAATGTCTTCAGGTTGAAGGATAATAATACTACATGGAAACTTGTATCTACGTAAAGTAATGAAGAGCTGTGGAAATGATAAATATGTGAGCAAATAAGAGTTTTTAAAAATGTATTTAAAAGAAAATGAGTTACTGAACTCAGATTCAGCTGCTCACCATAAGAAATTCAATACTCAAGAGACACGTGTTGGTTGGAAACAAAAGTTTGCTTTATTCAGGAGACCAGCAACCTGGGGAGAAGGTGGAGTTAACCAAGAACCAACTTCAAAGATTCTTCTCAACCATGAAAGTTTTAAAGGGGGAAAGGGGAAGTTAATTGCAGCTAATAATTTGGGGAGGGGGTCAGAGTTTTTGTTATCTTCCACTCTGTGCAGACTTTCTTCTGATTGGTTGGTGGTGAGGTAACAGGATGGAGTTCTACGAATCTTGTGCTCAGCCTGAGGTTGCTATCCTCCACCTGGGTGGGAGGCTTAGTTCCTGCAGAAAAACTCAAAGATATTGTTATGTATATCCCTTGAGGAGGAACCAGGGCCCTGCTTTATGCTGCACTATTGTTTCTTGCATTCTCTAACTTTTCTGATCAGCAACTGTTTGAATCTGCCCCTTGATACTCAGGCAAGTTCTAGGAGGTTGAAACCTTTTTCCTACAAACAAGAAATGGGGGACACAGAAAGTCTTTGTAACTGGGAGGGCCCCACAGGGTTCTGCTTGGTTTCAATAACAGTTTAAAGAACCAATTCTGAAACTGTTTTGTCTCAGAACAACTTTACAGTCTTAAAAATTATTGAGAATTCCAAAGAGCATTGCTACATCTACCAATATTTTACCATGTAAGAAACTAAAACTGCGACATATATTTATTAATAAATATTAAAGAAATGTTTATTTATTAACTTGTTTTAAAGTATTAATAATAAACCATGTTATAGTGACAAAAGTACAAGTATATATATAACTGAATCACTTTACTGTACACCTGAAACTAACACAACCTTGTTAATCAACTATGCTCTAATATAAAATAAAAATTGTTAAAAATTTAAAAAAAAAAGAGCTCCAGCTAGCTAGGTCATGAAAAAGAAATGTTTATAAAAAAAATAACTGCATTTTTCCAAAAGTGAAAGAAAAAATTAGCGTGTGGGAAGGCATTGTTTTATATTTTTGCAAGTCTCTTTTATACCTAAATAAAAGACAGCTAAAGTATCATGTCTGCTTTCACATTCATTTTGTTGTAATATATCACATAATGTAGCCTTTGGAAAATTCTCTTTAGGGAAGAATAAAAGTTTAAAAAAGCCACCACTGTTTTATCATTATGAAAATGATTTTAAACTCATGGATGTTCTGAAAGGATCTTCTGAACCACAGATTTAGTGAATAGCCCAAAAGTGAAGACAAAAGCAAGCATTAAAAATTAATCACTCTCTGATGAAAGAAATCAAAGATGACACAAACAGGGCTTCCCTGGTGGCGCAGTGGTTGAGAGTCCACCTGCCAATGCAGGGGACGCGGGTTCGTGCCCCGGTCCGGGAAGATCCCACATGCCGCAGAGCGGCTGGGCTCGTGAGCCATGGCTGCTGAGCCTGCGCGTCCGGAGCCTGTGCTCCACAACGGGAGAGGCCACAATAGTGAGAGGCCCGTGTAC
>NC_041221.1:23118142-23140732 GCF_002837175.3 Physeter macrocephalus
CATGTTCTTGGATTGGAAGAATCAACATTGTGAAAATGACTATATTACCCAAAGCAATCTACAGATTCAATGCAATCCCTATCAAATTATGAATGGCATTTTTCACAGAATTAGAACAAAATTTTACAATTTGTATGGAAACACAAAAGACCCCGAATAGCCAAAGCGATCTTGAGAAAGAAAAACGGAGCTGGAGGAATCAGGCTCCCTGATTTCAGACTATACTACAAGGCTACAGTAATCAAGACAGTATGGTACTGACACAAAAACAGAAATATAGATCAATGGAACAGGATAGAAAGCCCACACCTATGGTCACCTAATCTATGACAAAGGAGGCAAGAATATATAATGGAGGAAAGACAGTCTCTTCAATAAGTGGTGCTGGGAAAGTTGGACAGCTACATGTAAAAGAATGAAATTAGAACACTCCCTAACACCATACACAAAAATAAACTCAAAATGGATTAAAGACCTAAATGTAAGGCTGGACACTATAAAACTCTTAGAGGAAAGTGTAGGCAGAATACTCTTTGACATAAATCACAGCAAGATCTTTTTTGACTCACCTTCTAGAGTAATGAAAATAAAAACAAAAATAAACAAATGGGACCTAATGAAACTTAAAAGCTTTTGTACAGCAAAGGAAACCATAAACAAGACAAAAAGACAACCCTCAGAATGGGAGAAAATATTTGCAAGCGAAGCAACTGACAAAGGATTAATCTCCAAAATATACAAACAACTCACACAGCTCAATATCAAGAAAGCAAACAACCCAATCAAAAAATGGGCAGAAGATCTAAGTAGACATTTCTCGAAAGAAGACATACAGATGGCCAAGAGACACATGAGAAGATGCTCAACATCACTAATTGCTAGAGAAATGAAAATCAAAACTACAATGAGATATCACCTCACACTGGAATGGCCATCATCCAAAAATCTACAAACAATAAATGCTGGAGAGGGTGTAGAAAAAAGGGAACCCTCCTAAGCTGCCGGTAGTTATGTAAATTGATACAGCCACTATGGAGAAGAGTATGGACATTCGTTAAAAAACTAAACATAGAACTACCATATGACCCAGCAATCCCAGTACTGGGCATATACCCAGAGAAAACCATAATTCAAAAAGACGCATGCACCCCAATGTTCATTGCAGCACTATTTACAATAGCCAGGACATGGAAGCAACCTAAATGTCCATCAACAGAGGAATGGATAAAGATGTGGTACATATATACAATGGAATATTACTCAGCCATTAAAAGGAACGAAACTATTCCATTTGCAGAGACGTGGATGGACCTAGAGACTGTCATACAGAGTAAAGTAAGTCAGAAAGAGAAAAACAAATATCATATATTAATGCATATATGTGGGATCTAGAAAAATGGTACAGATGAACCTATTTGCAAAGCAGAAATAAAGACACAGACAAAGAGAACAAACGTATGGACACCAGGTGGGGGAATGGGGAGGTGGGATGAATTGGGAGATTGGGATTGACATATATACACTAGTATGTACAAAATAGATAACTAATGAGAACCTACTGTATAGCACAGGAAACTCTATTCATTGTTCCGTGAAGACCTAAATGGGAAAGAAATCCAAAATGGAGGAAGTATATGTATATGTATAGCTGATTCACTTTGCTGTACAGCAGAAACTAACACAATATTGTAAAACAACTATACTCCAATCAAAACAAAAAATAGCTGACGACTGAAAAAAAACATTCTCAAAAAGTCAGGAAAAGAAAAATTGAAACATAAATATGCAATACAAATAGGAATAGCATTAAGTACACACAAACCTAACAATATCAGAAAGCACATTGAATGTAAAAGGTTCACAATCAATGCCACCCTCACTTATTTAAATTACACCTTAAGAAGACAGAAAAAGAGCAAATTTAACCAAAATAAGTACACTGAAGGCAATAATAAAGAGTTGAATCAATGAAACAGAATACAGAACCAGTATAGAAAAACAATAAAACCAAAAGCTGGATTTTAGATTACATCAATAAAATTTATAAAACTCTTACTACACTTATAAAGAAAAAAAAAAAAGAAAGCAAAAACAAACATTACCACTGTATTAATCTGCTCAGGCTGCCATAACAAAATAACACGGACTGGGTGGCTTGAATACAAATGTGTTTTCTCACAGTTCTGGAGGCTAGAAATTCAAGATCAAGGTGCCTCCAGGGGTGGTTTCTGTTGAGGCTTTGCTTCCTGCAAGCAACACCTTCTCACTGTGTCTTCACGTGGTCTTTCTCTGTGTGTGTGCAGAGAAAGCAAGATCTCTGGCCTCTCTTCCTCCCCTTATGTGGACACCAGTTCGATGGGATTAAGATCTCACTCTTAACGGCTTCATTTAACCCTAAATACCTACATATAGGCCCTACTTCCAAAGATAGCTACATGGGGGGGGTTAGGGTTCAACATGTGAATTTTGGGTGGATACAAATCAGTCCATAGCAATATCGTCCTCAGAAATAAAAGAATGAACATTACTAGAGATCCTGTTGACATTAGAAGGATGTGAAGTAATAGTATGAACAAATTTATGCCAAAAAAATAGACAACTTAAATAAGTAGATAAATTTCTCCAAAGATATAAACTAAATTGACAAAAAAAGAAGTAGAATATTTGAATAGTCTTATGCCTATTAAAGGAGTGGAATTTGAAACTAAAAACGTTTTTACAATGACACAGCAGTTCTAGATGACCTTACTGGTGAAATCCACCAAATATTTAAGGAAAAAAATAATACCAAAATTAGTCAATATTTTTAAAATAAAAGGGTAAAATATTTTACAAATCCTCTTATAAGGCCAGCATTGCCCCATTACCAAAACCAGACAAAGATAATGTAAGTAAAACTGTGACTTTCAAGAACATTTATTCAAAATCCTTTAAAAAAATATTATTATTTAGCAAGATAAATATAGTATAAAAAAGTATAAACAGCTTAATTCATTATAGCCAAATGAAGTTATTCCCAGGAATATGAAGTTGATTTACAAATCAAAAATCGATTATTTAAATTCTTCATATTGAGAGAATAAAAAAGAAAAACTATATGATCATCTCAATAGAGGCAGAAAAAAATATTGTCAGAGTTCAACACCCATTCACAATTTTAAAAATTCCTCAGAAAACTAGAATTAGAGGGGAATTGTCTCAACTTTAAAAAGATCATTTACCAAAAAAAAAAAAATAATAATAACTTTACACACAACATAATATGGAATTGTGAAAGAATAAATCCTTCCTCTCCAAGTTTGAGAATACTCAAGTATGTCTTCTCCCACAAGTTCTATTAAACATTATACATTATATTAAAGATCCCAACCATTGAAATAATGCAGGAAAGTATTACATTGTAATGCAATGAGATGGATTATAATGACATGGACTCATCACATAGAATATCCTAAGCAATTTTCATTAAAGCTATCAGAGTTTATAAGTGATGACTGAAGGGTAATAGGATATAAAAAGTCAACACACCAAATAAATATATAATATACAAAATGAGATATATACACATACAAATGAACACTGGAAAAAAGAAAACAAAATCTCCTACAATTACATCAAAAACATGAAACGAGACAAATTTAATGAAAATATTCAAGAGCTATATACTGAAAACTATAAATCATTGCGGAGAAAAATTAAAGATCTATATACGTGAAAAGATATATTTTGTCCCTGGATCGGGAATCTCAATATTGTCAAAATGTCTATTCTCCTCAAAGTGTCTATGGATTCAAGGTAATTCCAAATCAAATTCTAGCCGGTTTCTGAGGAAATTTGACAAACTATTTCTAAAATGTATGTAAGAAATGCATATAAATTAGAATAATCCAAACAATTTTCAAAAAGAACTACTGCACTTCTTTGTTTCAAGGCTCATGTTAGAGCTAAAAGGCATTAAATAGGAGCAAGGTGGATAAACCCACATGTGGCTTCATTTTGACCCTGAGGCTGTAGAAATTATGAACTTCTAAAATCATGATTCCAGAATTCAGGATTCAGTCAATGAGAGAATCATCAGAGATTGTCACTAAAGCCGTGGCTCTCTTCTGCTCCAGGCTACACTAAGAACAGTGGGGCATGGACCTGTAGACTCGGTATATCTCCATTCAGAGGCCCTGACAGCCTGGGCATTTCTGGGCTAAGGAGTTAAACATCCTTTAGCCTTAGTTTGCTAATTTCTTATACCTGCCCTTGTGGGGCGGTGGATGGTCTTCTTTAAAATTTTTTTTTAATTCTAAATAGTCTCCCTTAACATTGCAAAGGCATGTTTAATGCATATAAAACGAAAGGAAACCATAAGGGAAGAAATTCAGATCTGACCACTGAATAATAAGAAGAAACTACTTAGTACTATTCTTCTAAAGCCATACAAGCAGAGATACAGGCAAGCGTGAGATAAATGTCAAATGAATGTTAGGAAACTGGTTTGGACTTACCTGTAGCAATAAACGTCAAGACAGCAGTTGCCTTCAGGAGTATACAGAGCGGGAAGGAGCACTTGGAAGGCTTCAGGATGCTGGAAGTATCCTCTAGTCACATGTATGTGTAAATACGTAGCATTAACTGTGCTGCACGCTTAAGATGAAGTATGTGCACCTTACTTTGTGCGTGTTTCCCTCAATTAAAGAGCACAAGAGAAAATTTGGGAACATTTATCGTGCTAGATGTGCTGGCAGAGAGAAAACACAAAATTAAATATGGAACTATTTTATTGTCCTGTCAGACTCTTTCTTCTTTTCAATAGATCTAAAACAAAGTGGGGTCAGGAGAGGCAGGTTTTGTTCTGTCACGCAGCTCAGAGGTCATGTGGGATCCAATTAATGAGAAGAGAAATAAAATCATCCCCCATCAGTGAAAGTCCCCACCACCCAGGCCTGGAGTTCTGCTGAAGGGCTGAGCAATGACCTGCTGACTTCACAAGCAGCACGCCTACGAGAGAGCCCTGTCAGTCTTTATTCATGACACGACACACTCTCCCACGACACACTCTCTCACACTTAACACAGGCATCCCATGCGCAGGTTGTGTGTGCCAGCGGATTTTTAACTACCAGGATCACTCTGGATCATGCCACTTGGGGGCAAGTTCCCTCTCTGAGAACTGATGCCCATCAATTGTTCATCTTTCACTGATGCTACATTCAAAAGACATAGGCAAAGTAGCAGCAAATTAAGGAAGACTGAAAGCTGAACCCTGAGAGGCTCTCTCCACACAGCTGGTTTTATTTGTTCTCCTTACAAGGCAAGATAATAAAGGACTTTAACTGAGTAGATCCCAATATTATTGCAGATGGTAATGACTGACTAAGGGACAGACTACTTAGCTAGCATAGTGTAGAGTGTGGAAGTCCTGGGCTTTGTGAAACAAAGGTCCTGCAAGGAGACAGGGTAAAATATTCTGCGTGAGCAATTTACAACCATTTCAAGCAAGACAAGCAAAATATTTGGAGGGGCCTTCCCTGGTGGCGCAGCGGTTGAGAGTCCGCCTGCCGATGCAGGGGACGCGGGTTCGTGCCCCGGTCCGGGAGGATCCCACGTGCCGCGGAGCGGCTGGGCCCGTGAGCCGTGGCCTCTGAGCCTGCGCGTCCGGAGCCTGTGCTCTGCAACGGGAGAGGCCACGACAGGGAGAGGCCCGCGTACCACAAAAAAATTCAAAACAAAAAACAAAACAAAACAAAAATCTTTGGAGGAAAAACAGGTGAAACAGAAATCCCAATGACTCAGCATAAGAGAAAATTATTTCCTGCTCCTGTAAAGTACAATGGATGCGTTCCACTTTGCGCACGCATTCACGTGTCCATGCCACTGGAAGCTCAGCCATATGCAACACGTGGGTCCCCAGGCCACCTGCATTTGACTACCTCTCAGCTGATGGGGGGAGAGAGAGATTGGATGAACATAAATTATATCTGCTCACATCCAATTTACCAGAAGTCAGTGACCCCCATTCAGATAAAAAAAGGGGTCAGCAAAAATAGCTACATTATGGAAGAGATGCATGAGTCTTTGGTGACCAGAGAGCTGTCTCCACCACAGACACCGAAGTACTGTTTGAAATAAGTTTCAAGACTATTAATGCAGTAAGGTACTTGCATGGGTCCAAACCAGAAAATGCTTGCTCTGAATATCAAAATATCCAATATAATTAGGGGAGACTATCCAAAAAGGATCTGCTAGAAAGATTTGTCTCTGGGATAAAATAATTTCCACTTTTAGGGGAGAGCAATAAGCAAAATTTAATAGGATGCGAATATACATGTCGAGAAAAGGGAATAGAGGCCAATATTTCCTAATTAGAGAGAGTTCTTAATGAGGATATGATTAACTAATTTCCTTATTAGGGTGTGGGAGCAGAAATTTTAAAACATATACAACATTTAATTTTTTGAATAGCTGTTTTATTGAAGTGTAATATATAAAAACTGCACAAGTGTGCACCTCGATGGATTTTCACAAAATGAACATCCTAGGAAATAAACACCCAGAGGGAGATAAAGAACGTGACCAGCAGCCCCCAGCCCTCTTCTGTCCTACACCAATCGCAAGGCCAGGTACAGTTAACTGCTCTTCTGGCTTGCTGCTATTCCATACCAGTTCTACCTGACTTTGAACGTTATATAAGAGGCACCATATGGCATGTGCATAGCCTTTGTTTTCTGTTTTCTCTAAAATCTTTCTCTGGAATTATCTCTCATTTCCACATAATACTGTACTCTCACTCATTCCACCTCAACCTAGACCCCTCTGCTAATGATAATGCCTGCCTGTTTTGAGAAGATACTAAGCATAGAGCCTTGAGGTACGGAGACTGGTCGGTCTATGTGAGTTCTGTCTGCAGCATTCCCCAGTCTCTGCAGTTAGGTATATATTGGCTGGATTTCAGCCAATGGCATGTGTGTCTGCTGTCTGAGACTTGCAGGAATGGCCCACAGGAATCGCTTTCATTCGATCCTCCATGTTCTTTTCTCCCCATCACCAAGTGTGGGGACCTTGGAAATCACCTGCTCAGGATGATGGAGGCTTCACTCATGAATCACTGCTTGGAGGAGAGCCTTCTGTCAATCCGGAACACCAGGTATGGGATTGCTATGAGTAATAAATAGTCTTCTACTCATGCTTGAGTTATTATATCTGTTTTTGTTTCTTACAGCAGCTAGAATCACCTTAACTAGTACACCCGCTGCAGATGCACCTAGCCGGCGGCCCACTGACAGCTCCCTAGGTTTCATAGGCTCTTCAGGCTTGGCAGGTCCAGAACTGAACCTGTTTCTCTTTCCCACCCCAGATGAATTTCACTTTCTCCATGCCATGTCTGCAATCCACCCACACATATTTGGAAGTCAGCCTGGAACCACCATAACCCCAGAATAATCCATCCCACCATTTTTATGGATGCTTCCTCCCAAGTACCTCTTTTCCCCATCTCCTTCTCTCATTTCTAGCCTCATTGCCTAGTTTGAATCTCTATCATGTCTCACCTGAACCTCCTTGTTTTTTCTGCTCTCCGATTACTCTCTGTATAAATCAGGGTTCTCCAGAGAAACAGAACAAACAGGATATATAGATATATAAGAGCAGATTTATTGTGAGACTTGGCTTACATTATTATGGAGGATGAGATATGCCAAAATATGCCATATGCAAGCTGGAGAACAAGGAAAGTCAGTGGTATAATTCAGTCTGAGGCCAAAGATTTGAGAAGTGTGTGTGTGTGTATGTGTGTGGCAAGGACAGGTAGAGGGTGCTGGACTGAGTCCCAGAGTCTGAAAACCTGAGAACCAGGAGTTCTGATTCCAAGGGCAGGGTAAAATTGATGTCCCAGCTCAAGAGGAGAGAGAGAATTTGCCCTTCGTCTACCTTTTTGTCCTATTTCTGTCCTTCAAGGGATTAGATGAGACCCACCCACATTGGTGAGGGCTGATCTTCTTTATTCAGTCTCAGGATTCAAATGCTACTCTCTTCCTGAAGCACCCACAAATATTCTCCCAGGTATCTGGGCATCCCTTAGTTGAGTCAAGTTGACACATAAGATTAACTGTCATACTGTCTGTCAGAATATTATTCCTATAATAAAAATCATTCCAAACTTCAAAGTCCGTAATGGTCCTTAATTTGTTTTTAAAGGCCAAATATAGAAGACTTTTTAGGATCTATGATTACTGTCCAGGGGCATCTGACACTTTCCCCAGCCCCTTCACTGTGAATGTCCCCATGCCTAACCACTGACACCATCCTGTGACTCACCTGTGCGAATGAACTTCCTCTGACATGTGAAGATGTGTATTTCCTGGAGGCTTTCCTTATTCCATGTTCTCTGCCTGGCACACCCAGCATCATTTTATGAATTTTTGGGGAATCTACTCAGAGCTACCTGTTACCACAATCTACCTTCCTCAGAGGGGAGCCAGGGTTATTAAAATCATCTGTCTTCTGTATCAAAAGCAATACTCTCTCTCTCTCTCTCTCTCTCCATACTGTTTTCCTTAGCATATCCATTTTTCTAAGCATTTCTGATCCTGGAGGTCCAAGCAGCTTCATTCATACCCAAGCAATTTAAGCCACTGTTCCAAAGGTGAGGTTTCATCTTCCATCATTAACAACTCATTTCACAGCAACCTGGCTTGCATGTCTCCTCCATGCTCAGATATTTCCTTTGACTTCCTAACATAACTTTAAACAAACAAACAGATAAACAAAAACTTCTTTTGGTCCTAACAACTTCCCATCTCCTTCAGCCATGACATCGGAGAGTTTAATCCCATCCTGACCTCAATTCCCTCCACACCGCTTGAGCCCTCTCTGGACTTGTTTGGGACTCTTGCTAAAGTCACACTTCTTTGGCCGGCCCCTCCCTCGAAGGCTCTCTCACAAGCTCTTTCCCTGACTCTCCAGGTTTCTGGTTTACACCCTTTCCTGGATGTCCTCGCGCAACTCCCAGCGCTGTCTGATGGCACCTGGGTGATGAGGATTGAAAATCGGTACCCCAGCTCTCCTCTGGACTCGGGATGTCCTCTGGTGCCTAAAACTCATGATATCCCAAAGAAACCCACTTTCTCTACCTGCAAATGTCCTTCTTCACTTTCCACTCAGCTTTTCAAGCAGTAATGTTTAAGCTTTCTTCAATCTTTCTTCCTTCCCTCCCACAAATCACTCTCCCTCCAAAATCTCTCTTGTGTCTTTCCACCTCCATTCCTCACCAGGTGAGTTTCTGCCCTGATCACCTCTCTCCCAGGCCACTGGGTTTGTTTCTCTTCAACTTCCAAGCAGCTGCCAGAAACTTCTTTCTGAAGTGAAATTAGAGATATTGCCATTCTGCCTAAAATGCTCAGGTGGCTCTTTATCAAATGCAGAGTATAATGTGGGGAACCTTAAAGTAGTTTGGGGGTTCCCAACCAAATAATATTACCAGTAACTGAACCCTGTATCCAAAGGTTTTCTTGCTCTGCTCTCCCCATGTGTCCTACCCTGGAGGCCCTCACAGTGTTTTACCTTTATCTGAGCACACTATACACATCTTCATACACCCTTCTGTCTAAGAAACCTTTAAATAATATCATCTCGTGCTCCTTTTAAATCTTAATCTATTTTAGAGACCCAACTCAGATATCTCTTGTGATGCCTTTTAATCCATCATTTCTTTGTATAACTGTAGCACTTCATTAACATCCTTATTATAGATTTTCTTACCATAAGTGAACACATAATACATTTCTATTTTCCTTCTAGAATATGATCTCTTCAAAATTAAGGACACCATGTTTTTCATTGTTGTATTCTCAGGACCTAGCATAATGCCTAGAATATGATAAATTTTTGGAAACATTTGGTTTTTGTCCCTATTGAAACTGAGCAGGACCCTGTAGGGTTCCCGGGAATGGAAGCCTTTCCATGTTCCCCATTTCTTGTTTGTAAAGAAGAGACCCCAGCCTCCATGACCTTCCCTGAGCTCCAAAGGGCAGATTCAAACAGTTGCTAACCAGGGAAGGGAGGGGATACAGAAACAATGGAGGGGCAGCCAAGAAACAACAGTGCAGCCTTAGGGCAGGGTCCTGGTTCTGCCTCAAGGGATACACATAGCAATATTTTTGACTCTTTATAGAACCAAACGCCCAACAAATGGAGTTAGCCTTCTTCATTACAGAGAAGACCACCTGAGGCCAGATTAAAGGAACCAGAGAAGCTCATCAAGAGATTACCTGAGACCTGATTAAAGCAGTGCAGGTCCTGCAGACACCCTAATCTTATCAGCAACCCTGCCCTTGAGCCATTGTTATAAAACTCCTTACCAAATTGGGTAAGGACTCAGAGTTTTCAAAGGTGGTGTCCCCCTGTGTCCCACTTTGCCTGGCAAAGCAATAAAGCTATTCCTTTCTACTTCACCCAAAACTCTGTCTCACAGATTAGATTTGGGACTGGTGCACAGAGGCCAAGGTTTCATCATCACTATCAAGCACTTACGTTCTATTTTGTGTTATACTTCCATGTTGGAATTTGAGATACTACTAAAGCAAAGCCAGGAAAATTTGTATGATGTCATTATTAACTCGGAGAAAATGTTCTTTATTCGCATTATTATTTTTTCAGGGCGTCCTTTTTTCATAGAAGCTTTAAAAGTTATGTTCAGCACAGCATGTCTAACTACTGTGAACTCTGAGCTAATGGACTCTGAATGAGATTTTAGAACATAGAGTACTTTCTATCTGGAACATGATTGACATATTAATAGCAAACATAACAGCATTTAAAGTTGAGGATTCAAGACACGTCAATCACTTTAAATACCCAGTAACTTAACCGATAGACAAATAATGACATTGGTAACAGTGGTCCTAAATATAATTTCATGTACTTTAAATCTTTAGATATTTTCTTCACCAGTATGGGGGAAACACATGACAAATACACTGGTAGTGAAGATTAAATAGCAGTTAAAAAAAAAAAGAAAACCACTAACGGGGAATGTATCAGACTCATGAGAAAACCAGCTGGATATTCTTTTCATGGCTTGAAACTCTTGAGATAATGTAATGTATATAAGAAGAGTCAATAGTTGAATGCATCTCAGGCCATCTACAAAAACAGAAACTCTTAACCGTAGGAGAATTCAGATGCAGTTTCTATACCAACTACAAGGACAACAAGGAAGCCAAAATGGGTCACAAGAATACCCATTCTTGAAAAGGTATTCCCTTACCTGGAAAACATCAGCACTTACCCTATATCATGTACACATAAAACTGGAATTCCACCAAGGACTTCTTGAACTAGAGATACCAAACATTCGGCTTCTGGACAGCCTACATTATAAAGGACAGAGCTTGACTACATCACCTTGTTCCTCCAACAAAAATATAACCCTTTGAAAAGAAGAAAAGGCAAAAATTCTCCATACTGAGCTCCTCTACATTTTTTTTCTTCTGTCTCCCTGCGTATTTTTTTCCAATGTCAATCTTTATGAAATCGTATTTGCTTCCTAGCCTGGTGCTTGGGCTAGGCTGTCTACCAGGATTATTGTTGATGTTGTGATGCTGTTGATTCTGTAATTTAAGAGGATATCCAGATGAACCATTTCTACTTCCTGCCACCTGGTGTTGAAGGACATGTCCTGGCTGGGAAATCTATGCCATGAGATGAGCATTACATCTTTAATTGCTCTTCAAACAGTCCTCTGATCCATAACAGTCCTTTGCCTCTTCCTGAAGAAGAATCAGTCCTTCCTTCAAATGTTCCCAAGTCACAGAGTCACTAGTACCAGTGTGACAGCACAGAAGGAAAGAACAAGTTTCATATACTAGACAGAGCATATATTTCTTTTCTTCCGTTCATAAGTATACTATTTTTCATCTTAATAACTGAGTTTATTTGGGTAATTAGTTTTCAAAGAGGCTACTTTAACTCAGTGTTTCATTGATCTGAGGATTTTTCATTTGTTTCTTTTTAAGACTGAGGAGTATTCTACATCATTTTCATTAATGAGTTACTGTGATTTTCTGCAACAAATTTTCTCAATAGTTTTGTTCCATGAGCAGGTAGCTCAGAACGTTCATCATTCTGTTGCATTGCTTCCTTTTCCTCAGTTCATTCCTATGGCTTCTTAGGGGGATTCCTGATGATCGGTTGAGAGAAAATGTAAAGACTCAAGCCTGATTTACAAATGGGTCTGCACAATAAACTAGTGACACTTGAAAAATTAACAACTACAGTATTACAATCCCACTTGGAGAACTTTCTTTCACCACTGTCCTTCAAGGTCACCTCTGAGTGCTGGGGCAGACCCTTTCTCCCTCTCATCCTCTGCCTAGCACAGCCTACTTAGATGTCCAGTTGCCCTGAGACCTGGGGGTCTTCAGTGTTCTCATGAAGCTGGGGCAGCAAGAGGGTCCTCCATGGTCTTTGCAGTCCAAGGTCATGAGCCCCTGGGAACTTCCCCAGAGAGGAGGACAAAGGGGCAGTCTTGTGTGTTTTGCGGGACACATAGGGCAGCCTCTAAGAGCTTCCAGAAATAACTGGAGGACTCTTGGGGGAAAGGACGGATGCTCCATCACTAACACAGAAGGAATTTATCAATTCAATGGCTGCTGACTATATCATTGTTTCACACAGCCATGTTACTGTCTCCATGAGCAGTTCCCATGGTCTCTTGGTTAGGTGGTTTATACCATTTATACAGCAGACTTCACTTTCTCCTAAAGAAATATATTCATGTTCTTATCATTTCTCATAATTCCAGAAGAATTCCACTCCCCAAACTGATTAAAATTGAAAAAAAGAAAAAAGATGATTCCCCTAGCACCATTCCTGATGATCGTTTCCTCGCACTAGTGAAGGTACTTGGAAACAAAGTAGAAATATATCAGGATAACCTTTCCAAAGAGCAATTTAACAATCAAATAAAAAGCCTCAAATGAATGCCTAACTTTGACCCAGTAACTTCTTTTACAGGAAATGTCTTGAGAAATGGAATATTTTTTGCCATATCAGTAAACAAAGGATGTCACACTCAACATGATTGCAGCTACCTCCGATTGTGAGCTGCTGAGCCCTGAGGGAACTCGAGAAGGAAAAGAATATCTGCCATCTAGCAGCCATCAGACTTCAGCCACTGCCCATGGTGAGCCCTGAGGAAACTCAAGATGTGAAAACACAGGATACTGGCCCCAGATAGCTGAGGTGCATATCAAAGGAATGATTTCAGTGAGCCCAGACTCTTGCATCTTCCCATATATAGAAAAGCACTAAATTAAAGGCACTAAATTCCTTCATACAGAGTGAAGTAAGTCAGAAAGAGAAAAACAAATACCGTATGCTAACACATATATACGGAATCTAAAAAAAAATCAAAAATGATCATGAAGAACCTAGGGGCAAGACGGGAATAAAGACACAGACCTGCTAGAGAATGGACTTGAGGATACGGGGAGGGGGAAGGGTAAGTTGGGACAAAGTGAGAGAGTGGTAGTATACACTACCAAATGTAAAATAGATAGCTAGTGGGAAGCAGTTGCATGGCACAGGGAGATCAGCTCGGTGCTTTGTGACCACCTAGAGGGGTGGGATATGGAGGGTGGGACAGAGGGAGATGCAAGAGGGAAGAGATATGGGAACATATGTATATGAACAACTGATTCACTTTGTTATAAAGCAGAAACTCACACACCATTGTAAAGCAATTATACTCCAATATAAGTATTAAAAATAAATAAATAAAAGTGCAAAGGAAAAAATAAATCATTAACAATAATCTTTTGATGTTTAGACTCCCGGCCCTTCGTTGCAAATCCTGACTCCCCCCTCTCCTCCTCGGAGCAGTTCTCTCAGGGTTACTTGAGATGCTGCCTCCCAGGCTTGAAGACCTAAAAATTTCCACCGAAAAAAACATAAGTCTCAACTTTTAGGTTGTGTGCTCTTTTCAGTCAACAGTCTTAAGATGTACTTACAAAGATAGTCATCTCAGCCTTGTTTGTAATAATGACTCTTGGAAATGACCTAACTTCCCACAAATGGGGATTTTACATTTGTGACACGGAAGCTATGGAGTCACTTGGCATAATGGAGAAGAACACCTAACAGCTTGTTTCATGGAACAAATTCATGTACAATGTTAAGAGAGGAAAAACAGGTTAAAGAGTATCTGGCTGCATATTTATAAACATATGTATAAATGCCTAATAATGCAAACCCCTCACTGGAATAGTCACATTCTGGTTATGGGTTTGCCTGGCCAACACCACCATCCATAGAGTCACAGAATCCTTATCTATTATCATGGTGTCCACACAACAGTGCTTTTGATCAAGAACTCACTTCACAGCAGTAAACACTGCAATGGGCTTCTATCCATGGAATGGACTGCTGTCATCACATTTCCCCTCACGTGGAAGCAGGTGGCCAAAATGAACGGTGGAATGGTTTACTGGGGACTCAGGTAGAGCACCAGTTTGAACACAATACCCTAAGAGAATGGCGTTCTTCTGTCTTACAGGTGCAGTTTATTCTGTGAATCAGAGATCATCATACGGTGCTCTCTCCCCCATAGCCGGAATGCATGAGCCTGGAGATCAAGGGTTGAAGGTTGGTATCTCTCTTCTCAACATTATCCCTAATAGGCAACTCACAAAAGTTTTGCTATCTGTTCCAGACACATTGAGCTCTACTGGTTTTGGGGTCTTATTGCCCAAAGGGTAATGTTTGAATGACGGGATACAGCAATAGCTCACTGTATTGGAAAATGAGACTACATCTGGACATTTTGGCCTTCTTATGCCATTGAACCAACAGAAAGAAAAGGGGTAACTCTATTGACTGGAGTGATTGATTTTATTACCATCAAGAAATGCAATCACTTCACAATGGCAGACAGGAAAGACTGTCTCTAGAATCCATAGGAATTCTCTGGGCCGATGCTTAATACTTCCATGCCCAATGGTAAAAGTTAATGGAAGACTACAGTAATCAAAACAGTAGAACTCTTGAGAATCAATACTAGAGAGGCACAAAATTTTGAACCACTCCACTAGCTAGAGAACCCTGACCAGCTTAGGTTATGGCTGAGGGCAAGAGAAATGTGAAACGTTATTGGAAGGAAAGAGCCAGAGATAATCAACTACAGTCTTGTGACCAATTTTTAAAATGGGGATTATTGTATTGATATATTTGCATACTTCCTCATATTTGATATATATTTATATTATTTGTAGATACTAATTTGTTTTTTTTCCCCTCCTTTCCATTTTTATTTTATGGGCAAGTTATTGGCAGTAGCTTTACTATAAGTCTTTAGTGGTTGTTTTGGGAGAGACCAGCTTGCCTTTTAATTATCCATGCTTTCCTCCTTCCTCAGTCTTAACACTCAAGTAGGTAAGAAAAATTATTCCATGGGACTTGGTGAATATGCAAATGAATGATTATGCCCACGCAAAGTCAATTATAATTAAATTTTTCATGCTTTCAGCTTGGTCTGATTCATTACAGGAAGGTAAGTTTTCAGACAACTTTGAATTAATACTAGAATAGAATTTTGGTCTCCAGTTCCTTCCCTTGAATCACTGTGAACAGTCAGCCAGTGGCTGTGATTTAAATGCATTCCATTTGGAAGCCAGCCAGAGGAACTTCCCAACAGAATTAAGAGGAAATGAAATAACTTGGCGTTTTCATAGGCTTATTTCAAACTGCACACCATCAAAATTCATTGAAAAATGTGTTTAAAATTCAGCTTCCCAATCTGTTCATCCTTGTTTGGTCACATTTCTAATGAAGTCATTGAACTAACACACATCTTCCCAAAGTCACAGATGAAATCTCTGAACTTCCAGCAGTGCAAAAAGTCAATCAACAATGCAGCTCAAAATACATGACACTACTAGCCTCAGTTTCCTCTTCTGTAAAATGGGGGTCAACTTATCAATTTCAAGATTTACTGGATTTAAATGAGATACTATTTTAATACCCAGTACCATGACCACCTCATAGTAGGTATGCAATTGTTATTTGTATTCACCTCCTTTTCTACTCACAAACTTCAAAAACTAACATCTGCTCAGTCTAGGGCTCAAGTTTATTCTCTGTTTGGCTTCAGTTTAACTTCTACCTTGCCTTCAAGTTTTCTCCTAAGTCCTCAGCTCTCTCCCGAACCGTCTCGGTGTCATCTTCCAATCCCTGTGTGTTACCACCTCCAGCCTTGCTTCTGCCCTGGCTGCTCTCCCTCCCTTGCAGGCTCTCCGCTCTCTCCACCTCCCACACCTTGGCGACCCCCAGTTTTCCACCTGCTACCTCATGAGGGCCTCTCCCACCTGCTGCAGGCATCCATTGGATCTTAATAGCAGAGTCACCATCTCATCGTGAAGGCGAGGCCAGGTAGCACTAAAGTTCACGGGGTGGATGGGGATCTAGAACACCTGACTTACGAGTCATGTGACTTGGGCAAGTTCCTTAATTAATCTTGGTGAGTCTCATACCCCTGTCTGTAAAATGGGATGGCAGTGTGCCTGCGTCATAGCTTTGTTACGGGTAAGAATCAAACGATGGGCACACCTGAAGTGCTTAGGATAGAGCTCTGCTGGTGGTGCCTGCTCACTAACGCCAGCGCCCTGCATCGCGCAGTGACACGGATCCTCTGCTAGGGGGCCTGGCATCACAGGACCCATCCCAAAGCTCTCAGGGAAGCAGGACGCAAAGGGAACTCCTTCTGGGATAAGCGAAATCTCACGTGTCCACCATTGACAGCAAATAGGTTTCCAAAACAATGGAAACTGAAAACGCTACATTATACTTCCTATATTTCATGTGGTACCACTTGATTCCTTTCAGTTTATATTTTAATTAGCAGCATGATTCCTCTAGGAAACTGAGAAACAATTAATTAAAAAGTAAACCACCTGCTCTTAATTTTAATTACATTACATAGTCTATACGTCATATTTTAGTTGAAAAATATTAACCCGGACTCTAAATCCAGCTTGAAAAATTACCGGCCACAGCACCCTAGAAAAATGCCTTTCCCTTCAAGAGCCTTATTGTCTTTATTTAGTGAAACACAAATAAAACAGCTGCCCTCACAACCTAGTGCATTTACGGAGAGTTCAGATCGAATAATTTATATGAAAGCTGTGTGAGAGCTTGGAACTACTACTGAGTCACAAAAGTCTATCAGGAGGCTGAACTTACAACAACGTTGTAAATGACAAATGGCCTGGTGGCAGCTTTTCAACGTGTCAGCTGCTCAGAGTTGCACAGAGCAACGGGTTGTGACTTCAGTCCAGTTATGGCTTTTGGGAATTCGCAATCAAATCAAACTGGACGGTGGGATGAAGTGTGGCCTTTTCTTTCCAATCTCCTTAAGTTCATTATTAATGAATCAGGTTTGACTTGTGTGTTTTTGTGTAGGAATAAGACACACAGCCATAGAAGTTAATGTCTAGACTCTCAGGAAAACCGTAGAGAAACGACATACGCTCCTGCTAGAACGGAGTGATTCGACGATTGCTTAAAAGGCAGAAAGAACGCACGTGATGCCGGATTTTTCAGCCTTCTTACTGTTTCCAGCTGCCTGTGTGCAGCAGGATTTCCCTTCACGGCACACCAGAATAACAAGAGGGTCACGACTGTGTGGTTTGTCCCTCTACCTGCTGTGACAGTGGCCATGAAGCAGGAGATGGGCAGCTTCACCAGACAAGCAGTGCTGTTTGTGTTTTTCTGCTTCTCAAAGGCTGTCTATTTTTGCGGAAGTAGAGAGAAGTCACTGCAGAGGTTGAGAGCCGTTTAACTCTCCAGCATTCTATCGCCTCATGTACGGCACGGGGATGATGGGACCATCCTTCACAGCACGGTAATAAGGATTAAGCGAGAATTCACAGACAGTGTCATGGGAATCCTGTGTCTGGCTTTTCTTCCCTCTGTACCTGCCTGGACACACACTCCCTGCCTGCAGGCAGCTGGACTCCACAGGGTTCCTTGTGCTAGTGTAGGAGGCGTCAACAGGTGCATCTGCCTTGAGAAAGCTTGTGATTTCTGTGGCTTCCATGAGCGCTGCTTTCTTCTAAGTAGGATAAAGCACACAGAGCACCATTAGAAGTACCTTCCCGGGGTTTTTGCCAAGCGTGAGAAAGACAGGGGCCCCTTAACCTCTCCCCACCAGAGGCTGCAGAAAGTGCAGGAGAAGATCAAGGAAGGGAATGGAAAGAACTGGAATCACCAGACGTTGTCATGTTCCCATTAAACCTCCCCAACAGCACTCTGAGTGGGGTTATCATTCCTCCCATGAAGAAGAAGTTGGGAGGGATAAGTCACGTTCTTATAATCACGCAGAGAGGGCACGCTGTTCCTGGTTGCCTAGGTACAGACTAGATCTCTTGGAAGACCCTGCATCCCCCTGGCAAAGGAGGGGACCAGTTCACCTCCAGGCACCCATCCCCCTGGATGTGAGATGAAGGAGGGCAGGGGAGGCGGGGAGAATTACTCCATGGATTCACAAAGCTTTTGCTTGGGGATAATATCTCTTTCGCTGAGATGAGCAAAAAAGGTCTTTCTTTCTCCCTGTCAAGGTCTTTATCATTTTCCTCCTTTCAGTAACTTGGAGCCAACAAAGGATTGAGAAGCACCTGGGGAATGCCCCTCTCCTGTAGCTCAGAATGAAATGACAGGTGGCCCATGGGAGGGGAAGGTTTTGATGAAACACCTCTCAGCCAAACCATTCACCTGGTAAAATGCTGACTCGACCATATGTCTGCCTTAGCCTTTGCCAAGACATTTCTTGGCCAGTACGAGTGCAAGCCAAGATTCTTATGCATTGCTGGAAAGGAACAAAAGAAATACTCATTTAGTGAATCTGAAACTACAGAAAATTGGTCAAGTTAATGATATACACTTCAACATTTATCATAGAACAACTAAATTTATTCTGGATGCTGCAAGAAGATACTATTATGGGACGTTTATTTTCTAGTTGAAATTATCTTCTATATAGCATGCGTTTGTTGGCAGCAATGAAAATCTTTCAGATCAAGACTATAATGGTTTGTAACTTAGCCAGTTCAGAAGTCCTGGTTTAGTAAGATGCGATCAAATTCTGGATTGTGGTTGACACTGTGCCTCAGAATGGTTTACAAATCAAAATTGGCAAGTAATTGCCTCATCCATATATTATTATTATTAAACATTTATAATTGAATTCTTAATTTAAATGCATTTCAGTTGCTTGCATTGGGAACACTTCTCATAAATGTATAAAAAAGAACTAGACAATTTGGATATTATGGCATAAATGTTTTAAAAGATTTTTTGAATACTGTGATTTTTGCAGAGGTGACATTTATAGCTTAATATAAATTTTGAACACAATATGTGTGACATTGGAGCTTATATACTTAAATATTAATCTAAGGTGTGTGATACCAGGAAACTGAAAGAGCAGATACAGGTAGGTCAGGGCAGCAAACACATGACACATGACACATGAAATGTCTTCTGTAGAAATGAAGAAATTGTGCTGACTCCATGGTGATATGAGGGCAGTAAAATTTGCATTTTCAGAAAGAAGAGATTGTAATTGTGCATTGAAATTGCATACTTAGCATGTTCCTGGTACTGCGCTGAGGATTTTACAGGAATGCCTCATTTAACCTTCAGGATTTATCAGTGAAAGAACAGCAGGACTCAGCAACAAGCAAGAGCAGTGAACTTCAGATTTGACTTAATAAGGTGGTATTGAAAATTACTGTTATGAATGGCAAGACATCCCCTGCCATCTAGGAAGAATTTTCTGCAAAGTGAGCCTTTCTTGACAGTGTATAAAGAGTTTCAGTTATTCTGAGCAACTTGTAAACTGGTATAGTGTAAGGATAATGAATAAACAGAGAAAAATGCACTAAGGAGGAAAGGAAATTAAATAGGATCAGATCATCAAACGAAATGGAGGACTTCCCGAGCCTCACCCCGCCAAATCCCAGAGTCAGACCAAACACATGACATCCTATCTTATTCTTATTACATCATAAGCTCAGCTGGGTCCGTGGTTAATTGAAGCAGAAGCTGAAGAATTTCTCTTTAAGTGTAGGTCAGACAATGTTCCCGGGCATGGCAGATGGAGGTAGTTTGGGGAGATAAATACAGTTCTTCGTATATGCGCTAAACTGCAGATTGAATCACGAATGTATTTTCAAACATTTTTTAGTACCATAAATAATACACGTTGGACATAAAATGAAACTGGGTCATCCATCACACCTTTGGACCCATCTAGCTGTGACTTTGGGATACTCAGGTTTGGGGACTCTCATTTTCCTTATCTGTAAAATTTGGGCAATTGATTACCTTGTCCCTTTAAGGGAGACGATTCCATGGCTCTGAAGAATATATCCCTTGCCAGGGAGTTTTATAATAGTGCTACACAGAAAATGTCAAAACAGCCAATGTTCCTGCCCAATAGGTGAATTTTGTTTTCACTTCGGAACCCAACGTTCCCATAGAAAGATTGACAAACCGATCCCTAAATAGAAGTAGTTGGGGATAGCAGTATATGACAGGTTCTCAAAATGGGGCCTGAGGACCCTAGAGAGCACCTGAGTCCCTATCAGGCAAAATACAAGGTCAAAACTATCTTTATAATTATTCTAAGACATGATTTGCCCATTTTACTCTCATTCGGGTAGAGTTGAGTTTTCTAGAAGCCCCATGCATGATGTCACCATCACTCTGATAGCTAGTAGAGTGTATGTTTGTATATTCCTGTATTTTCTAGAGTTTTCTAAAGTAGTATATTTAGTATACAAATATAAGTGTGTACATTTTCAGAGATTAACTCAGTTGATCTCAGTATTCCTACATCCAGTTCTATCTTGAGCTATGCCTGTTAAATTTTCTTTAACCTCAGTATTATTAAGTAATAGTTATTTTCACAGCTGGAAATTTTCCTTAGTCATATGCAGAAACACAATAAGAGGCAAGTACAATTTGTTTCTTTTGCAATATATTTTTATTTTTTATGAAAAACATTTCTAAATTTAAAAATTTTATTTATACCTTTATTTTAGAATTGATAATGTATTATTTTAAAATACAAGATGATTTACATTACCTTTTCATATTACCATATGACCCAGCAATTCCACTCCTCAGTCTATACCTAACAGAAATGAAAATACATGTCCACACAAAAACATGTACACAAATGTTCACATAAGCATTATTCATAATGGTCAAAAAATGGAAACAACCCAAATACCCATCAAGTAAAATGTGGCATAGCCACACAATGGAATATTATTTGGCAATAAAGAAAGAATGAAGTACTGATACATGGTACAACATGGCTGATTCTTTAAAGCATTAAGAATGAAAGCTAAATAAAAGAAGTCAGTTAACAAAGAATCACAAGGTGTGTAAGTCCATTTACTTAAAATGTCCCTAATAGGCAGATCTGTAGAGACAAAGTATGTTAGTGGTTGCCTAGGGCTGTCAGGAAGGGGAAGTAAAAAGGGGAATGACGTGATTATTTGCGTGATGTTTCAATAGATGGAACACTCACAAACAAAAGCTCTTTTGGATCACTCCTTAATTTTTTAAGAGTATAAAGTGGCCCTGGAACAACAACAACAAAAATTTTGGAAAATTAGGGTAGTGAACTGTCGCAGGAAAACAGAAGAGAATCAGTGGAAAATAAATCCTGGTCAGACCTACCAGAAGAGAGACAATGTTCTTACTTCCATTCAGCACCTTTGTGAGGAGGGACCAGCAGTATTTTTAATACGGAGCCACTTTAACATCAATATGGTTGAAGCAGAGCGGCGTAAGCTGTACCTGAGGAAGACCGGATCTCACTGTGCGATGCGGGGCTCAGCCTGGCCTGGGTGAATGACCAAGGGACATCGGGATCATTGTTACACTGTCCACGCTCGCTCTGCTGGCCTCACGACAGGCAAGTAAATCAGAGAGGAGCCGTAGAGGCAAGGAATACGACTTTATGCGGAAAGCTGGCAGACCAAGAAGATGGCAGGCTAAAGTCTCAAGATAACCATCTTATCGGGGTTTGGATGCCAGTTTCCTTTATAGCACAGAGAGGGGGAGGAGATGAGGAAGTAAAGTAAAAAGGCCATAAGTTTTGCAAATGTCCCCTGGAATGGCCAGCCTCAGGGAGGGGATGTGTTAATGTCTTCATTCTTGCAGCCGTCCACAGGTGAACAGGATCCGGATGTTCCCCTGAAAAAAGGCACTTTGGTTTAACATTCAGGCAGAGGGACAGGGTTCCCCGAGGCAGGCCATGATATATAGACAGTATCCTCTTAGTGAAGAAACGCAGCAGAACGCAAAGATTAAAGTAAAAGAAACAGATCCAACACGTAGTCAGATCTGGCTCTTCCCTGTTACATCATGGCCGATGAAAGCGCTAATGTTGGGATAACAGGTACCTACACGTGAGTCCTGGCTCTGTCCATAACCATTCTGTGACTTAAGTTGGGCCAACTGCCAGTTTTCTTATTTTTTTTTGTTTGTTTTTTGTTTTGTGGTACGCGGGCCTCTCACTGTTGTGGCCTCTCGT
>NC_041221.1:23140840-23163648 GCF_002837175.3 Physeter macrocephalus
GGCATGCGGGATCTTCCCGGACCGGGGCACGAACCCGCGTCCCCTGCATCGGCAGGCGGATTCTCAACCACTGCGCCACCAGGGAAGCCCCCAGTTTTCTTATTTTTAACGTTAGGATACAGCAGTACATAACTCATAGGGTTGTTAAGACAATGCACATGCATGCAGTGTCCTGACAAGAGTGCCTGAAATAGAGTGAACCTTAGTAGATGTTCTCTGCCTGCAGCAAGTTAGCGCCCAGAGTGGCCAAACGGAAGCCATCTTCCTTAGAGTGGTGGTTCTCAAATTGAGCGTGTTTTCGATCCTCAGCAGGACACTCCAGGGCCTTTGCAATCAGGTGCCCAGTTCTTTTACAGGCTCAGCTCCCACCACTGTATGAACAGACTGTGATCTCAGTAAATCACCTGCCTGGCTGTTCCCATTCCTGGGCCCCCTTCCCCTCCCTGGTTTCCTCCAGTTAAAGTGGAGCAGCTGTGCTACTTCTACCAGGAGCCTCCTGCACAGCCAGAATCAGTGCCCCCATCTTCTCATCCATCATCGCCCTCTGTGGTTTCTTATTACAGAATTATTTATGATGTGCGCCATTCTTATATATGAACATACCCAACTTTCTATGTGACACATAGATGACAATCTGGAACTGTTTCCTGAAGTGAACTGAGAAAATTTCCTCAATAAGGTGGCATATTATCAGAGAAGATAGAAACTTCTCAACTTCAGGGTGATCTTCCTGATATCAGGATATTTGGTATGTAACGGTGGCATACCAAAAATGATAAGACATTGCAACAAACTCTATTGCTTTTAAATTAATGTGAGAAAATATTTCAATAAAAAGTCATGTCACTCTTTTGATGGAAGTCCAATATGACAGAAGTGACTAGTGACAAGTATATTCTTAAAGTATTAAATGAGTAATCACCTTTTATGTTTATGTAAACTTTCAGGAAGCAATTTCTGAACTTTATTAACTTAGAATACTATTAGATCATGTCCAGTCCCTGGTCATATAGGCAATTCCTTAGAGGCCCAATTTTGTACCTATAGAAAGATAAAAAGAAGTCAACTCAAAGTGTGGCCTTGTTGCCTTTATTCAAGCTTGTTTCACTTCAAGTAAAAACTGTTGATTCAGTAGGATGGTAAAGTATATGTCATTCACATTTAATATGCAGAAAAACTAGTAGACACTTCTAAAAAAATCTAGGATCATAATACATGTGGAAAGTGAGTGTTTAAAGGGATACAATTGTTCTTGGTTGTATTTGGTTCACTTGAACGAGTTGGGGCACCGAAGATATCTATCACAGGCCTGATATTATGTTGCTCATTGGAACAAGTTTGGGCTTTGAACTTGGTCATCTACACCTGTCTTCACATTCTAACCCTTACGTGTTTGGCTATGATGCAATTTCCATTATTTCTCTGTGCCCCAATTTTTCTCACCTATACAGAGAGAAGGAGATTTTCACTTCTTCGCATGCTGGAAAACTAAATGTGATACAGTACTCAAAGTGCCTGACAGGAATCATTATTTTTCTGTTTATTTTGTTTGTTTGTTTTTCTTTTTCTGGAATGTCGCAGGCTTCTAGGATCTCAGATATTTTAGAGGTTGCAAGGGTGATCTCATTTCCTTATTTATGAAGGCATAGAGAATATGGTACTGATATTAGGGGCAAAGGATGAATTAAACAATGAGTAGTATTTACTCAATAACAGGTCATTACTACAAAGAAATTACTGGACATAGACACCAAAAAAACTGGGTTTGAGACACTTGCAAAATAGGCATAATTATCTTTCTCTTCTCCCACAGATGTTTGTAAGATTCAAATTCAATAAATGGAAGTACTTTGAACACACACATATACACACATGTGCACACATGAAGGATATTGATTTTATTCTGAAAATTAAATAGGAATTAAACATAAAGGAAAATATGCAACACACTATAAAATAATCTAATTGTTCATCATTTTCACTGGATTCTCTTCAAGAACTTAGAATATGGATATTGAACACTCCCCACCACGTATTCTTTCAACCAAATTATACAGCAAACTCTGTGCTGGACTCTGCGACAGGCAGGATGTCCATGCTATGAACAAAAAGAACATTATTCTGCCTTCAGAGAACCCTTTGTTAAGCTGAAAAGACAGACATTAAACAAATAAGAAACAAGAAAACAAAGACAACTTTAACTGCACATGTGTTAAGTCCTATGAAATGAAAACAATTATGAAAAAGCAGTTATGAAAAAGAACCTGGGGAGGGGGTGGGGCCCTGATTTGGACCCAGGTCAGGGCAGTCTCTGCCAGGGTGATGTCTATCCTGAGATGGGAAGGATGCACGGAGGTGAGGCAGGTGAGGCTGGGGTGGTCTGGGGAAGGGGAGCGGTAAGTTCTCCAACATCCTCAGCTAAGACAATGGGCCACCGTATCTGGACGTTAGAGAGCAAGGCAGGTGTCAGGAGTTGGGGTGGAGAGAGGGCATATGAGAGATTGTTTATTTTAACCCACGTGCAATGGGAATCCATGGAGGGCTGTCACAGGGGAACGGCAGGATCCAGTCAAGGACTGCAAAGGTCACTCCAGCTGCTCTGCACATAGTACACAGGAGGGGAGCAGGTGGGTGAAGGTGGATCAGCAAGGACAGCACCCCTGCCACCAGGTGTGTGGGGGGAGGAGGGCCTCCCGCTACTGGGAGGGGAGGGGGGAGGAGGGCCTCTCGCTACTGGGAGGGGAGGGGGAGGAGGGCCTCTGGCTCCTGGGAGGGGAGGGGGGAGGAGGGCCTCTCACTACTGGGAGGGGAGGGGGGAGGAGGGCCTCCCACTACTGGGAGGGGAGGGGGGAGGAGGGCCTCTCACTCCTGGGAGGGGAGTGGGGAGGAGAGCATCCTGGGTACTGGGATGAGAGGAGGGAAGACTGAACCCAGAGGGAGGGAAGGAGGTAAGTGGAGTCGGGACATATTTTGCAGGTAGGAAGGCCAGGTAGATTTGCTTAAATTATCACAGCCAGACTGCATCATCATCCATCTCGCTGTGTGGGAAAGGCAATTATATGAGCAGGAGGAAATAGCGTGACTCTTTTTTTTTTTTTTTTTTGCGCGGTACGCGGGCCTCTCACCGCTGTGGCGTCTCCCGTTGCGGAGCACAGGCTCCGGACGGGCAGGCTCAGCGGCCATGGCTCAGGGGCCCGGCCGCTCCGCGGCACGTGGGATCTTCCCGGACCGGGACACGAACCCGTGTCCCCTGCATCGGCAGGCGGACTCTCAACCACTGCGCCACCAGGGAAGCCCCAGCATGACTCTTTTAAAAAGAAAATTTTGCTTGACTAATGGCTTTTGAAAATTATTTGCAAATATGATTTAAAATGTTGTATAACTCTATTTTCCTCATGGGAAAAAAAAGCAATATTGTAGTAATTTCTCAAAAAACAATTAAAGCAAAGTATTGGGTGATGCTAAGAGTGATAATTGGCAATTATTTTAGTCAATATTATTGTTTCATTTATCCCCAAATTGAAAGTTTATCATCATAGTTCTATAGTAATGATTTTTATCATTATTAGTTTTTGTGATTATACTTCAGCAGTGTTATCATACATTTTCATTTGCTACTTCTACTTTTCTAAAGTTTCCCTACATATATTTTTAGAGACATTTTTATGTTAAATTTTTCAATATACTAAGCATTCAATAATTATAGTACAGCTCTATTTGTATTTTTATCCTCTTGTCTTTTTTTAAACTTGATTTTATAGCAAGGGCATTGCAAGATATAGCAGGTTTTCATAACCATTTTAAAAATAGATGTACTTAGAATGACATTTCTCTATAATTTTGATAAAGTAATAGCATTATGACTAGTTTGTCAAGGAATGGAAAAGGAACTTTTCACTATAGATACATAAATCATATACATAAATCATACAGAATTTTACAATAAACTGGCCAGCCAGCTAGCATCTGAGATAAATGTCTTCAGCTTTTATTCATCACCACATTTAAGCTTGTTTCCTCCTCTGCATTATTATTAAGCACTCAATTATCCCTGCTCCAGCTCTGTCTGCACTTATGGTACTCCCTTTTGGGGAGCTGGGCAGGCTGGGAGGATGCATGTTCTCTCACATGAGGTACTTAAGCTGTCTGAAATTCTTCATCCTCTTGGCGATTTTCTCACAGCAAATGTTTCCATATACTCCTTCCTTTTCGACGTAACCAGTGACTGATTCTGTAATGCATCTTTCATTCACCCAGGCACTCGTCAAAAGAACATAGTTTGCTCCATGACATCAATAATAGGAGAACTACACCTGCTGTTTGCTATGACTGAAGATGCTACCTATCAGCCAATTCATATGAAATACATTGATCGTAGCAGCAACACTAATAAAGTTTTATATCAGCTTCATGTGTCTTAAGATTCTGAACTGTGGCCAAAGCAGTAAATAATTAAGAATCAATCAACTCCACGGAGGTGAATGGTTTCCAACTTAGCAGGAATCTCAGGAAGCCACCCATGGTACAGGGAGAAAGGCTTCCAAATTCCCAAGAGCTTCAGTTCATGATGTTATTGAGACACTTAGCCCTCCTGGAGGGGCAATCTTGGGGAAGAAAGAACTGGAGAATAAATTATCTTGGCTTCTCTTAGATGTTTTCAGTTTGGTCAGAACCAGCAAACCTTAAGCCACCTGCTTAGGATCAATGATGCCAAAAGTGTTTATCTTCCCTCTGAGACCTTAAAATTCATGTAACTTCAAATACTGGGGGTCAAAATCGGGCATGTTGAGTTGCTTTGGTTCTATAGATAATATTAAATTACCCAGGAAATAAATCTAATTTTGTTTCTTCTCATAGTTCTGTCCTCTCTACAGAACCACATAATTATAAGGAGACATTGAGTGTAGTTTGTCTTCTCCTAAAGAAAAGAAATTCTATTAAATGAAAGTTTTAAACACTCTTTGCATAATTCTAGAAAGTTGACATAGGCCTCATATCAGTCTCTCATTTTTATTTTATCCGCATAGCAATGCAGTGAGGAAGGCAGAGGGGTTATTGGCTCTATTTCACAGATGGAAAAGATCAGACAGGAAAGTTGTATAATTTCCCAAAGGACTTGAAGCTTGGACATGGCGGAGAGAGATTCAAGCCAAGATGTTCTCCCCCAGTAACCTAAGCCTCCTCACTGCTCCTTTCTTCCCACTGGCTCACCGTGCTTTGGGACAGGGGATTCATGTGAATTCTGTTGGTTTAAGGATAAAGCTACATGAAAATCACAAATTTATTTAAATAATATTAGTACCTATTTTCATTATATTACTTTGTGTTGGCTTGGCTAGGTTTCTAACAAGTTATCGGTGGATTTGCACTCTTCTGATAATTGTATCAATAGTTTAGTTTATTGCACTCCAACCCTCCCACCAAGAACAACTAGAAACACTGACAAACTAAAAGGGAATATCTGTCTGAAGGCTTTGGGGAACTAGGAAGACAGGAGAAGCCAAGATCCCAGAGATAAAAGGAAGTGCAGAGAAGCAAATTCACCATGAAACATGATTTTTTCCCTTGAACCATTTGTAAATTAAAAGGCTAGCTCCCACTGGCTCAGAAGCCAATAAGGTAACTAAAGCTGAGAGGTTAAGAAGCTGAGCAGAAATTCCAGAAGTCTCATTGCATTAGAGACACCAAAAATGGAGTTCAGGTCTCAGCAAGAGGAAAATGCCTGGCAATTAACCCAGGCATTCAGTGCAAATCCTGAAGGGCTACATACTAGGAGTAAGAACAAACTGAAATGAACCAACCCTTTAAGAAGAATACAGCTCAGCCTCTAGTTAGTTAACCCCTGATCAGTTTCAATTTATGGTTTGCTTCTGAGCCACTGGGTTCTGAATTTTTAGCTCACAAAATCTCAAGGGTCAATTGGTACTTAACAATGAATTATCTGCTTGTCAGAAGTAAAAATAGATCATCTCTAAGGATGATAACAAATTATCTTTACAACAATTTAAAAATATACATGTGGTGTTAAATTTAAAAATTGTATACACACATTAATATGATCAAGAAATTAGATGGCAGGGCTTCCCTGGTGGCGCAGTGGTTGGGAATCCACCTACCAATGCAGGGGACACGGGTTCGAGCCCTGGTCCAGGAAGATCCCATGTGCCGCGGAGCAACTAAGCCCGTGTGCCAGAGCTGCTTAGCCTGTGCTCTGGAGCCCGCGAGCCACAACTACTGAGCCCACGTGCCACCACTATTGAGGACCGCGCGCCTAGAGACCGTGCTCCGCAACGAGAGGCCACCGCAATGAGAGGCCTGCGCACCGCAATGAAGAGCAGCCCCCACTGGCTACAACTAGAGAAAGCCCGCGGGCAGCAACGGAGACCCAACGCAGCCAAAAATAAATAAATTAATAAATAAATCTATTAAAAAAAAAGAAATTAGATGGCAAAATGGAGATTATAAATAAGGAAATTGAAGCCATAAAAGTGAATCTAATGGAAAATATAAAATTAAGTATATGCTATAAATATAATTAAGAGCATAATAGATTGTTTGACAACAGGATATTGAGAGCTGAAGAAAGAATTATTAAGCGGAAAGACAAGTCAAAAAAAAATAGACTAAAACTGAGGGAAAATATGGTTCAGAGTATACAAGATAATATAGTTCATGATGAAAAAGATCTAACATTATTATGTTTAACTGGAGTTTCAGAAGTAGAAAAGAAAGAGAATGCAGAAAATCTGTATAGGAAAAAATAAATGACAAGAACTTTCAAAAACTGATGAGCAATATACAGTATACACTAAACAAAAAATATGAAGAGAAACACACCCATTGGAGTAAAAACTTTTAAAATTAAAATCCAAGAGTGGGTAGAGGGGGAAAAAAAACATAGCAACTTCAATGATGAAAAAAGTTTGACAGAACTTCTCAACTGAAAAAATGCAAACCAGGTAATCAACAACATGTTGAAATAAAATATATGCCAAACTAGAATTCTATCCCCACCTAAATATCATTAATTTTTAAAAGACAAAATAAAGATACTTTCAGACAAATAAAAACTGGTGGAATTTGTAACCTCCACACCAAATAAATTATCCCAGATAGGAGGACAGAGATATAGAGAAGAAAAAGAGCAAGAGAAGGAATTAAATATGTGGGAAAACACCTAAATGAATATTGACTTTCTCAGACAATTATATTGTTTCACTGAGTTTTAAATATCTAGAGTATTAAAATATATGGCAACAATAGACAAAATATGAAAGAAAAGCAAATAAAGTGTTCTAAATTCCATGTAGTAGTAAAAGTAAAAAGCATGGATTCAGGTTGTAAACTCTCTGGCATTTGTGCACCAAGAGACATGAATAAGAATGTTATTACAGCAGTATTTGTAATAGAAAAAATGAAACCTGGAAACAACCCAAATATCATCAACAGGAGAATGGCTAAATAAAGTATGTGTCATTCATACAGTGGAGAACTATACAGTGATAAGAATGGACACACAATATGAATGAATGTCAAACACACAAGAAGCAAAGCACGGCAGAATACTACTGTTCATGACTTTCCTTATAAAATTTTCAAAAATCATTAAAGCTTAGCTATGCTATGTGAAGTGAAGATAGTGTTTTCCAACTCAGAGAAGAGAAAAGAGCTCGTGATAGGGAAGGGCAGAGGTGAACTTCTGATGTGCTGGAAATGCTCTGTTTCTTGATATGGGTGATGTTTACATGGTGGGTTCACTTTGTGATAATTCATTACATAGAACATCTATTATTTCTGCACTTTTCTGTACATATGGTATACTCCAATAGAAAAGAAAGGAAAGATGTCTTTGAAACTAGCAAGTAACGATAATCTGTGGCCCGTGATTCTCAGGGTAATATAGAATATGCCCTTTTCCAAAAGGCACCAGTGTTTGTGCCAGGATGGAACCTCTATTGAACCAAAATATCTGCTTTTGCTAACTCCTGCAAATTTTCCTTTGTTTTCCCCAATGTTGATATTTTACTGAGGCTGGAAGGAATAAGGGAGAGGATAAACAGGGAGTGCGAGGATAGTGTGGGATTGCATGAACGTGAGCCGTACAGAGTAAGCCACCCACTTGACTGGCCTGGAGCTGTGTTTATAAAGCAGTTAAGTTAGAATACATTTGGTTATATTAAGTACAATGTCTCAAATTAAATTTTAAAATTAGAATAGAATTACTTATATTTCTAACCATACCAACATTATTCATTTATAAGTTTACTTCTGCTGGAACATTACCCAGAGTGTAAGACTGGGTTGAAATGAGTTTACAACTCATTAGCAACTGTATTAAAAGATCAGAAGTCAAGCACTGGGATTTTTTTCTAGTAAAATATAAAATAGAGAGTACACGCAAGTTCCAGTACTTCTCACTAGAATACTATGAGTAATACTTTTATAAAGTTAGCTTTTCTTTATTCCTTTGAACACCCTTCTCTCTTCTATTTTTTAGTATGGAATGATGTGGAATAAAAAAGCTTTTTCCCCAAATCAGAAGAAGGCACCGAACAATATCATTGTACTTTCCTTCTTTCGTTCATTTCGTGGTCTCTTATCTATTTGTCTTATGAAACCCCTGAGCTTTATGAGTGGGTATTGAAATCGAACTCTACCAGATCCTTACAAAAATAGTACATGGGAAAAGGTATAAGCAACGGACACAGAAGCTACATCATATTCAGAGGGGATTTTCTTTCTATGTTCATTCAAAGTCATTACTAAAACTCTGCAAACTTAAATCAATGGTTTATTTTACAGTAAAGATAGCAAATATGTAGGAGAAGTTATCTTTAGAATAAAATAAACATCCCAGAATGGAATGAGAATTTATTCTCATTCAATCCATTTGAGTCTCTAAACTATAACCAATTCACTTTCCCATTCTCTATGGGTTATTTCAAATATTTTCGCTTCTCCTAAAACTCCACTTCTACAGAAGCTCTCCTTTCTAGCATCTTTGGGAATTTAACCATTGCCTGATCTATGTCAGATTTTTATCACCAGTTCCACGCAGAAGTGCTTTCACTTGTATTCATCATTTCTTTCTCCCCTTCTGTCCTTGGGAGCAGGTTCTCCTGAATTAAGCCAAGCTTCTCCCCAGATACCCTGTGGACTCATCCACTTAGCCACCTCCCAAATTCACAGCAGCCCTGAACTAGCAATTATCTTCTTTCTGCTCTATTTTCAACCTCACCTTTTTTTTTTAATCTCCTCATCAGCATTTTAAAATGCTCAAGATTCTCCCTTCCTAAAAAAAAAAATGCCCTTGACCTTATATATTCCTCCAGTTACCCACATACCCCTCATTTCACACCAAAACCTTCTTGAAAATTTGCTACATTTTCCCCTCCATTTCTTCACCACTACTCTCCAACTCAATCGTAGCTCTCATTTCTCCCAACATGCACTTCAAACTACTGTACGTAAGGCCCTAGTGACTCTTTGCAGTCGGACCCAATGAATGTTTCGCATCTCTTCCTGCCCAGAATGTGGTCCTCCTTTCCCAGCGGAACCGTGTTCTACCCAGAGTCAGGAACCTAGCAAGGGGTGCCGCGGAGATAAGAAACATCACCTTCCTGGTTCACTGCCCATCCTCATGGGATCCTGCCGTGTTTCACAGACGAAGTAGATGCTAAACGCTTTTTAAGGCTCTTGAAATATTTTGGCAATTATCTTCCAGAATGTCATGTCAGTTTATTATTCTACTTAGAAGTGCACGAAAGGGCTGGATTTGACAACCCTGGGATATTTTCATTCTTCCTTTTTGTCTTGGCCAACGTGGTGAGCGAGAAATGGTATTTTATATTTTTGAATTTCAATAAGACTGGGATCTTTTCCCACATAGCTCTTGGCCCTTTGTGTATTTGGGGCTTGCATTTTTATCTTTGGCTCATTGCCTTATACTATGTCTACTTCTTCCTGGTTTGTAAACATTCTAAAAATTGATATGACTCTTTTGAATACATTTTTCACCTATAAAATATACCCAAATTATACATTATTTTAAGTCGATTTACATATATATAAAATACAATCAAATAAAATCAGCTCAGGGTATGGTAGAAGATCACCAACTGTCATTAATAAAATACCAGCCTCTGGGGCTTCCCTGGTGGCGCAGTGGTTGCGCGTCCGCCTGCCGATGCAGGGGAACCGGGTTGGCCCGCGTACCACAAAAATAAATAAATAAATAAATAAATAAATAAATAAATAAATAAATAAATAAATAAATAAATAAATAAATAAATAAATAAATAAATAAATAAATAAATAAATAAATAAATAAATAAATAAATAAATAAATAAATAAATAAATAAATAAATAAATAAATAAATAAATAAATAAATAAATAAATAAATAAATAAATAAATAAATAAATAAATAAATAAATAAATAAATAAATAAATAAATAAATAAATAAATAAATAAATAAATAAATAAAAATAAAATACCAGCCTCATGGTAGACCCAGCTTTGGGGCTGGGTAGATAGTAATAGGGCCAATGAATTACATCTTACTCAGAGCGAAGAAAAACCTTGAGTGTTTTACTAGTTCATTCTAGGACAGACACTATATTGCTTCTCAGTGAAGCTCAGAGTTCTTGATTTTAGTCAGTCTTCAAAGCAGGAGGATTGCAGTCTTACTTTACAGTGAGCTGTGGGGTGCCTCCAATCTCTCCCGCGTGGGTGTGTCTGTCACTGTGATGAACGGCTGCTCTACTCCTCCTCTGGGGCTGGGTCAGGGGCAGTACTGGACGGTCGGGGTGGGCTGCAGAGTGGAGCAGAACAGCTGTCTCATCAGGCCCCAGTATACGTGAGAGTCAAACACTGGCTCTTTCTTTACAATTATGTGATCTCAGTGCTGAAAAACAATGATATGCAGAAATCTGGACTAAGCAAGAGATTGTTTTCAGCTCTTATCAGACAGACTCCACGTGGTTTCCTGGGCGCTCTCACCCCAGCCCTCTCCACGCCTCACCTGGAAGATGCAGCCGACCTTCCCAGCCTCCCTCCCTGCCGTGCTCCCTCCCAGACCGAGTTCCGCAAAGTCAGCTGATACGTCGCCCCAAACTTTGACTTCGGCGCTATCACTCTCTCCAGGCTCTGAAGGATAAGAGTAGGTTTAGGATACCTAGTTCAATGTCTGGCAGTTACTCCCTGAAGAAAGTATTCGTTCCTTTTCCAAACTTTGAATGATAATTCTTTTTTGTTTTATTCGCTAGTTTGTTATGTTTTTTAGACTCCACATATAAGTGATACCGTATAGTATGCCTTTGTCTGACTTACTTCACTTAGCATAATGCCCGCTGAGTCCACCCATGTTGCTGCAAATGGCAAAATGTCATTCTTTTTTGTGGCTGAGTAATATTCCATTGTATATACATATACCACATCTTTATCCATTCATCTGTGATGGACACTTAAGTTGCTTCCAGACTCACAGATTTAGAAAACAAACTAGTGTTTACCAGTGGGGAGAGGGAAGCAGGGAGGGGCGATATAGAGGTGGGGAAAAAAGGGTCATTATGGGATTATATGAAATCACATGTGAAACTTTCGAAAATTGTAAAGCACTATAGAATTTAAAGAATCTTTCATTCAACAACAAAAAATAAAGGTACTAATAATTCAATGAATCCACTCTTTACAGATGGAGTGTAAGCATCTCATACCCAGTCGAAAGCCTGGCATCCCCAGAGGTATCCATTTGCAGACAAGATCCTCTGTCCCCCTCTTCATTCTCCCCTAAAGGACCCACGGACCCAACTCACTTTGACCTGCCTTCTGCATTTACTAGGAGTCCCGGCTCCTCCCTGGGACCCCCGGCTCCCGACTCAGGCTGGGAAAACCCTATCTTTCGCCCAGACACTGTTTTTCCTCCAGCCCACATGCCCGTGAGGACCTCAAACTCCCAGTGTGGGTGTGATGAGCAGCGTAGCATCCCAGAGCCTCAGAAGATGCTGCATCTGGGCACACCCTGACCCCTGGGTCAGAATTTTAAAAACATCTGGTGGCCAGTCAATGCTTCTTCAAGTCTGAAAGCACTGATGCGACCACCCTCCACGTGGGACTAACCCACAGCTTTCAGCGCCTGTTTTCTTAGCTGCCGAGAAGCAGCCCTCGGCCTCTCCTTCCCTTTGCCCCTGGGCTCTCCAGGCATTGGCAGTGATCACAGATCCACTGGGCCTTAACCCCAGTCCCTCAGCCTCCTGGCTGACAGGTCTCAGGGCTGCCTCCCTCTCTTACCCGGAGCTTCTGCTGAGGCAAGTCTGGACCTGCCTGCTGGTACCTGGATTCCCTCATGTCCCACATGGGGCCCAAGGCTACACCTTCCCACAGAGTCTGTGGCTCAGGCCCTGCTCAGCCACACGTGGCCCTGGCCTGACAGACCCCAGCGCCCCCTGCTTTCAGGTGACGAGTAAATGCACCCTTCGTCTGGGCCTCCCCCTGATGCAGGGGGTCCCACACACAGGATTTCTGAGATTCCTGAAGAGGAAGGGGTTTCCTGGGACCGCCTGCTTGCCCTGGGCACTGCTGGTATTGCTGGTATTAGGGGGAGAATCAGAAACCACAGAAGTACCTTCTCTCCAACACTCCTCCCTGTACCACACGACGCAAAGAGAAAAGCCAGTATGAGCAACGGGGAAATCTAAGCTTATATGTGGGATTATGATCTGCCCAAGACAGCTTGTTTTAGTGAGGCAAATGCCACCTGCAATTTGTGGGGAGCGGAATCCAGTATTCGTTCCAAATCCCCCGAACATTGGTTTGGGTTTGTAATTCCAAGGGGAAAAAGGACAGAAACAAAATCCCCCACTTTGCTGCCCTACATTCTACCCCCTCAACGCCCACACATGATTCTTAGAAAAAAGGAGGCAAGTACGAATAAAAAGAAAAGGCCAAATGGCAAGAGTACTCACATCTGATTCCTGTTGCTTTCGGAATGGTAAAAATCGCTTAACTCATTCGAATACAGAAGCCACTCTGATTAGTTCCTATGTGATCGTAGCACATAGAACACTGATAAAAGATTTGGTTGATGAGTCAAGCTATTAAACATTTATAACAGTTTATATTCATTCAGATCAATTCATATTGACTTCTCATGAAGTCTGATTATATAGATCAAATTGAGGAAGAAATTTTGTAATCATGCAGTTACTGTCAAAGATGGTAATTGCCAACAAGGACTAAGTCAGGTAAAAATGGCCTTCATTTCATGCCTCAATGATGAATTTTCACTGATCCTTGCAATTTTCCATTAAGAGGACAAAATAGAAAATCATTCAGTCTAGCCATTTGACAATAAAGATAACTACTAAGAAGGCTAGTTCTTCCTAATTGTGGCATGTCATTTCTTCTTTGATTTTGCAAAAAAGTTTATTATTTTCTTCTAACATCTCTTTCCTTTTACCAAACTTGTAATCATAGTAACCAGTAAAACATGTTGAGACTACTGTATCACTTTAAAATAAGGTGAATATCTGTCTAATTGTGTGTGTGTGTGTGTGTGTGAAATATGAAAGTATGAAATTTTAAATGCAATCGGGGTAAGTTAAAGGACAAATGAGTAGATAGTAACTACCTTATATTTGTCTAGTTCTGTGTTTCTTCTTGTTTTATCTTCTAATAAGTGCCTGTGGTCACATTTGGTTGCTGCTTTTCATGATGATTGTTAAGATATCTGGAATTCTATTGATACTTCTCATATTATTTTGTAACTTGTTTCAGAGTTTCCTTCAACTGCAAGTAATAGCAAACTGAATAATGAGAATAGACTAATTAAATTTTCTCCAGAGGCACCAGAAGGGTACATGCATTCTGGTTGGGAGGAGTATCTCCAAACAGAACCTCAGAACCAAGTTCCTCCTACCTTCCTGTTCTGCGATCCTTAATGTCTGACTTTAATCCTCATGTTCACAGAATGGTTGCTGTGCCTCTAGGCATCACATTTGTATTCCAGGCAGCAAAAAAGAAAGTGAGAAAGGGCAAAAAGAGTGTGCCAGCTGAGTCTGACACTTTTTTTTTTTTTTTTTTTGCGGTACGCGGGCCTCTCACTGTTGTGGCCTCTCCCATTGCGGAGCACAGGCTCTGGACATGCAGGCCCAGCGGCCATGGCTCACGGGCCCAGCCACTCTGTGGCATGTGGGATCCTCCCGGATCCTCCCGTGTCCCCTGCATCGGCAGGCAGACTCTCAACCACTGCGCCACCAGGGAAGCCCGAGTCTGACACTTTTTATCAAAAAAAGAGCAGCTTCTCCAGAAGGCCCACCCCCAAATTTGGATTCTTTCTTATTGGGCAGAATTTTGTCACATGGTCACCACTAGCTAGAAGGCAGCCTGGAAAATCGAGATTTTTTTAGCTGGACACATGGCTGCCCAAACGACATAGAGGTTTCCTTAGAAATGGAAGAAGAGGGGTAATAAATATGGGTAGACTAATTACAGAGTGTTTTGCAGCTCCTGCTATGGTTAGGGTATAGTTATATGGTTATTTTAGATGTAATCATTAACACTGGATATGAGTTAGAGATATATAAGACTCGTAATATTTGTGGTCTGAGAAGAGAGAGCTGTGATCCAGTGGGGAATCGTCAAACACTGTCTGACTATCATTAACACTGGATATGAGTTAGAGATATATAAGACTCGTAATATTTGTGGTCTGAGAAGAGAGAGCTGTGATCCAGTAGGGAATCGTCAAACACTGACTGGTGTGTGGAAGTGCTCACGGGATTGTCAGATGAGCCCCTGGAGAATGGCTCTAGTACAGCTGCCGGTGCTGTTAGTGTGTGTTCCCTGGGTGTCCTGGTAGAAGAGTGGGTGGAGAATGGCAGGGGGTGAACCAGGAGAGAAGGGGCTCCAGAGGTGCAATGTGGACAGGGAATGACTTACAGAAACCCTGAGAAGGTTCACTCCTGTGCAGGGCTTCAGATACTGCATCACCGTTTCCCTTGATACTGTGTTCATCACAAGTAAGTATATTTTCCTGAAGTCCTGCAAACAGAATACTGTCTAATTTCTCCACAGGACACTGACCACCCCAGGGGGGCCAGTGATGGTCATTATAAACACAAAAATTTATCCAACATGTGCTGGTAACTGAGTTAGATTTTTTTATTGATACTGCAGCAGATGCTGTGTTGGGTTCTTCATCTGCAGGGTCTCTTCTAACCCTTGTAAAAACCCTGTGAAGCAGGAATTATTAACCCCATTTACACCCTGTACCCGTGACCAGGCAGATCTCCTGCTGACCCAAGTCCACATGTCTACAGCATTGTATCATTCAGGGTTCTTCAGAGAAACAGAACCAACAGAACAAATACAATACCTGTGTGTGTATGTAGTGTGTGTGTGTGTGTTTGTGTGTGTGTGTGTGTGTGCATGTGTGCACCTGTATGCGGGTATATGTGCATCCAGAAAGCAGGGGAGGGGAGAAATGGAGAAACAGAGGTACCCGCTGATCAGGTTAGAACCTCTTGGTCCAGCCATGCCCGAACTAGATTTCTGCTCTGGGAGCCAATAGATTCTCATTTTACATTAAGCTAGTTTGAGCTGGGTTTCTGTTTGGGTAGAATCTTTTCAACTGCATTTAATAAGCATCTCTTCTTTCCCAGCTGCCAAATGGATAACAAGCTGTACACATTTCCCTTTGAGGGGTTATCCTTTCAGCATACATGAGCTATCCCCAGGGTTGGGGGGAAAAGAACAGGTCAAGTGCAGCTATCACAAAAAATAAAACATGCAGAAATACACCAACACACAGCTTCTAGCCATGATAGAACTGTCCCTGCAAGGGTCTGCATGTGTAATTTTGAAGTCATGATTTAGAAAAATGGATTTGTACTCTCATATAAAGAAAATGAATCTGCTCACTTTCTCGTCATCGTATCTCCTCATTTTGGTGTTCTCTGCCAATATAAAACAAATTAGGCTTCTTAGTAGAATAGTTGATATTCTTAGATTGTGTTAAATCGTTTTGCATCAGGAAAATAAACCGAGTTTCGATCTGTGATGATACACATAATCTTTCTTTCATGTGGAAGTCCTAATACGATGTGTCAGATGGCATTTATATTCTCTCCCACCACTACTATGACAACTGCATCCTGAAAGGAGCACTTTCCTTTCCACTTAGTCCACTGTGAAACCCTCTGCCTCGTTTCTATCCCTCTGTGAGAATAAACTCTGCTTTCTCAATATGCCCTTTCATGAAGTCACTTTAAAATACAACCAACTTATTCTCTCTTTAAAATATCTATTTTAAAATCTTTATAATTTCAGGAACTCATTGGCCATGTTTCATGTTGACAAGAAAATCATCTGATTATATGATATATATTGAATGTATTCCATATGCACACAGCCAGACTTACTCTTCAGAAAGTAGTTTAGTAGCATAAATTGAGGACAAGCGAATTTACACACCTAGAAATAGATGTGGAGTTCTTTTATTCCTTTACTAATTTTCCAAAATGCTTGCCCTTGCATCCCAGCATTTTAAATCTGGCTAAATAAGGGAAAGCTAAATTCCTCTTAATCGTCTCAGATGTATCACCATGTCCCATAACTTCTCTTTCTGAGCAGGACATTCTCTCCCCGGACCAGACTTCCCTCTGCTGGCACTTAGCATCTCCCAAATCCAAAAATAACAGCTAATTTACAGGCCATTTTGTTTACACTTCTACCTAGTTCTGTGCCAGTTGTTAAGAACCATTTAACTAAATTACTGGTGAAGATGATCAACCTTAAATTGACACTATTAGAACCAATCATTAAAAGCACATTTAGTGATTTGTTTTGTTTGTTTTCTCTTTTTCTCCTTTGGGCTTCAAGAAGTAGAAAAGGTTTGTGTGTTAGATTAAATCATAAGCAAATTTGTCTTTGACCTTGTTTCCCAAGGTGGGGAGTCATGTGGCTAGTTGAGGGTCATACAGATTGTTTTTGAGTTGGAAGAAGGCTTTGATACATGTGAAAACAACCACATTCAGAATGGACAGGGTTACAGGTGGAACATCATCTGGAATGTGGGTAGTGGGGTTTCATTTGCATATGACACTTGGGGAACTCTGTGAGCCCCAAGTGAACTTTTACTTGTGAGTCTGCCAGCAACTGTGGCTATAAGGACATAGCTGTGGAGTCTCCGGCGATTATCGTTGGAAAACCATGTGAGATCCAAGAGACTGCTAAAGTATAGAAAAAGATACTCTTTTTTTTTTTCATTAAAAAAATGGCTAAAAGGAAAACCTCCCAAAAATCTAGGCGTAGATAGTCAAATTTAACACATAAAAGTACTGGAATGAATTGCCAAAGAATCCATTTGTACTCACTTTCACAATCGTAAGGGATTCGGTCCAGAAATCCATGGAGCTTTGTGAGGAACTTATTCAAGAAGACCAAACCAATTTACTCAGCTCTTATGACATGCCTGAAAGCAGACAGGGCCGGTCTCCTGCAAAAGCCATTGCTCCTTCCTACTCTCAGACCACAGCTTAGAAAGTTTGGTCCTTGAGGTCCTAGAAGAGAAACACAAATCCCCTGTAAAGTTAGCCAGCACTGCAAGCCAGTAAACTGAGGATATAACCAGACATAATTCCCAGCAACTATTTACTAAGAAAATCAACCCTGGGCAAAAAAAACAAAAGCCAAAACTTAAGAAGAGGCTCTCAGTATGATTATAATAAAATTAAGCAAAAGAGAAAACATACGTTGCACTGTATTAATATATCTCTATTGGAACTCTGCCTTCTGCGACCTTAATTACTTAGTCATCTTAATTCATCTTATATTTTATTCAATAATCCAATAATATTGTTACTTACTATTATGATTGGTAATATTGAAGGAATACTATTACTATTATGTATATGCAATTTCACATGCAACTGAACACCAGTAATGATGCCATCACAATTTCTGATTTTAAAGAGGAAGGATCTGGGTCTTCATCAGTTCACATAAAGTGTCCCAAATACACACAGTGAGTGGCAAGAGCAGAGATCTGAGTCAGGTTGCCTGAGCCCAGAGCCAAGTTCTGCGCACTTATGCATCGCTGCCTCCCAAATTCCTATACTTATTATCTGGGATTTAAACATTGAAAAGGATCTTGAAACCAAGGTCACTAACTTCACCTCTTCTGGAGGCTTGACTTGTGTAGTTGTAGAAAATCCTCCCTCTGAGATTGTCTTTCTCTCAAGATGTTTAAATCAACTTTTGTAGCAGGTGCTTAAACTAAATGTCCACAGGGCCAGGCAGGTAAACTGAATGTGTGATTTCTCCAAGTATAAGAAGATACATTTCAAATATCTTCACCCATCTGGTAGGCTGTCATTTTGTTTTCTTGATAGTTTCCTTTGCTGTGCAGAAGCTTTTTAGTTTGATGTAGTCCCATTTGTTTACTTTTTGTTTTTGTTTTCCTTGCCTGAGGAGACATATCTGGAAAGATAGTGCTAAGACTGACATCAAAGAATGTACTGCCTCCGTTATCTTTCAGAAGTTTTATGGTTTCTGGTCTTACATTCAAGTCTTTCATACATTTTGAGTCAGCTTTTGTGTACCGTGTGAGGTAGCGGCCTAGTTTCTTTCTTTCTTTTTTTTTTTTTTTTTTGCATGTGGCTGTCCAGTTTTACCAACACCATTTATTGAAGAGGCTGTCCTTTCTCCATCGAATGTTCTTTGCTCTTTTGTCATAAATTAATTGTCTATATGTGCTTGGGTTTATTTCCAGGATAAAGAAGATGCAGAATATATATAAAATGCGATACTACTCAGCTATAAAAAAGAGTGATGAAATCTTGCCATTTGCAACAACATGGATGGACCTTGAGGGCATTGCGCTGAGATAAGTCAGAAGGAGAGAGACAAATGCCACATGATGTCACTCACATGTGGACTATAAAAAACTAATAAACAGGGCTTCCCTGGTGGCGCAGTGGTTGCGCGTCCGCCTGCCGATGCAGGGGAACCGGGTTCGCGCCCCGGTCTGGGAGGATCCCACATGCCGTGGAGCGGCTGGGCCCGTGAGCCATGGCCGCTGAGCCTGCGCGTCTGGAGCCTGTGCTCCGCGACGGGAGAGGCCACAACAGAGGGAGGCCCGCATACCACAAAAAACAAACAAACAAAAACTAATAAACAAACAAACAAAAAACCAAAATAAATGAACAAACCAAACAAAAATGAATACATAGATACAGAGAACAGAGTAGTGGTTACCAGAGGGAGAGGGGTGGAGGGAAAGGTGAAAAGAGTGAAGGGATCAACTGTCTGGTGACAGATGGAAAATAAAATTTTGGTGGTGAGCACATCTCAGGATACACAAAATTAGAAACATAATGTTGAACACGTGGAACTTATATAATGTTAGAAATCAATGCTACCTCAAATAAATAAATAAAAATACAAGATGAAGAGGTCTGTATCTAAACATACACACACACTCATACACACACATGTGTGCTCACACAAATACTACCCCAGGCATTCAAGTTCACTTTTTTTTTTTTTTTTTTTTTTGCGGTACACGGGCCTCTCCCTGCTGTGGCCTCTCCCGTTGCGGAGCACAGGCTCTGGATGCGCAGGCTCAGCGGCCGTGGCTCACGGGCCCAGCTGCTCCGCGGCACGTGGGATCTTCCCGGACCGGGGCACGAACCCGTGTCCTCTGCATCGGCAGGCGGACTCTCAACCACTGCGCCACCAGGGAAGCCCTCAAATTCACTTTTATAACACAATATAGGCTGACCGAAGGAAAGCGCTCCACAATCCAGATTGCACTTGTGGGCAAGCGTTTGTGACGCTACTTCTGATGTCAGCAATAAAATCAAGTGAGAAAAGTGCTCATTTAAAACTTTGCTCAAAGTACAATTAGTGAAGAAGATTCAGACTTGGAGGTACCTTTGTGAATGCTCTGAATAAGTAGGTTGTAAATGGATATTCTTTCACAAGATTGCAAAGGAAAACTACTGGAATGAAGTAATACAATTATACTGTTATTCTGAGGGCTATTACACTGAGCTGTAGTGGAATAAAATTGGGGCCATACTTATATTCTAATTATATGCATTGTTGAACGCTGCTGCTGTTATAGACTTCTAAGATTTTCAGAGGTCAAAGCCTTTTGTTCTTATCTGATGCGAACAACCTTCAGTTATTATAAATGAAAAACTAGGGATGCCAAAATGAAATATTCAACTCATGCAAACTCCTTGAGCATTTGAATCTATTCTGTAGCAAGTTTACTGAGAAAGATAAGGTTCTGAGCTTCTATAATTCATCTTTGTTTAAATTGTAAAATAGTCTAGTGTTGAATCAAAAATGACTGGGAATTATATTTACCAGCGTTGGAGAATAGTAAGGTACAATGTACAATGTAAACCCTAACTGGGATTACCATGATCACCGGGCCACTTCAACAATCATAATGTAACTACCTTTCGGAATCACTGTTTTGGAAGAAATAACCTTTTACCTTTGTACTTTAGCTGCCTTTGGTTGTCTATACCTTACATCAGCAAAATGTTGTGTTGACATTGGATTCACACTAATTTTCAACTGTAAATGGAAAAAAAAGAAACATAAAAAGAGGTAGGACTGTATCAGAAGATGTCCACGTGAAGGCAGAGACACAGGGACAATGCCCTGTGAAACTGGAGGATTGGAGTGACGCATTTACAAACCAAGGAGTGCCAAAGATTCCCAGAAAAGCACCAAAGGCTAGGAAGAGGCAAAGAAGGATTTCCCTACAGTTTTCAGAAAGAAAATGTCCCTGCCAACACCTTAAATTCAGACTTCTAGCCTTCACAGTTTTGAGACAATACATTCCTGTTGTTTTAAAGCCACCTGATTTGTGGCACTTTGTTATGGCAACTGTGGGAAACTAATACAGTGGAGAACCAGAAATGAACCTAATCAGTACAATTGCCAAAGACATTGCCATTTTACATTGGTTATCTTATTAATAACATTCCTTAACTCTCAAAAGTGACTCAGTTTGGATGAAAAATATTAGATGTTAATTCTATACCTTGCATCTAGCCAGCTTCAGCTCATCTTTAATTCCAAGTGTTCCCATTCTTAAGCATGTGAGTGGAGGGTACAAAGAGTTAAGAGAGAAAGTGGACAGTATCCTAGTAGGAGGTGCTAATTTTAAATAATCTCTGAGATAGAAAAGAAGTGTAGGAAACATGTACTTAGTTGACATGTAGGAAAAGTGGTTGCTTCAATTCCTAGCTCAGTTAATCTGCCTGTGAATGGCAAAGCATTCGAAAGATTCAGGAGCAGTGAGTAGAAACTCAGAGAAAGAGAAGAGGACTCTGTGAGTTCCCATTTTTTACAGCTTTTAGCTGAGGCCAGGCTTCAGTCAGGGCCATGCTGGGTGTCTAAAACCCAGATGGAAACACAAGGCCTTATTGGCTTGAGAAATGAAAGGACAGAGTTCAAAGTGAACATGGAAGCTGGAAAGAGAGAAAGGAAATCCTGATATTGGGAAAGCCACAGTGGAAGAGCCCCAAATTCTGTGTATAAACTACCCACGTCTCTGGCTGACTCCAGAACTATCCACATGTAGTTCTACATGTAGACTAAGCTAAGTTCATCTACGGCTAAAAGAACAGAACAGAGATTTTGGCTACTGTCCATTTCCAGGGAGACAGGGTGGGGAATTTGAGTTTAGTCACAACAGAAAACTAAATCGACACTTTTGAGAGGAATATGTCAGACTTCAGAGTTTTTATGATGTCTCAGTCATAATGCACAAGATACAATCCAAAATTACCAGATGTACAGAGAAACAGACAATGTGACCGCATACTCAGGAGAAAAGGCAATCAATGGAGACCTCCTTCCCCGCGACTTCAGCAAATAAAGAAAAGAAGCAAAACACTCAGTTATGACCACTTTCTGGCATATAGAAGCTAGGCAGAGCCTTCTGCCTTGGAGTACCCACAATATTCTCTTTTTATTTTCACAGTTCCATTGTCAAGGGCCCTTACTTCAAACCCTCATCAATTAACTTTATCCTTTATTATTAGAGTGATGGACAAGGATAGCCTGAGTGGGAAAGAGTGGAAAAGAGTAGGAAAGAGGAGGGCAAGCAGTTTTGTTGTCCTAGTTATAGGTGAGTTTGTTTTACCTTTATTGGACTTGAGGATATATGACATTTATGGGAGCTGCTAAGGATCAGTTTTCGAGCTTTGGTGACTCTGCTGTTCATTTACTGTACTTTGCAGGACTGAGCAGAGGAGGTAACTATGTCCCTGTCAAAGACTGTACATTGTCTCCATTTACCTCCAAGTCATATTTCCTAGTTGCTTTATTAATTTCACTCCGTAAGAGCTTAAAGGGCCCTGGGTATCATCTGATCTACTCTCCTCTTTTAAGAATTAGCCCCAGAAAGCTCAATATATTTACAAAGTTAAACAGCCGGTTAGTGTCAGTACTGGACTACAGCACCATGCCTTAGTCCCCGGCACCTATGTTCTCTGCACTTCAGCATCCTTCCACCCAACAATCGTTTGATGAATATATTGAATGTAATTTTGTCACATGCCTATTAGGTGCCGAGAATTGTCCTGGGAGATGGAAGTGCACTAGTGAACGTGATAGTGGAGGTTTATGCCGTCTATACTTAGCATTCTGTCTTGGAAGCTATACGTCTGACTTGGACTTTTAATCAACTGATAAATTATTTATATTTATTTTGAAATTTATAATTATTTATTAGAATTTTCACTTCTTTTTTTTTTTTTTTTTTTTTTTTTTGTTTTTC
>NC_041221.1:23163661-23176222 GCF_002837175.3 Physeter macrocephalus
CCCAGCCGCTCCGCGGCATGTGGGATCCTCCCGGACCGGGGCGCGAACCCGCGTCCCCTGCATCGGCAGGCGGACTCGCAACCACTGCGCCACCAGGGAAGCCCCCAGAATTTTCACTTCTGATAAAGAAATTTCACTTGTTGATTTTCCTAAACTGTTACCCCTCTGCCCCTGTTTAAGTGAGTTTGTTAAATAAAACTAGAAGTTAAATAAAACCAGACATTGCAGAAAACAAAATGATACCTATTTAACCTTTGCTATAACTAGGCTTGCTTCTAGGCATTGCTCCCTTCCATTTATGCTATTAGTCATTCATTAATGATTAATATCTATGACTCATTCATTCATGGGACAATGGACCCATTAAAGACCATTTGAAATGATACAAGTTACACTCCATGGAATATTCTCTATTCCAGAGTCATTTAAACATCTTTTAGTTACTATCCTCTTGCTGCTTTGTTCACTGCTGAGAGCAAAGAAAACAACAGAATGAGTCATTACTTTTTACTTACTTCTTTTGGTAAAATTCATTGTGATCTAATAGAAATTCATTTTCCAAAAATTAAAAAAAAACATTTTGCATATTAACATAAGATTCTTGTTGCTTTCCATGTTTGTCTTCTCTTTGTTGAAACTTAACTCATGATATCTGGCCTTCACTAATTGGCTGTAACTATTAAAACTGAATTCAACTAAACGGTAAATGCAATGCAAACACTAAAATCATGTGGTTATTCATTTGCTCTAAGGTGATTGAATATGTGAGTGTTTATGCGTGTATATGTGCGAGTTTGGCTATTTTATTATATCTATGTTATCAAAATAAAGAATAATGTGATTTTTTTAGAATGAACATGTGGATTACCATTTATGATACACTAGGCTGTGATTACTTCTCATTTATACGCTGCAAAGAAGCCCATATCTTAATCTGCACTGTTGTACTATTCAATATCTAATATCCAAAACCTAAAAATCGGTTAGCCAGCATTTTAAGACATTAATTATACTACTCTCCAATTTACTCAATAAAAGAGTTTTGTTAATAAAGTATTACTGAATCTTCTAGTCCTTTAATCTGTGCATGTACTTATATAACAACAGGAGGAAGAAATTTCCTTGAAGATCTAATCAACCCTTGAGGATATTTTTCAGATTCTCCTCAAAGTTTCCTTTGTCTTACTTTCCAAAAGTGAGTCATTATTTCTAAGATTAGACTTCTGTTCAAAAGAGCAGAATATGCCCAAAGAACTCTGCCTTCCACTCAAAAGTATAGAAAAAACGGAAGCACACACACAGACGCATACACACACTCAAATATAGGTTAAAAAAAATAAGCAAAATTAAGGTAATATATCTTTGTGTATTTCTACAGAGGGGAGCCAAATATTTAGATGTCTAAATATTCTAGAATTAGAAGCAAGCAGTGGAGGCTCACATTTAATTTGTTCAGAGAAACAGCAATTGAATGCAGCCCACTCGTTGCAGGAGACCATAAAATGTCTCCCTACATGAAGTGAGGCCTAAGTCTGAGTTCTTTTCTTATGAGCAGAAGCTGAACATGCCCTGGGAAACCAGCTGCCATATTGTAAGGAAGCCCGGGCTGTCCCACACAGAGACCACAAGGAGAGTTCACCTTCAGTGGAATCCCAGGCCCTGGCTGAAAGCCAGCATCAACCAGCCAACATGTGAGTGAATGAATCCTCAGATGACTGTAACCTCTGGGTCTTCCACATGAGGACCCTGATATTGTGGGCCTGAGACCAATTGTCCCTGAGGGTCCCTGTTCGAATTCCAGACCCACAGAATCTCTGATTGTAATAAATGTTTGCTTTACACTGCTGAGTTTTAGGGTATTTGTTACATAGCTTTAGTAACCATTCACAATTTATCTCTTTATAATTTACCGAATGGTGATGATTTTGCCAGAGCTCAGGACGAGAATATGATTTATTTTCTCCCAACGTTTTCTTTTCATTAGAGAAATATGCAAGTAGATATACACCAGGCCTGCTCTGCTGATCTTTTTCATTGGTGACTTTTGTCAATATGTATTTGCTATTTAAATTTATGTAAATAAATTGTACAAACTTTCCATAACCAGGGTTTCTCAGGATATTTTTTCATTAAGATTCATTATATCTCTTAGGTGGAGGTGAGGTGGGGAGGGTGCTTTTCTCACACTTGTTCCCATATTCTCCCCAAGTCCAAGGTTTAATTAGACTCTGCGTTCCGTGTAAGAACTCGATACTCACGACACTTATGCTCCACTCCCATCCACGCATACAATTTTGTCTTAAAAATAAGTTCTAAGACCAAGTCTAAGTAATTTCCACATCAACCAGAAATTAGAAGCTATGTGAAAAGTGAACTCAAGTCTGAATACATAATCTTTTCTTACTATTTAATTGAAAGTTGGCTTTTATATAAATTCTACAGTCCTCTAAAGACATATTACAGGGTGTTCTTTGGCTAGCTTTATTTCTTTGAATAAATTAATTTTTTTGGAGTCACTTAGCATTTTTGTCACTATACCCTTTTTCCTGAAGCCGATATTACCAATGCAGTCATCTGACTGGCAACACAAACTGCAATTACGGTGGTTACTTGCCAGCTGCTATTCATGACTGTATCTTTTTAGTATTTTCATTAGACAGACTTCTCTCTAATCCACTGGCTTCACATATCATGTAGATTTGATGTCCTCCTCACCTGCACTAAGTATACATTTCCATAGATGATAACATGAGACACAGACTCTTTCAGAGTGGACCTCAGGGGGTAAATTCCAGTGCTGTGCTGAAATGTGTTCTGCTGAGGGCAATTTAATTTCACTCTATCTTAATTTACTAGCAACGGTGATATAAAATAAGATCTGGTTGAACACCCGGGGTGTCTACTCAGGGTGATGAAGATGGAGTGAGAGTCAAGATGCCCTTGGTGTTAGCCAAGCCTGGACATATAATGCCCCCAAATGTGTGATGATGAGTTTTCCTTAACACCTAACAGTGTCCTTCCTATTGTGAATGATTATGTTGTTATTTTGCGTGTGGAAACATGCATGCTTCCCATAAGTTACACGGTTCATAGTTATGAAATTCTACCCTCTTGACAAGCGAACTAAACTCCTCTCCAAACTTTTATATTTTTAGAGCTGTTTTTTGCTCTCCTTTTTCTTTAATTAAACAAAAATCTAGAGACATAAACTATCTGACTACACGCCTCCTTATTTACAAAAAGGCAGGACACTGTCCACTACTAGTCACATCACTGGCAATTCAGTCCCACGTGTCTACAAGGAGCTGAGTTAGAGCAGTTGCAGCAAAACATCAACTTGCACGTTCTGTACAATTCAAATTATGTGGAGTTAAGAATTCTTATAATATGATTTCAACACATTGAATGGTCTATTATTAAAGTGGGAACAAATATTCTATTTATTTATTCACATGTTTATTTTAAAAATTTCTTAATCTAGCTTTCAGGGAAGACCTGCTGTATCTTATGTTAGACGCATTAGATGTGAAGGACATAATAAGATAAAATCCTTTCATTTGCAAAAAAAAAAAAAGTCTAAAAGAGAAAAAATAGATGCTAACTAGAGAGAAAATAATCTACAGGCTAAGGCTGCCTTGTGTCCTTTCTTGAGTGAACTCTTCCATTTTTCTAAATTGTATAGCAGTGTTTGTCCTTGCATCTAATATGACGGGCATCTGTCATGGAAATGGGAGAGAGATCATCAAAGTTTGGGGAAAAGATTATTTACGGTTGATGTTGAAAGAAAACAAATTAAGGACATTGTTTTAAAATCCAGCGTAAAATTTAAAAATCTTAAATTTTAAAATTCTTATATCAATCAAAATATACTTCCTGGGCTTACCTGGTGGTGCAGTGGTTGAGAGTCCGCCTGCCGATGCAGGGGACGCGGGTTCGCGCCCCGGTCCGGGAGGATCCCACGTGCCGCGGAGCGGCTGGGCCCGTGAGCCTCGGCCGCTGAGCCTGCGTGTCCGGAGCCTGTGCTCCTCAACGGGAGAGGCCACAACAGTGAGAGGCCCGCGTACCAAAAAAAAAAAAAAAAAAAAAAAAAATATATATATATATATATATATATATATATATCTCCCAATTTTAAGAATCCAATGCGTACTTACTTCAAAGTATTCTACTTCACAATCTCACACAAGACTTCCATTGAGATAATCATTTTCGGGTGAGGAGTGACTGCGTTTAAGTGAAGCAATGCCTTTCTAGAAATGAGATGATTTCATGTTTGAAATTGGAATGCACAGGTGGAACTTTCTTCCCTACTTGAGTTGCAGAAAGCACATGGTTAGCCCCTTCTAATAAGTTAGCCCCTTCTAATAAGCTACTCATACTACTTTGCTGAAATCAAAAGACGTGAAGAAATGACCTCCCTCCTTTCCTTCTTCAGGACCCAGTGGGAAGCTGGCTGGCCCTCCTCTGAAATAAGCCATCACTATTTACCACTCTTCTGGAACTTATCAATGTCTCCCCGGTGTTCTTACATAAACACATAATAAAGTATGAGCTTCTGCAGGGCAGAGTCTGTGATCATCTCAGATCCCAAACAGCCCCCATGACGGGGGTTGACTCTCTGATGTGGACTCTCCACCGTGGCTTCTTGAATGTGAAAGGACTAGTTCCAGGATCCTCACGGATGCTTTAATCCCATCCCATCCTCAACAGGGCAACAGCTGCCGGTGAACAGCTGCCTTATATTTAAGAGAGACATTTTTTCCAGAACATGGAAACTGCTGTTATTTTTATTTGTCATAATACACACTTGTGCTCCACAGACCTGCTCTCTGCCTTTTTGTTAAAATACGCTTGGTTCAGTCTACAGGCTTTTATTGATGGCACCTCTGCTTCAGCACTCCTGGTTCAGTCTATTATCCCCCATTATCCTAAACCCACAGCAAGTGCCGCAAAGCTCCACGAATTTGTGCACAACCCAAGAAGACAGGTGTATTGATACATCTCCTTAATGAGGCTGGAAGATCAGTCTTGTGTGTAGGCAACTAGCGTAAGAGTGAGGACAGTGCCAAGCATGTCATCTGTGTTTTCATGCAGCTCAGGGTGCTTCGTGCCCTTTGCCTGGCTGAACTGAGAGGGGGCACCTTAGGGACCTGAGTGACACTGATAGGAGGGAGACAGCCGGCATAGACCCTCCCACACAGGCTGCTACCATGTGTGTTAGGACAGATGCACACTCAGCAGACCCCACCCCAGGACACCGAAGTTAAGAAGAGTGGGTCCCAGCCCTAACTCTGCCCAAGTGAGACCTGGGACCTGGAAGGTCACTTTGCCCTCCTGCTTCGGTTTCCTCAGGGGTGGAATGATGGGGCTGTAACCAGATTAGCTCCAAAGGCAATGCAAGCTGTGCTACTTGGTTCTTTAAAAATGTTAGAGACAAACACAGTCATCTTGAGTTCTATCAGATGCCCAAGAGTTTTGTGACTGTAAAGGATGTCCCTCTGTCCAGAAAGAGAGTTAAAACGAGATGTGTGCCGCTGCAGCTAGTGTCTCCTGTGACAGAGAAGCTAGAAGAGGGTCATAAATGATCGCATGCCTATGAGGAAACAAAAGGCATACAATATCCCAGGATTTCTATTTTTCTCCAAAGAATTTACAGAAGCCAAGGCCCTTAGATTTTATTCTTACATCATACAAAAGAGGAGTGTACCCCAAAGCAGCACAACCTGAGGTATCAAGTTGTTACTGTAATAGGAGTGTGAATGCAATTTTTGACAGTATTTTTGTTTTATGAGGAGAAAGGTTTCTCTTTCATTTAAATTGTATTACCTTGAAATCCACGAGAAAAATAATGAGATGACAAAAATCAAAGAATCATTATCAAAATATGTTTACTGTATGCTTGGTCACTTTAAAGCATAGAAACACTTTACAGTGATTTTGCTACAGGTGTCACTCTTTTCCTAGTGATCATGAAAATTTTGTAACTATAATTTGGAATTAAGTTTTCGTTAAAGATACACATCCCTAAAACCTCTCATGTGTAAAGTATAAGTATTATCAGGTATAAGATGTAGCTATTTTTGGTAATATTCTTCTATGACTTGATTACCGACGCAGGGGATTCTTACAAGGCATTCTCATGTCCAAGACACTCCTCTATGAGGTGATTTATGGATGTGGCCACCTTGGTCTTTCCTCTGGGGAGTTACAATCTGCGAGATAAATGCACACACAAATAACCACAAAACATCACGATGACAGGTAAATACCTATACTAGTACTTCCTGGTGTAGGTTGTTCCTTCTTAAATATTAACTTTGTGAATCCTCTTCACAAATCTGTGGAAGAGAAGAGGGTAGATGATATTATTCCAAGTTTACTAATGAAGATGTAACCTCACATCACCCAAGGGCAGAGTCAGCAACTGAGAAGTGCAGGGTTTCACTTCATCCCAGTACACCAAGCTATACTTACAACTCAGGGCTGAGAATGGTTATTGTATATGCCCCTGTTGAGATCAGTAACCAGAGAAAGCTTTTGATTTGAGTCAGAAGGAACAGGTGTAAGTTATCTTAATGGAGCCCAGGGTGTTGAACACTTCAGATGGAGGAAACAGGATGAGCAAAAGACACGCGTGAGGGCTTCCCTGGTGGCGCGGTGGTTGCGCGTCCGCCTGCCGATGCGGGGGAACCGGGTTCGCGCCCCGGTCCGGGAGGATCCCACATGCCGCGGAGCGGCTGGGCCCGTGAGCCATGGCCGCTGGGCCTGCGCGTCCGGAGCCTGTGCTCCGCAATGGGAGAGGCCACAACAGTGAGAGGCCCACGTACCACAAAAAAAAAAAAAAAGACACGCGTGATACAGTGTAAGGGAACAACACACTGACCGATGTATGAGGCACCTGGAGGGGAACAGCGGCAAAAGGGCACAGAAAAGAAGGCTGCGTGTGTCAGATCTGAGCTATCAGGTGGAGCCTGGTCACAGAGAATGAGTCTATGGAAACTGAGAATCACTGGAACCATGTTAGCAAGCCAGTGATGGGTCAAGTAGGTGATTTGGAGAAAGTAACTTGGAAGCATCTTTTTGACTTAGCCTGAAAGAATCTAACTGGAAATAGAGTGAATTGGGAATTAATGAGGGTGGAGGGTAAGAAACTCCACTGAAATTCAAGAGCAACTCAACGATAAGCCACTTTTACCTCTAGAGGGCTGCCATTTCCTAACCCCCCCAGCTTTAAAACCTGCCAATCCTAGTTGGAGAGATTGGGTTTAACAGACATGTATCTTCCTTGCTTAAGCAAATAAGAAACTCAGTGGATAGATAGATGATAGATGATAGATAGAAAGATAGATAGATAAATAGATAGATAGATATTTCATGGTAACCTCTTCCTTTGACAAGTGGCGGTTCCACCAAATTCCTTTGAAGAGCCTCTCATTCCAAGAAACCTGAAACAAGAGGAGAGCCAAGAGGGCCCCTTGATCCCCACGATTGATAAGCCTTTTGAACTGCTACTCATGAGTCTCGAAACAGTGATATCAGATCTGACTTATTTGATGGAGCTTTTACTGTTGAATTTATTTTGTTAGTCTACAACTTGTTTTGAAAAATAGGTTTTTGAATAAAGGAATTTGACCTTTTCTGGGGAGGTGTAATATTTGGTAAATATCGTCATAACTAATCTGATTCTTGTACTGCTTGTCTCACTTTTACTTTGTGTTCCTCTATCTGTACCAAGCCCTGTCTTGTACGTTTCCATTTTCTTCTGTATCATGTCTGTTGAGTGAACAAGGGGCTGCTCTAAGGGGAGATGCAGGCATGGGCCAAGTAAGCCTCCAATCAAGCGAATCCCATGGACTGATGTTTGGAATCTGCAAGAATAATAAGCAATTTGTGCAAAGGTCCGTGACGTTTGGGTCTCCTCTTCCCCCCGTACCACCAACCAAGTCTATGTGAGGACATTCCTTGTCTTATCAAATCCTGAAAGAAGATCACGTTGCTAACTACGTATTCTGGAGTCAGTCTGCCAGGTTGTATATCATATGGCTTTTTGCTAGCCTGTATTCTTCAAAGACCCAAGACTGCATTCATTAGTTTAGACTCCTGACAGACTATAGCCTCATTCATGTTTGCCACGAGCTTGTCTTCATCAAAGCCACAACCTCCTCCAAAGGAACTCCTGTGTCCTATATTGGTCCTCTCAAGATAATCCCTGTGACAACCCTGATAACTGGCAAAAGTTCATTAAAGAAGACCTAGAATTGCAACAGGCATTAAGTAGATGTTTTGGTATATAAAAGGTACATTTGAGGGGAACTCTAGAAAACAGATAAAAAATGAAACATAGTATGGTCAGCTTTCTCTGATTGCATGTGGAAGCATCAACAAAAAGAAAGACTCCAGGGGAGCCTCCCTTAAAAATTCTATAGGAAAACCAAGGAAAAACCTTCACTGCCACCCAAGCCTTCCAAAACCTCCACTCTTGCATCTCTCTACCTCTGACTTTGTCTTCACCACTCATTCACACCACTTCCATCTCTCTGCTCCTCCTTCTGACTTTCTGAAAGTGCTACATTTTGCTCAAGATTTGCTTGTGTCTTTACTTTTAAATAGAAAAGAAAAATCACATAGAAAAACTTCCTCTTAAAGCTTCTAGATCCAAAGCAGATGAATTTATACCCTGGTCTAGAAATGAGTTGAGGACTTTAAAGTTATTTCCCTAACTTTTAAAAGTATTTATGCCTGTTTCATGAAGACAGACATTAGTGACAGAATTCAGGGTTTTGTTACATAATTACCGTCTGTGGTTCCTTTCATCCTTAGGCCCTTGGAAGGGGAAAAGGGTTAAAGCAACATTGTGGGACATTCCAGGAGAGGATTTCAATAATCTTACTGCACATAAATCAGAAAATGGTTTTAAGAGGGCTTTAGAAAAGGAAATGTATTATCTGAGGCCATTTTGGAAGTATTTTCCTTAAGTTCAGATGGGGCAAAAACATAAAATTATAAATAAAATAAAGATGAATCCAAACAAAGGTGAATATCTTTTAAAATGGGACAGAAATGGTTCAAACAATATTAGGGGGGGACTTCCCTGGTGGCACAGTGGTTAAGAATCCGCCTGCCGATGCAAGGGACACAGGTTCAAGCCCTGGTCTGGGAAGATCCCACATGCTGCGGAGCAACTAAGCCCATGTGCCACGACTACTGAAGCCTGCGCGCCCAGAGCTCGTTCTCTGCAACAAGAGAAGCCACGGCAATAAGAAGCTCACACACCACAAAGAAGAGTAGCCCCCATTCGCCGCAACTAGGGAAAGCCTGCGTGCAGCAACGAAGACCCAACGCAGCCATAAATAAATAAATAAATAAATAAATAAATAAATAAATTTATTTTGAAAAAACCCCAATATTCTGGGGTACATAAAGAGTTGAATTAAAGAGATATTTATTCCTCTTTAAATGAGGTTCAAATATTAAAAAGAGGCTTAAAAATGGAATTGGAGATTGTCAGTTTAGAAGAGTTTGAACATTTGGATGAATATCTTCAAAAAGCCCTAGAAAGTATTTGCAAATCATTATCTGATAATATGTTAGTAATCAGAATATGTAAGAACTCCTAAAACTCAACAACAAAATGACAAACAACCCAAACAACTCAAAAACGAGCAAAAGACTTGAATAGAGATTTTCCAAAGAAGACATAACAAATAGCCAATAAGCCTGTGAATGAATGTTCAATATCACTAAACTTTAAGGAAATGGAAATCAAAGCACAGTGAGAAACCACTTTACACTCACAGGATAGCCATTGTCCAAAATATAGAAAAAAACAAGTGTTCATGAGGATGTGGAGAAATTGGAAGCCTTATGTATTGCTAATGAGAATGTAAATGGTTCAGCCACTGTGGAAGACAGTATAGCAGTTCCTCAAAAAATTAAACAGGATCACCATATAATCCAGCAATTCCACTTCTAGTTATGCGTCCAACATAATTGACATCAGGGAGTCAAACAGAAAACTGGACACCAGTGTTCACCAGAATTATTCGTAATAACTAAAAGGTAGAAACAACCAAATATTCATCAATAGGGAGATGGATAAACAAAATGTAGTATATACATATAATAGAACATCATTCAGCCTTAAAAAGGAATGAAGTTATGATGCATGCTACAACATGGATAAAACTTGAAAATATTATGCTAAGTGACATAAGCCAGACACAGAAGGATAAATATTGTATTATTTGACTTGTATGAGGTATCTAAAATAGTCAAATTTGTAGAGACAGAATAAAAGAGGGGAGACTAGGGGCAGGAAGGAGGACAATTATTCTTTAATGGACACAAAGTTTCCGTTCGCGATGATGAAAAAGTTCTGGAAGTAGTTAGTGGTGATGGTTGTACAACAGTGTGAATGTATTTAATGACACTGAATTAAGCACTCAAAAAGGATTAAACGGATACATTTTAGGTCATGTATATTTACCACAATTTTAAAAGAGAGAGAGAGAAAGGCCTAGAAAGTAGGCGAGCTAGGAAACAAAACAAATGTGTAGCATTCTATGTAAAAAAAGCTGGATCCCAAAATAAAAACATGACCAAAAGGCGCTTTAATTTTTTAAAATTAGGAGACTATGTATCAGGACACTTGTAGATAAAATAAGCACAAGGACTCCTGGAAGGACCAGTGTCCCATGTTGTCTAAGAAATAGAGAACAACTTTCAAAATCTTCCCAAAGAAGCTCTGCCAATGGACACATCAGCACCCCCAGATTCCATGTCTGTATTCCCCAAATCCTGTGTTGAATTTGTACATAAGTGTAAAAATAACATGACTTTTTTTGTGTGGACATGAGTCCCTCTACAGCTACCATTTATTTTGATCACTGATGATTTAGAGCATCGATGATTTGTGTGTAGGTCTTAGTTTATGAAAGCAGTGCAGTGACGACATGCAGAGGTCAAAGACATTGAAAGTTTAATGTTACTCACAGTTCCCTTAGAAATGAGAGGCACGGCATATGCCATGCAGGCCACGATGGGAAACATCAGTCATTCAGGAGGGAGAAAGGAGGGAGGGGAAGGCATAGACCAGAGTCTTTACTGGAATCTCCAGGAGAAAGGCAAGGCAGGGAAGAGTAAACAGTTTAGGATTTGCTCATTTTAATAATTCCAGCCAGCTTTGGGGCACAGGAGCTATCCTTCGTTGTCTGATCCCTGGCCCTGGGTTGATTTAGGGCAGGGGAAATACCAGCCTGGGGTCTGAGAGTCAGATGAAGGATGTGGCTGGGGGTATGGACTTGGGCTTAGTTGTTTCTGTACGAAACACATGAGCTTTGGGAACTCAGAACTTATCTAACTTCCTTTATAGCTTTGCCTGAATTTGTAAGAAGAAGAGTAAACAGTAAACTTTAAATATAAGATGATGATTACATAGTATATAGTATCATATGTCCCAGACAGTTGTTCCTAGAATGGGCACCTCTTTTTGAATCTGATGAGAACACATAACACCCAGCCACACCCCTCTCATTCTCCCGAGACACACAAATTATAAATGGATAACTTACTCAAACTCCTGCAGATCAGAAAACCCACATGACATTTAGCCTTCTTCGAAAAGAAAGGGAGCCAGCTCCTTTCATAACCAGTCTACTTTCGATCTGACCTCTTTTACCTTTAGAACGTGGCCCTTATTTGCCTGCTACTCATTTTCATTCCCAGGATTCTAGACAGAATTTCCCAAACCATGTACTATGGAACACTGTGCTCCGTGGAAAAAAACAAAGTTGTTAATAAATAATATGGGGGAAACACAAAAAAACAAACAAACAAATAAATAAATGAAAGGGAGCCAGAAGTCAAGGGAGAATCATCCAGTTTGGTTTAAATACTCCTTGACTTTAACCCGTGTGTTGTTTGCAGAGTCATAGCTGCTTCCATGATGTGAAAATGCTGAAAACAGAAGAGATGACCTCATAATAGAAAGTACATAAAATTTGATTTCTCCCATGGTGGTGGAAGGATTAAGAATCATTCATTTGATGTGCAAGCTAAAACCCATTAATGTACTATTTCTTGTCAGTAAAAGTAACATGATCATGAATGTAAAACATTTCCTCCAATGTTATTCAAAGTTAATTTCCATTTTAATAATAACCACTCCTTCCTGATCTTTAAATGATTCATAATAACTAATTATGCGATATAGGAACCACGGAGTTGTCTCTTCTATATTGGCATAATTTAAGAGACGGTAAAAGCACTTAAGAATTTCAAATGTTTCTTTAATATCCTAGTTAACATTCTTGTTGCTAATGAGCTGTTTTTAAGTTGCATTACTCCTTAGAGAATATGCTTAAATATAGTCCTCCTTCAAACTCTCTCATAACAGTTTGCTAATTAAAAATAGAGAATAAGTTATTCCTCAAACTATCGACAGAGTAGCAAATACAGAGGTTTTTTTTGTTTGTTTTTTTTTTTTTTTTTTTTTTTTTTGTGGTATGCGGGCCTCCCTCTGCTGTGGCCTCTCCCGTTGCGGGGCACAGGCTCCGGACGCGC
>NC_041221.1:23176442-23190784 GCF_002837175.3 Physeter macrocephalus
TTTTTTTTTGTGGTATGCGGGCCTCCCTCTGCTGTGGCCTCTCCCGTTGGGGAGCACAGGCTCCGGACGCGCAGGCTCAGCGGCCACGGCTCACGGGCCCGGCCAATCCGCGGCACGTGGGATCCTCCCGGACCGGGGCGCGAACCCGTGTCCCCTGCATCGGCAGGCGGACGCGCAACCACTGCGCCACCAGGGAAGCCCCAAATACAGAGTTTGAATAGAAATAGAAAAGATACTACACAATCCTGTCTATTGCAGGTTTACCTTTTTTGAGACCCAAATCATGGTTGATACTGAGTGCAAAACTAAGCACGATGGGGCGTTTATGATTGACGTAATCGGAGGGCACGTTCTCTGAGGAAATCAACAACCACCATTATGCATAAGCTGTATGTACATTTCAGAGACGTGGTATATACTTAAGGCTGCATCAGCAGGTTTCCCAAGACCAATTAACACACTCCAATGGGATATTGATTAACGGTGTGTGCAGGGTTAAACTAGAACCAAAACGACATTCTAACACCCCAAATTTAGCAATTGTAAGGCTGTGGCCCACCGTAGGTGTATGTCAAGGGGGGAGAGCAGCTTCCAGAACCCAAAGAGAGAGCTGTAGCTACAGAAAAAGGTCATCCATAAGAAGCGGTGCCCTTCAGCGAAGGACCGCAGCCACTGTCCACCCATGGTCCAGTAGGCAGTGAACTGGGATTAAATCTTCAAACTTTCTTTTCCTCCCAAGCTATGATCTGCTCCTAGGACCTCTCCTTGCACAAGCTCAGCTGGAATCCTGGGGACAAAGGAGCCAGCTGAAGCAGTGCCTAGAGGCACAGCGCAGTGGAGACAGGGGGAGGACAGATCTGGAGGAACAGATGGAGAATATCCAGCACACGGGCTTTGCTGCTCTTCACGGCTAGCGGAATCCTTCCCTTCGAAGGGCAGCAAGAACATCGCCTTTCCGCGACGCCTGTCCTCTTTGAAACATCAGCCGCTCTTCGAGCCCTTTATACTGACCACGCTGTATTGCGTCTCTCCCGCAGGGCTGCTCAGTGTGACCTCATCGTGAACAGAGACACTGTCTTTTTTTTTTTTTTTTTTTTGTGGTATGTGGGCCTCCCTCTGTTGTGGCCTCTCCCGTTGCAGAGCACAGGCTCCGGACGCGCAGGCTCAGCGGCCACGGCTCACGGGCCCAGCCGCTCCGCGGCACGTGGGATCCTCCCAGACCGGGCCGCGAACCCGGTTCCCCTGCAACGGCAGGCGGACGCACAACCACTGCGCCACCAGGGAAGCCCCGAGACACTGTCTTATTAATCAGTGTCTTCCCAGCACCTGGCAGGACACCTGGCATAAAGTGTGTTTAAGAAAGGTTTGTTGATTGAATAAATGTATCATTTATTGGCACAATAAAACTGTCTGATATTAGTTAATATTATGAAAGGACTTTTCATTCAGTGGGGAAATTATAACTACAGTGGAACCCGGTTCTTCCAGAAATGCCCCTAGTGCTGTGTTGACTTCAGTAACAATCTTATTTTTGCCCCCTAAGGCCGATTTCATGGAGTCTTCAGAACACTGCATTTCCCTGTCATTCATTACTACCATGTGCCCTCAATCAGAGTCAATATCCTAATGAAATTTACCCATCACGGAGAAACTCCAAGCTTCCTATCTTCCCCTAAATCCTGTGCTCTGCCCTGATTGTCCTTTGATCCTGGACCGGTGTTGTGCTCTCCTGAGTCATCTCCAAACACAGAGCAAGTGCCTTCAGTGCCTTCACCAAATTCATTTTGACTAGTCTCTCTGAATCAAACTGAGACGGAGGGAAGGTTTTCTAGCAAATTCCCTAAACAAACAATTTAAGAATCCAAGTCCCTTTTCCTCACCTTCAACTCCCGCGGTTTTTCCAGCTGAGCTCTGCCCTCATTGACTGGGTCTCAGGGCTCCTCTTTCCTTTCCCGAGTTTCGTCCGGAGAATTCCAAATCCCTCTCTCTGAGTGTGTCTCTGGAGGCCTTCTCATGAATTGAAGTGGCCTTCTTATCAAAATATTTCTTCCAGACAAATACAGCACAAAGCTCAGTCCACTGTGACTATCAATGAATATTAATTTGCAGAAGAAATCGTAGCTAACGTTTATCTAGAGCCAGCTCTCCTTTTAAACGAACACATTTAGTCCTAACAACCTTATGCAAGAGCTGCGATTATTCACCCCATTTTATGGGATGAGAAACCGAACATAATCAATTTGGCTTGACCCAGCCTGAATAAATCACCAGCAAGAGGAATGGGGGACCTCGCGTGCTTTGTCCTAATCAAGACAATTCCAGCTGCCGGCTCGTGAATATCCACGCTGCACTGGTGGAGCGTACTTGATGCTGAGGAATAAACAGAAACATCTCATGTGCAGGTATCAGAGCACAGTGTGCAGTGGCCAGGAGCACTGACTGGGGGAGCAGGCCTGCCTGGGCGCAGACCCCGGCCCCTCCCTCATGAACCATGTGACTCCGGAAAAGTTACTTGAGCTCTTGGAGCTTCAGTTTTCTGATCTGAGAGGTAGGGTAATGATGGGACCTGCCTCAGTAGCCATGGTTTAAGGATGAAATTAGCTGAGGTGGCTTAATGGTGAGAAGCAACATACGGGCTGGCACACGGCCACTGCCAGTTAGACTTTACTGCCCAAACACACACGTGACATTTACTATCTGTTTGTTAAATGCCAGAGTGATGGTATAGTTTCAGACTAACTACGAAATTTCTCAAACTTTCATATTTTAGGAGTCTGTAATATTTTTCACAGAGAGGGGAAAATTGGGGCCTGCCTGCTGGGTTTTGGAAGACACAGGGACCTTATGAGGGAAAGGTTTTAAGATCCACAGTGAGAGCACGGGAGGCATGGGATGAATGGGCCAGGAAGAAAGAGGAGCTAGAAACTTCAGAGCTGGAAGCTTATTACTTTTCCTAGTAGAAAAACAGGTAAAAATAATAATTTGTAATAGTAATTGAGCATTTCTAGGTATCAAACAGTGGGCTTGGAGGTTCACAGGCGTTAGCTCATGTAATCCTGCTAATGATGTTATGAGCAAGTAATAGTTTCTAGACTCATCTTCTAGATAACGAAACAAAGACAGATGTTAAGTATGTCAAAATTAAAGAGCTAGTAAGAAGAAAGAAAGAAAGAGAAAGAGAGAAAGAAACAAAGAAACAAAGAAAGAGAGAAAGAGAAAGAAAGAAAAGAGAGAAAGAACAGAAAGAAAGGAAGGAAGGTCCATCCGCTTCCCACGCTGCTGCACTCTCCATCTTACCACTGTTCCTTGCTGCTCACTGGGCTCTATTACACCCCCAGACAGCTCCAAAGTGAAATAACACCACCAGCCACCTCCCCGCTTTTATTTAAAATGCATTCCATCCATTGCAGGCTAACCACGTTTCACTTTGCTCCTTTGCCAAGAAAATCCATGGCCCTGAGCATTTGCACAGGGTGTCTAAGGAATTCACGGAGCATAAAAGCCAACGCGCATGAGACAGCAGTTTGCTCAGGGGGTCAAGCCCCCTCTCAGCCCTCAGTAGGATCCTTTCATTCCATTCACACCCATGGTGTTTGAGTTTGAAAATGGGAGGGGAGAGGGGAGACTAAACTGAGAAGAGGAGAACTTTGAGGGGTCAGGGGACACCTGCTTGCTGAGGTCCCTGGAGCTGGTTTAAGCCTCCCAGCAAGAGAGGATTCAGACGCTCCAGACTGCTGACCTGGCTGAAGAACTTCGTCACCCGGGATGCTGAACAGCTGGCCTTGTGTCCAGAGTCAGAAAGTAAAGCACCTTGTTGCGGGGAGACCCCTCCTGCCTCCCGGCTTCTTCTCCCCACCAGCCTGAAGCCTGGAGGTCCGGCAGCTCTGAGACAGAGACTGAGACAGCAAGCGGTCTTCCAGGGGTTTTGCAGGCAGACCCGGTGGGACAGCGCGGGGCGGGGTGCCGGGGGTTGCCAGGAGAGGAGGACAAAGGTACAGGATTGTGAGGGTACATGGGGCACCCTCGAAGGCCTTTCAAAACTCACTGGGGTGGAAGGGATCCTTGCGGCAAAGGATTGAGGCTCCATCACTAACACGCTAGGGACTTGGCAACCCAAAGACTGCCGACCACATAATTATTTCACGCAGCACACCGCTGTCCCAGACCCAGTTCTGGTCATCTTCCAGTTTACGCCTTTCATTCAGATGGACCTCAGCTTCTCCTAATTATCTGCACCTTCTCAGCACCGCTCACAATTCCAGAAGGATGCCATAAAGGTTTTGTAAAAAGATGATCCCCCTTAGCGCTAGAGAAGGTACGTGGAAAGCAGGTGGAAATACAAATCGGGATAACCTTTCTAAAGGGCAATTTTGAGGGCTTCCCTGGTGGCGCAGTGGTTGCGCGTCCGCCTGCCGATGCAGGGGAACCGGGTTCGTGCCCCGGTCCGGGAAGATCCCACATGGCTGGGCCCGTGAGCCACGGCCGCTCCGGGAAGATCCCACATGCCCCGGCGCGGCTGGGCCCGTGAGCCATGGCCGCTGGGCCTGCGCGTCCGGCGCCTGTGCTCCCCAACGGGAGAGGCCCCGGAAGGGGGAGGCCCCCGTACCGCAAAAAAAAAAAAAAAAAAAAAAAAAAAAAAGTACACATTAAAGGGCAATTTTGTAACCAAAAGCCTCAGATACCTGCCTAACTTTGACCCAGTAATTTCATTTACAGGAAATATCCTAAGACGTACTTACAGAGATAGTCATCACAGCCTTGTTTGTAATGACAGTTGGAAACTACCTACCTTCCCCCAAATAGGGGTTGTACATTCCTGACAGGGGAAAAAAGGAGCCACTTAACATGATGAAGAAGCAAACAGATTGTTTCCTGGAACATATTCATGTACAGTGTTAAGAGAGGGGAAATGGTTTGAATGGTATTCAAGTCTGTATTTCTAAAAACATTTGTATATTCCTACTAAAGTGAACGTTAAGTGGTAGCAGTCATCTCCGGATGACAGGTTTATATGGCAGATACTGCTTTTTATCCACATATTCACCCTCCTGCCCTTCCTCCCAAGAGAATCCTTCCTTTGTTTAGAATTGCAGTGTACCAGGTAAAGAAGGAAACTTTCCAACCTCCCCTGCACCTGGGGTTTAACCAGGTGAGATGGCGCGGCCGTCTGCCGACAGTTCTTGGGAAAATTTTGCTGCACCACAGCAGGGCCACGCTTTCTTCCTCGTTGCCTCTTACCTTCTTCCTGTCTGGAGTAGAGATAACACTTGGAGTTGCAGGAGGGCAAAGACCACTTGCTAAGAAGAGTAGAAACACTTTGAATAGAGGTGCTATAATCATTTGTGCACAGGTATTTGTGTGAACATAAAATTCACTTCTGTAGGAGTGCAATTGCTGAGTCATATATGTTATATATATGTGTATAGATACACAGCTATATATATGATTTATAAGAAAATGATCAGCTCTCCAAAGAAGCCATACCATTTTGCATGCACATATCACAATAGTTTATCAAGGAAGGAGGCTGGATCTGCCGACTGCCAGTCCAAAGACCTTTCTTCAAAGTTACCGTCTGCCAAATTTATGTTCAATTGTTCATATTTACTCTATGTTCTCAATATGTTCGTATTTTCTCTAATATAACTCAATATGTTCATATTTACTCTAATATAACTCAGTTATGAATGAATGTCATAAAAGTTGCTATTATTGTCTTAACATTGTCATTATTTTAATATGCTTCTACATATAGGTGTCAGCACCTTCTCCCCCCTTAAATCTGTGACTTAGAATCATTTCTATCTTGTCCAAGTTCGAGAAGTGCAATGAGACATACTACAAGTAGGTGCCGTGAAGGCTCCACAGCCAGCAGCAAGTGGAAACATGGTGAGATTTTTTTAGACTCTGTAAGGGTTGGTAATTAAAGTTTCTAAAACCTCAAATCATGGCCTTCTATTTTTAGAAGGTTTCTCTCCTTAAAAGCACTTAAAGTATCTTATCTTCCTAGAGGATGCTAGAACCTTATATTTTCCATTTCTCATCAATGCATAATCTCCATGAACCCAACAGTGATTTGTCACAGAGGCTTGACATTAAAGGTACTGAAATTCTCTCTAGGCATGACCTTGAGCAGTTCAAAACCACAACATAGAATCTCTGTCTCTTTAAGAAATTACCTCTATCTTCTAGTAAGTACTTTGATTATTTTGGGCTAACGTGGAGAAAATATACGTGGTGTAAGTTCAAGATCTTCTTATGAATCAGAGCCATTTTAAACATTGCTTATGTCTAATGACACAGCAGAGGGAACCGACCAAACAGACAGTCTTGAAAAATATTACAATTATCTTTTTAAAAGATCAAAGGGTTTAAATGCCTGAAAGAGGAAGCATGTTTCTATAGGAAGAGACATTTTAAGTGATGTGTGTTAACATTTCGGGTAAGCTAACTGACTGAAAGAATAGATCTCAAATTGCATAATGGCTCAGACACCATAAGAGTTTGGTTCTTGTGTACATATGTTATCCTGGTCAATGAGGCCAGGAGCCGGGGCAGGCGGGGGGAGGGGCATGAATTATTGATATATTGGTATATCAGCAACTAATTATCCTGAGTCTTTCGAGGGTCCCCAGTGGCAATGCCAATGCCTTAGCCAACACACAACTCCCAAGGACTCATGGATGCCTCCAGTCAGCACTTAGAGACTCACATTACAAGTGAGATATAACCTTTTCCGTTGCTCACAGCCCATTGGTCAGAATCCTTTCCTGATTGACTTAAAGGCACTAGGATAGGGAAATGAAGCCTCTCTCTGCATAGCCACCTCCCAGGAACAACTCTGGCCAATAATTGGGGAACACCAATCTTTTATGGACAGTTAGCTCCTTTGACAAACTATTGTTCCAGAATTTGTCATTTGTTTTATTGATTTATAGAATACCGGGACATTGAGATATGTCTTGGATATTTTTCCCTAAATCTTTTCCTCTTTATTTTCCCTGAGTGTCTAATCCTTTTCGTTCCGTCAACTGCATTAAATCTAAGCAAGAGAGTATAAGCTGGTACCCGACAGTGCTTTTGAATGGTAATATACAGACGTAGCTGTATATTAAATCTTTTCACTGTTTTTGTCATGACTCTTAACTTTTATTTTGTATTTCATAGCTGTGGTTCATTTTGTCTTATTTCCTCAGTTCTATCTTCTAATTACTGTCTTCTCATCAGTCATATCTAATTTACCATTCACCCTTCTTTTGAGATCTTCTTCAATGATTATAGGGGTTTTTTTTCAGAATTTTGATGGATTTTCTGACTTTCCATTTTCTTTGTGCATCATGCCCTATTCTTGGCTTATAGATTCTACCATTTCTCTTATCTTTTCAAACATCTTAAACATACTTATTTTCAAATCATTTTATAAGATTTGAAGTAGCCCCGAACTAGAAATAACCCAAATGGTCATCAACTAATGGCAGTGTCTGAATATCTCTCAAGGTGGGATCTTCTCTTGTGGGCCCATATTCTTTCCTTACCTTGTGGGAGAACTGTTTCAGGGAGACACACGTTGCCCCCTGGTGTGGAGAATTTATAATGAAACTTTACATTTGTCTCTGTCTGGTCCACAATATTTTATCCGTTTCTAGACTAAATTTTTTTCCATTGGCATTACTGAAATATATAAATAACACAAAATAAATTTTAAGGGTAAACTTTCATCATTGTTGACAAATATATACATTCTTTTAACCATTATAGTCATTTATATCACCCTAAAATGTCCCTCTAGCTCCCTTAGAAAGAAGGAGCTCCCCTCCCACCACAGCCCAGACAACCCCAAATCTGTTTTCTGAAGCAACAAGGATATACTATACAGCACAGGAAATTATAGCCATTATTTTCTCATAACTTTTAATGGGGTATAATCCATAAAAATACTGAATCATTATGCTGCACACCTGAAACTAATATAATATTGTAAATCAACTATACTTGAATAAAAATAAAATCTGTTTTCTATTACTATGATTTTGCCTTTTCTAGAATTTCATATCAACACTCATAGATCACGTAATGTTTTTGTGTGTAGGGCCTGTTTTCACTTACTATCATGCTCTTGAGATTCATTTATGTTGGTGTGTATCAGCAGTTTATTCCATTTCGTTACTAAGCAGAATTCCATTTTATGAATATACCACAATTTATCGTTCACGAGTTGCTGGACATTTGGGCTGTTTTTACCATTTTGCTACTGTGAACAAAGCTGCTATGAATTTTGCATACAAATATTTGTGCCATATTTTCTTCTTTGCATGCTTGCTGTTAATGGATGCTGAAAATTGCAAATTTGTGTTGTTTAATGTTGAACTTTATTTTATTCCTGTATCGAGTTATTGGGACTTGTTCTGATGATCAATTATGTTTTAGTTCAATTGCTTTGATCTTTTTTAAGATTTGCTTTTAAGTTTGTTAGAGTATGAGCAGATTTTGTCATTATAGACTACCCTTCAACATTTATTTCTATATTAGAAATTTGCACATCACACAGGCTGTGGGTTCTTCATTGTCATGGGCTACTCTTTTCCAACTACAGCCCAGAACTAGTTCTCACATGGGCCTGGGATTCCTAAGTAGTGAGCACAGGTTGTTCATCCTTATGTCATGGATGGGCCTGACTTCCTAGTTCCTGACCCTACGTCACAAGGTCAATTCTAGTTCGCTCCAGGACAAAAGAATACCATCCTCGCAGAGGCATTACCTGGTTCCATTGTGCCCTACTTCTCTACAAGAATGTTTATAACCTCAAGCTTAATTTGCACAAGCTTCTGCTTTAATAGAGCATTTAGTTGAAGAGACAGCAGGCTTTATGGTAGAACTTTCTGGATGGGAAACCCTTAAGTATCACAGCTTTTTCTGTAAATGTATTCTATTTCCCTAGAGACACTCTTTGACTACGTGCAGAATGGCTAGCATAGAAAGAGGGGACTTGGTAAGCACTGGTTACAGTACTTCACAGGTGATATAAGAGCAATGCAGACCTGCTTTTCCAAAAAAAATAGTTTCCCTCTTCAAAACACATATAATCGTTAAAGGGAGAATCCAATGTAATGGAACAATGACTGTCTTCTCAAGACACAACTGGCAATATTCTCTCTAATGAATCCATCTGTGAGTTACATGTGTTAACTTGCTTTTGTTTTAGGCGATCAACATTTTGTAAATGACAATGCCCAGTGAAGGCAGTAGAGATGCAGGATTGAGGCTTGTGGGATATTTTCCCTAATCCCTTCCTCTCTGTTGCTTCCACGCATCTAGTCCTTTTCTTTCCATTAGCCACAGTAACCTGGGCAAGGAGAGTGAGCTGCCACCCCTCGGGTACTAGAAACAGATTCAAAGGGCATTTCCACCTGGGTTGGGTAACATCTCATTGTCTCACAAAGGATCACCTTCACAAGCCCAAAAAACTTCTTAGACTGTTCAGTAATAGGGTTGATTGTTACCTAGGTCCCATTTTCATTTTATTACACTCTTGAAAACTGTTTTCTGAAAAGCTTCCAGAAAATAACCTGACCACATTGTAAAGTTCACAGTGATGGGTTTTACGATAAACAGGACGGCTGGCTATTTTCTAAGCACTGAGAGCACACCCTGGTGAGTGTGCTGGTCTCCAGGCCTGGCAACCTGACATTTGCTGACTGCCAAGGACCGAGGGCCCAACACAAGCCCAGCCCCTGCCCAAGGGGCCTTCCGTGTTCTCAGCACACCCAACTTCCCTCCTTCTTTCTCTCCCTCTGGATCACAAAGCCGTTTTCCCCTAGCTGTGCTGCGTTCGTTGTCTCCGGGTCTACGAAAGGACCATCCCTTCCCGGTGATGTCTTCCGGGCGCCGATTCTTCCCAGGGCAGCCGTGTGGTTCGGAGTTTGGACGGTACCTGAGGCCCTGGCCATGGGTGAGAGCTCAGAAGAAGGAGGTCTCTCTATGCCTCGCCGTACCAGTTCCACTCTTAACTGTTCTAATTGTGCTTCACATAAATTTTATTTTAAAAAGAAAGAAGCTGCACAATTTAAAACAAAAAAATAAGGCCACTCATTTTGCGTTGTGTTTTTTTTTTTTAATTAATTTATTTTATTTGGGGCTGTGTTGGGTCTTCGTTGCTGTGCGCGGTCTTTCTCTAGTTGCGGCGAGCGGGGGCCACTCTTCATCGCGGTGCGCGGGCCTCTCACTGTCGCGGCGTCTCTTGTTGCGGAGCACAGGCTCCAGACGCGCAGGCTCAGTAGTTGCGGCTCACGGGCCCGGTTGCTCCGCGGCACGTGGGATCCTCCCAGACCGGGGCGCGAACCCGTGTCCCCTGCATCGGCAGGCGGATTCTCAACCACTCTTTCCGGCACTCCTCACTGATGATCTTGCTGTTATCCAGAATATTGTAAGAAGTAGGGCATCGCTTTCCATTATATGCAAACCTGCTCAAGGTCATGTCAAAATGAGAAATGACCTGTCCGGAGACCCGAGAGAACCGCTGGCCCCGGCACCGCGCTGGGCCCAAGGGGAGGCCGGCGAGGCCGGGCCGGGGGCGCGGGGGACGAGCGGGGGCTCCGGCCGGGCCTGGGGGCCTACGGGCCGCAGTGGCGCGGCGAGGCCCAGGTGGCCCGGCGTTGTTTGCGTTTTTGACAAAGGCTGCCAGAGCCGTCCGTGGCGGGGCCCCTCCTGATCTTTCTAACTTCTCTCTCCTCTCACCTGGCTCCACAGAAACGCTCTGTCCCGTCAAACTCTGCTTCCTCCCGGCCTCACTGCAAACTGCCCCGAGCGTCCTCTCCTGCTTTCACCAACTAATACGCTCTGCTTTGCCTAGACGTACAGCTGCTGATGGGCACGTCTGCCCTTCCTCTGCTCAGTCCCCGCCTTCCGGGAAAGCGGCCGCGGGGCCCCACCTCTCGGGAGGCGCCTCCTGCCCGGCCCGGCAACTTCACACCGGAGCCGGACGCCTCTCCTCCTTCAAGGCGCCCAGGGCTGTGAGCACAGGCTCGGCTCCTCCGCCCCGACAGCCGCTCACCGCTCCTGCGCCCACGACAGCCCGCAGCGTGGCCTGCTAGCCGGGAGCCCGCAGTCAGCCCGGCTTCACCAATTCCCGTTTTGCATAACTTTAGACAAAGATTTGCGTTTTCAGGAAGGCATATCTTCCGATGAGATTGCTCCTCTGAAGGAGTAGGTTTGTATTGAAATTCGGCTGCTGTCAAGGGACGGTTTTGCTGAATTACGTTTATCCGAGGAGGTGCCGGTCCCTCGCCAGGGGTGAGGCCTTTGGATGCAGTCAGTCGACCTGATTGGCTCGCGGTCTCCCTCTTGTGAGGACAGGGACCTGTGGATGAACGGGAGGACGAAGAAGAAAAGAGAAAAGCACCGAACCTGGGCGTCTCTCGACGAAGGCCGCCCCCGTCTTGGTGCGGGCAGTGGTGCGACTCACTGCGACGCCTGACGCCGCCGTCCTCCGGCCGTCCCCACCCCAGGCCTTTCCCTCGTGGTGTGGCGCCTCGGAAGGGCTCTCCGGGCCCTCGCCCCGCGCGCGCGGTGGCTGCGCCGTCGCCATCGCGCACAACCCGAGCCCACCCCTTCCGCCGGCCGCGCACGCGCTGCGAGCCTGTCCGCCCTGCGTCCGGAGCGCGCCGCGCCCGGGCTGTTCGCGTCCGGTTCAGCTGCGAACCTTCTGCGGCCCGGGCGCCTCCGGGAGCGTGACGGGCAGCCGGTGGGCTGGGGCGGATGTGCCCCGCAGCTGGGGGACACCTGCGGGCTCAGCGTTCGGCCTCAGCCGGCCCTCGGGCGCCGCGCAGGCCCGCGGCCTCCTGCCCCCCAGGGCCTCGGGAGCCCCGGGCCGTGGCCGCGCCGCAGGAAGGGGCCCCGCTCTCCTCACCGGGGCCCAGCGCGCCCCGCTCCCGCGTCTGCTTGAAGTTCTGCCTCTCGACACACCCCGGGAGAAAGCCGGTGGTCTCGCCCAGGGCGCTGCTCTCGCTCCCAAGACCCGGGGCCCAGGGGACGGGGAGCCCCGGGCCGCACGGGGCGGGCGAGACAGTTCTCTCCCCAGCACTCTTCACTGCGATAGCTGAACTGGTTTTAATTTCCCCGAAGAGTCACAGGTCTCTCATGGGAGAGAGTTCCTCCAGAGCCGGCCCCAAAGCATCGCATCAGCTGGGCTCTCACTTCCAGGGCTGAGCGGGAAACAGCGCCATCACTGCGTCCGCCCCTCTTGCCCGTCTTCCCATCCTCAGCACCCGACGGCTGCCCGGATTCCCCACAGTACCTGCCAAGACCCAGGGCTCAGGGGACGGAGAGCCCCGGGCCGCACGGAGCGGGGGAGACAGTATTCTCCCCAACTCATGCAGCTTCTCGACACCTCACCGAAACTGTGCTCCCCAGACGCCCCAAGATCCCTGCCTTCTCTTTAAAACCCTTCAAAAGCAGATAAACACTCACAGAAGTAGTTTCACCCAAGAGCCATCTGTTTCCCTGGGCGGTGGCTGAGACTCTGCTCCGAGATCCCAGGCGGAGAAGCCCCGGCGCTGCCCTCCCCCCACCCGCTGACCCCATCACGCCTCAGCCCTCCTCACTGCAGGGCTCTCAGAGCCTCTGCCCGCCTCATCTTGTGCCCAACCCTTACTTCTCACCACAGCAGGCCCGGGGCCCTCCCGCCTCCCCTGTACGTCGTGGGAGAGCAGGGGACCTCTGCGTCACCTGGTCACACCGGACGCAAGGAAGACTCGCTTTCCTCTGGTGGCTTCCTCCTCACTCACACCTTGGCTGGAGCACCAAGACCCACGGCCCAGCCTCAGTTCAAGGGGGACAGGAAGCAAGGAAAACAAACACACACACACACACACACCAAGACTGGGATCAGAAATGCAAACTAAGTCATTTCAAAAGTGTTATCCTGGGGGGCTTCCCTGGTGGCGCAGTGGTTGTGCGTCCGCCTGCCGATGCAGGGGAACCGGGCTCGCGCCCCGGCCAGGGAGGATCCCACATGCCGCGGAGCGGCTGGTCCCGTGAGCCATGGCCGCTGGGCCTGCGCGTCCGGAGCCTGTGCTCCGCAACGGGAGAGGCCACAGCAGTGAGAGGCCCGCGTACCGCAAAAAAAAAAAAAAAAAAAAAAAAAAAAGTGTTATCCTGGTTCATGTTCCAATCAGAGCGACACCTGAGCCCCTTTCCAGGCACAGGATCGGGGCTTTTACCCACTCTCCTATGTTGATCTCCCATCACCGGCTGTGGTGGGTTCTCCACTCTCCTTCCAAAGAAATCTCATCGCCCAGGTTCTGGTCACATGTCTAGGCCCTTCCATTGGATGCCTTGGCCGGATTGGCGAGAGGCTCTGACACCCGAAGCTGGTGCTGCCCCCAGTCTTCAAGCTGGGTCTGGACCTCGCTCTGTCCTCCTTGGAAGACAATATCGTCAGGACAGTGGGCAGCCACTTGCTGTCAAATGTCTAGACTTTCTTTTCTGAATGGCTCTCCTTTGGACTGAATCACAATAGCTCAAAAGACATGTTTACATTTAGTTCTGTTTTCTACGAAGTTTTCTTTTTCTGCTGCTCTCAAACACCAGAATCTGGCCAAGGCTACTTTGTATTTATGTGACTCTGTGCAAGTAAGACCCCACCAAGTGGCTTTAGAGTCCCTCCTGTGGGTGCAGCTTGCATGGCTCCATTCCAGCCAACTTTACTTGTTCATGTATTGCCTCTTACCTGGAGCCCCCTCCATGCAGGGGAACACTTCTGGGAAATTCCAGGGCGCAGGCTGTCTGAATTTTGGTATTTTACAACTTTTCCATATCCTGATTTTCATAAAACTTCTGAAAAAACTGAAGCAGTGAAAAATCAAACCCAAAGATCAAATGAGAAAACATAAAATACCCGGGTCATAAAATATGTTTTCTCTAGCAGGTTTTTCTCAAGTTCTCAAGCAGCCTGTGTGGTGTCATGATGACCTTGGTCTCCACTTTCTGAAGTTCAGACGTTGGATTTTTGTTGTTTTTACCTCTTAGGGCTTCCCATCATCATTTCTCTTGACAAAAGAAAAATAGACTAGAAACCACTAAAATATTCAAAACTACCTGTCTTTTTATTTTTTTTTAACATCTTTATTGGAGTATAATTGCTTTACAATGGTGTGTTAGTTTCTGCTTTATAACAAACTGAATCAGTTATACATATACATATGTTCCCATATCTCTTCCCTCTTGCGTCTCCCTCCCTCCCACTCTCCCTATCCCACCCCTTTAGGTGGTCACAAAGCACCGAGCTGATCTCCCTGTGCTATGCGGCTGCTTCCCACTAGCTATCTATTTTACGTTTGGTAGTG
>NC_041221.1:23190961-23201672 GCF_002837175.3 Physeter macrocephalus
TTTCATTTCTTTTTATGGCTGAGTAATATTCCATTGTATATATGTGCCACATCTTCTTTATCCATTCATCCGATGATCGACACTTAGGTTGCTTCCATGTCCTGGCTATTGTAAATAGAGCTGCAATGAACATTGTGGTACATGACTCTTTTAGAATTATGGTTTTCTCAGGGCATATGCCCAGTAGTGGGGTTGCTGGGTCGTATGGTAAAACTACCTGTCTTTTAAAAACTTGTTACTTTCTCTGGTTATCTCAAGGTCAAGGAGCCCAAGGTAACTAGCAACCTTGACTACTGACCACAAATAATCTATCTTTTCCATAATTCTTGAAAAAAATTAAAGTACCTCACACTCTTTGTTTACATAATACATACTAATCTTGAGAATATCGCCTTAGATGTACAGAAAGCCTTCTTTCCAAGAGCTGTAAGAATACCAAGTGTCTGAGCAAGTCCTTCCATTATGCCGTGAAGAGAGGATGCAGGTTGCTGTATATCCACGGAACAGAGCAATTGAGAATCTAAACGTTCCCTTCCTGTTGGCACCTCTACCATGGATAATCGTTACTTGCCTGTGTTTTGTCGACCCTTGAGCAATCCCCTAAATGTGCATCTGACCAGCCAGATTCTCTGTTTCCCTGCAGCGGACACGTCTCTCTTCTGATAATCACTTGGTCTGAAAGCACATTTCCCCTCTTCAAATGCTGTGGAGTTTGTTTTTTTTTTTTTCTTTTTCTTTTAAACTGTATAACATCCTAGTTGCCCCAAGGAGTGTTCAATAAAGTACCACTCGTTCAAATATTATTCACATTATCCTTCCATTTACAATGAAAGCAATAATAGTAATGACATGTTTGTTCAACGCTTTGTATGCGGCAAGGCCTTTTGCTACGCGCTTTGTGTTAACTCGATGAATCATCAAAAGGACCTTTCAATACAGGCAGACCTCTGAGATGTGGATTAGATTCCAGACCATTGCAATCAAGTGAATATCCCAATAAAGCCAGTCTTACGAAGTTTTTGGTGTCTCAGTGCTTATAAAAGTTATGTTTATACTATACTGTGGTCTATTAAGTGTGTGATAGCATTATGTCTAAAAAAATACATACCTTTATTGAAAACTACTTTATTGCTAAAAAATGCTAACTATCATCTGAGCTTTCAGTGAATTATAATTTTTTGCTGGTGGAAGGTTTGAAAAATTGTGAGAATTACCAAAATGTGACACAGACGCTCCAAGTGAGCAAATGCTATTGGAAAAACGGTGCCAAGAGACTTGCTCCGTGCCGGGTTGCCACAAACCTTCAGTTTGTGAAACACGCAATATCTATGAAGTGCCATAAAACAAGGTGGATTGATGCTCTTGTTATCGCCATTTACAGATGAGCTACTGAGGCACAGAGAAGTGAACAGCCCCAAAGTCGCAGCCGTAAGACAGAGTCACTGTTTGAACCCAGCCCAACACGGCCTCCCTGTCATCAGGGATCCAAAGGCACAGCTGTCTTAGCCAACTCTGTTTTCCCATTTTCCAGCACAGACCTCGGGCCTAGTGGTCCAGAGACGGAGTATCATGGAGAGGATGGAGCACATGCTTCATTCCCTCACTTGCATGTGTCATGTGGTTTTCTAAAATATGAGTGATTTTCTAAAATGTGATCAGGTAAAGAATTCAACTGCATGTAAGACTCCTTTCTCTTTCCATCCTGATTCCCCACCCCCCTATCACATTTCCCCTTCTATTAGGGGGCACTGGAGTGGCTGTGGGCATTTCTGGGAGGGTTTGTGGGGAAACTGAGGTGGGGAATACATTCAGCTGGACTTTGGGAAGAGTGTGCGTGTGGCTTGCAGTCACCTCCATGTAAAGTGATTTATTGCAGCGTCTTGTTGTCGATGTGAGAGCACTCAGCCTCCCTCCGTCGTGTCACCATGTGCTGACACAAAGATGTGCCATCGGAGGGCCAGTCCTGCAGAGCACAGCCCCCAAGTCTGTGAATAGTGAAGAAAGATTTGGAAACACAGAGCCATAAGCTGGTCTGCGTAGGTAATCATCTTACCCTCTTAGCTTGTACCTGAAGGAAAGTTGGTAGAAATGTTCCAAATGTTGACAAAAATCCTAAAATTTTACATGTGGTTACACATAACAAGGTAATCAACCTTGATTAATAATTATTTCTATTCTCTCAGTAGAATAGCTTTTGTCTGGCAGCTAACACACGTGCTCTGTTATTTTTCTTCAGTTTATTACATATGTAGTTTCTGTCGTAATTTTTTTAAATTTGAAGTTTGTACAGATTTCTTTTCTAATTCTGAATGAACATTAATTTTCACCCTTAACTTCATAGTGTGAATTTTGTATTCCTTTTCTTTCAAAGACACTCAAATTACAGAAGCTTCAGATGCTTTAAAGTGGGATCTATCCTGAATATGTCCTACAAAATGCATGTGTCACAAAGAGTTAGGGTAGAATGACCTGAAGCCCATGGAAAATGTTTCTCCCAGTTCAGAATGGAGCCCCTGCAGCTGTCCTGCGTACGAGTGTGTGTTCCCTTGTCTCTTCAGCAAACAGGAGCACCTCCTCCGTTCAGAATGGGGACTTCCCAGCTGCCGTGCTGATCTGCGCGTGTGTGCACTTGAATCCTCCCACTGGATGGCTCTCTAGTCCTGGCTGCCCATCTGTCCTCCTGATGGGAATGTCCTGGCGCCATGTTGCTTCCCCCAACCATGCTTCTCTCAGGGAAGGGCGAGGCCTGGCCACCAGGGGGCGCCTGTCTCAGGCATCTAGTAGCAGGAACAAGGAGGTGACAGCAGTGCTGAGGTGGGAGAGAGGAGGAAGGAAGAAACTGACGAGGAAGAGACCTGTGGACAGAGCTCTGCACAGCACTCGAGTGTGGCTGTCTTCACTGCTCCCAGCTTTCTAAGGAAAGGTGGCCCATGAAACTGTAATCAAACCCAGGTTTGGCCAATAATTTGAGAGGCAAGTGTCAGCAGAAAGGAAAGGTGCTTTAATCAGTAGAAAGGGAAAGGCGCTGGGGAGATGGTGGACTTGTGTCCAGAGACGAACTCCGAAGATTCCGCTCAGCCAGGTTGGTTTTTAAAGGGAAAAATGGGGTGGGGTGGGGGGAGAATCTCAGTGAATCATTGAGGCAGGAGGTTGGGTTCTGCATCTCCATCGCGTGCAGACGGGCTGACTCTTTCTTCAGACGTTGTCCTGCCCGAGTGATCAGCCTGCAGGACTGCTTAGCGGGGCCTACTGGGGGTAGAGAGCTAATCTTACTTCTTTTTATCTAGGAAAAGTATCAACAGGTTAGACAAGACATGGTGAGCATTCAGGAGAGCTAAGTCAGGAGTTAGTTTCAGTTGCTTAGTGATCTCACTCTTATAATTAGGTTCTTTTAAGGTTAGAGGGGAAGAGAAATGGGCAAACAGGAAAGGGGCAACAGAGCTGCTTTCAAAACCACCACTGTGACGAACAGTTCACCCTCTGGCAAAGGCCATGGCAAATACCTGACAAATATCATGGAGCTCACATGCATTAAGATTGAAAAAGCATAGTTCAGCAAAGTTTTCTCTGTGTTTTATGGTAAGACTCATTTTCAAAATATTAATAATGGCTTTTGAAACTAGAGATGAACTTTTGCACTTCCCGTGTACTCCACGAGGGGTCATTTCACAAAGGGTTACCTTTTGACTTTGTTTCCTCTGTTATGCTTTTAGTAACCGGTCTAAAGAGCTCTGCACTGCCCAGACCTATCAAATGTTTACCAAGTGTGTTCCTGTTGTTTTCAGATCTGGTTCTGATTGTGATCGCAGGGGTGGGGTGACAGCTTCATATACTCCCGAGGAAAATGTACGTCAAGCCGATTAATGAGAGAAAGGCCATTTCAGACATCACTTTCTGTTTGATTTTATAAACAAACTCCTTTAAAGAAGTAAACCAAGTATAAACAAGTGTAATTCCAGAAATTCCAGATACTATTTTAAGGAAAATTTCTTCTTACATTAATTCTCTACAGTCGTGCAGTCAGTACATTCAATCATCCTTACTATTCTTCACAAGCTGGGCTCAAGGAGGAGCTTTAAATGGAAATTTACATTGTATATTTCAAATATGTCCAGAAAGGGATTTTAAATGACATTTCAATTGTATTTGTTAAGAGTGAATGAAGTAGATTCTAAAAAGAGGAGGTGGATACATGAGCATTGGGTGAGAATGTCTAAATATTAGAGTACATCACTGTAAATACAAAGATTCAGAAAAAAAATCACAAGGAAGAGAACTGTGGTACCGCATTTATTCCACTCACTTTCTAAACTAAGCGTCAAACGTAGGTTCTTCATGGAATGCTTTAAGATTTTAATATTTCATCTAATACAGATACTCAGAATCCAAACTGATTTGGTCTGGGCTGGGGTCTGGGTGATACATTTTTTTTAAAGTCCCCAGATAATACTAATATGCAGCCAGAACTGATAATCTCCTGGATTGTCAGCCTGCCTAATCAGGAAAAACAGACCTCCCCAAAAAGCTGTAGAAAATTATTCTTCTGCTCTTTTAGCACTAAAGGACATCTAACCTTCCAAAAGCAGAGAAGTCTTTTAATGTGTAGTCAGCCTGGATCATCTGGGTAAAGACAGATTTTAAAAATTAATATTTCATTAGTTGGGGTTAAAAGTAGTTTAATCATTATCACATGCTTCGCTAGTTTATATTTTTGTATAGCTTTATTATGTTAATATTTGTATCCATATTAAGTGGGCCTTTCAGCTTTACGCTCAACTGGAAATTATATGTATGTGAAATTATACACATGTATGTTTATATTTACATGAATGTGAGTATATATTAGACGTATATGTGTGTGTGTATATATATATATAGAGAGAGAGAGAGAGAGAGAAGGCGATTTAATGGATCATGAATACTGAAATACGTCTTTCAGGCATCTCCTAGCTGTGTTCATGCCAACAGTCAGCGGTTCATTCTAGAAAAACCTTGTTTTATGCAAGGAAGAATGGAACACGGTGTGCCGTGGAGAAGGCGAGCTTGATGTAACAGTAAACCGATCATCAGCAGTACAGGCTATCAACTCCTTGTCAGTGAAAAACCTGATCGCTTTTCCTTGGCACACACTCCTTATTGTCCATCGAAATACTTGTAAAAGTTGTTCACGGCGTCACAGAATCATCACAAAGCTGGTTGGTCCTGTCTTGGCCTCCACACAAGAGGCTGTGGCATCTGATCACATAGGAGTGTGTTGTGGGGTTTTCCCCAGAGGCCGTCTGCAGTCTCACTCCAAAGAAACGCTCTCCTTCAAGTAATGATCGCGCCTCAGCACATCTGGGGACACAGGGGCCACTGAGGCTACGCAAAAAAAAAAAAAAAAAAAATGCCACTAAATTGTTTCCTACATGGTGGAATTTATTTCAATGCTAACTTACAATTGAATGAGACAAACTATTTACATAAAGCTTAAGTACAAAAAATATAATACATTTTTTACTGTACATAATCAGGATTCTCTTATTTTGTCCCCAAAATGTTGGCAGATAGAGATGAAGAGGGGGCTGGTGTGGAAGGAAGCTTGGGGGGCTGTTGGCAATACTCGGGATCATCCTTCATGAATTTATTATTCATAAAAGATGCAGAGGTTTGGGTTCTAGAACCTGGCCATTCGCCAAGAGCAGTGAGCGAGCGGGACACTTTCACTTCGGGGATACCAGCTCAAAAATATGCCTGTTTTCCTCCGAGTTGAGGCTGGGAGCCCGTGAGAGTTGGTTTCCGCTGACTGGTTGGGAGACACCTGCCCGCCCCTTCCCTGAACTTCTGACACTGATCCAGGGCAGCGGGCAATGGGCGCCCTGCCTGCACTGCCTCAGCTGGTGTCTTAAACTGATTTTGAAAACAATGTATCTACCAGGTGTCATTAAACAACTTCTGTAGATATAGACCTGGACAGCTCTCAAGTGAGCATTTAAGACCAGTGAATTGATGAACAGAAAAAAATGAAGACCACTGGAAATCGGTATTACACATTTTTAACAACAGGGTTTCCAGTGAAACCTTGAAAGTCAAATGTAAGGACTGAAAAACCCCCATGCCCCATTGGTCCTGAGGGGGAACACCAAGAAATCCACAAGCATTCCAACAGGACAACCAAAGCTCTGTTTTTCTCATTCCAGTAAAGCCGAGACAGTGCTACCTCATTCTAAAAAAGCTCCATTATGATTAATATATATGGTCTTTTAAAAATTAATTTCAAGATCAGTAACTTTCTGTAAGTTTACCAAGGGGTCAAGGTGGCTTCGGAGAAGGTTCCATGAAAAAAAAAAAAAAGAAACAATCCCAAATAAGTTTATTTTGTATCACAAAACAGCAACAGCAAATTAACACAGAATGAGGCATTTAACATTTCATAACATCTTCAAAAGTCACATCAAGTGGCATAACACACAAATTTAGTTACACACTTTTGAAGAATCCCACATTGGACCAAGTTTGTGCACTTCCCTTGCAGACAGTGTAGAATTTTGGTGGTGGATGTAGGTGCTTGTGTTGAAGGTTCATAGTGTGCTTTCTTCCAAAGTGCAGAAGTTCAAGTTTGGTTTTGGCCAACAGTCATGGTACAGGGGCAAAGGAATCAAATTTAGCAGAGAAAACACTGTTAACTTTCTTAACCCAAATTAAGAATGAAAACTTTGTGAACTTATGAAGCGGTTTTGACATTGACTTCAAACAAACAAACAGCAGGCAATATTCTAGGTGGTTCTCAGTCCACTCACCATATATGTGCCAGTCATCACCAGCCTATGTCTGATTTTCCTGTATCTACAGACTTGCCTGAAGACAGACAGTAACAAAACCCTCTAACTTCTAGAGGCATCCCATTGACATTCCTACTACAGAACAAACGTAAAGGTGTTTTTTTGAAAATGTAAAATTAAAGTGATGTCAGCTTCTGGAAGGCTGGGTTCACCTAAATTCTGAACACACTGTGGCACCCATTCTGGCATCATAGCCGCAGTGCGGGTGGAAATCACATCTGACAATGATGTGCTTCTTGTTTATTTTCTATTCCTGTGTTCAAAGAGGCATATAAGCATGATTTTCTTCAAAGTATAGCCAATCAGTCCTCTGCTTTCAACCAATAATATCCAGATGAAATGATAAATCATTATCTTAAACAAGGCACTGGCAACTTTTACTAGGAAATTAAACCATCTGCACTTACTAATCAGGCTCTTTCTTAGTGACATGTTAGGAGGATAGTTTGGATTTTCTGGAATCCAGATTTTGCTCTCCAGCTTGTATTTATCTAAAATGGGTGGGGATCATTTTGAACTCTAATATTTGGGCCATTTTTGGCATTAAGTTGCCAAAAATCTGAGAAAGAACAGGATCGTGTTTGAACTGCTGGCCTCAGATTTCTGACTGATACACAAGAGGTGGAATGAATTTTATTGCCTATCCAACATGTTAGTTTAAGAAATACCATAGAGTGGTTTTCTATCTCAATTTTTCTCCCTTCTGGTCTTAAAGTATCTGTCACTAGTTACTGTCATCATGGCAACAAAGTAAACCATGTTTGCCTGAATGAGAATTGGTACTGAATCATGGGTAATAAGCTTGATAGTTTTTCTTTTTCTTTTCTATGGCAGAACTAATATGGTCTTTTGAAAATACTATATGAGACAGCTTTCACTAGGAACAGTACATTCATGTCAGGCTCTGATTTTCGTTTTGATAATGCTCTTAGACCCTTTGCAATGTGAACTTACATTTTCAAAAGAGAACAGGTCGCCGTTCCTAATGCTTCTGAAACATGTACCACATTTTTGATGATGCAACATATGATCATTAAAAAAAAAATCCCACTTTGATCCATCTGCTACAAGAATATCTATAACACATCTTTAACATAAAACCATAAAAAAACAGTATGGAATAGTCATTTAAAAAATCCCTGCCAATAGTCCAACTTTACGTCTTGTTCATTACTTTTCAACTTCCAAAAGGGAAAATAAGCAAGGATGAAAGCAATATATTTTCTTGTGTTTTATCAGGTTATCAAAATGGATAACCAGAATGCATTGGTTCTGTATTTATAGCGTTACAAAACATCTTTAAATCAACTGATATTAATGACTTCAATAGGAGAGAACAGCAGAAATAAATTCCACAATGGCCACTGGTCTCCAAATATTTTATCTTAACACGGTAATACACTTGAAATATTTGGCATTCCCTTTTGTACCTTTCTCAGGCCAAAATGAATGTTCTCCCACTTCACACCCATTGATCAGAATGGCTTTCTAGTGTCTGGTAATAGTTAAGGATAGGTAATAAGAAGTAATCAATTTTGGTAATGTCATGTCAACATGAATCACCAAGCAACATAAATTACCATGAAATGATAGAAACAGTAGAAGGAATAAATATGCTGAGCATGGCCAATGAGATCTGTGTACTCCAATTTGCATCATCTTAAAAAATAAGAGCAGAGAGCTTGCACATAAGTAGATTTAAGGTTAGTGTTTTAATTCCCGGCCTTCATGGACAAGGACTATTGGAGCTGTGGGATTTAAGCACAGCCCTGCCACATGGAGAGCAGCGGCTTGGAGTCAGCCTCAGCGCCTGGCATCCACTACTGCTACCCTACCTGTTGCCTCTGGATAGATGTTCCAGAGTCACTTTTTGAAACAGAAAGACAGAATTAAATATAGTTACCCCTAAATGCCACACGTAAGAAAACTCCACTGAAATATAAAAGACACCCTGGGGCTAAGGAAAGTTGATGCCCGCAGGGCTAAGTCAATGCTGAAAGTGGTTTGATAGTGTTGGGGTAATGGACATGATTGATTCTAAAAGTGAGGGAAATCTCATAAAGAGGCACCGGGATATTTGTAAATTCAGACACTAAGGAGGCTGCACCTCCAACGTGCGTTAGGGACGTTTTACACAAAATGACTAGCGGAGTGCAGACTTGATACATCTTTAAATAAAATCTACTTTGATCTGCTGATACACAAACAGCATCCCTTCAGGTAGCCCCTGGGATTCCCCTGCTGAGACTTTGTCCATAACTTTGAAGGCATGTGACTCACGAACTCTACCAAAGATTCCAGTGGGAACTCTCACCACACAGGCTTTGATTCCTATGAATTTCACCCTTTTGCAAATAAATAAGGAAATAGAGGCACCTTCGCCTGCACTCTGGGTAGTTGATCCTGGAAGATCCAGGGATCAGCCCACAGGACTCTGCAAGTGGATCGTGGGTCCCCACCTGGGACTGTCTAGGACACTCGGCTGGGAGGGACCAGGTCCCCTTCTTTTCAAGGCCACCTTCTCCCACGTTCGCTTCCTTTCTCTTTGGTATCACTGGTGAGTCGATGGGGCCAGACCCCTAGCTCACGCCGTTCCCATGGGCTGAACCTTCCTGGGGACAGAGGCTCCTCCACGGCAGGGAGCCCTCACGTCCACTCACCCTGTACTCCTCTCAGTTCCTTTAAAATCTCTGCCCACCCTTGACACACAGGGAACCCTCTTTTTTCCAGTATTAATGCCGACTCTAGTCAGAATCTATAGGCTTAGTGAAATGTCTCTGAAGGAGCAGGGAAGTTCAGAACCTGCCATAAGCTTCCAGGGGCAGCAGCACAGAAACATGCCTAAAGCGAGTCAGACAACTGGGTAAGGAAACACCCAAGTCTGGGGACGCTGGGTCTTCACGCAACAGAGGCTGATCCTGTGCCCCCCAGAGCACCTCAGAATTCACAGGAGTCCATGTCATTCAGGGTGACAAAGCCTTCAGTGTCATCAAAGCCATCATCTTCAGAGCTATCTGGGGAAGGCCACCCGCTATGCAGCGAGCAGGGACTCTGTGGCACTGCAGGGTTGATATTAACAGTGACTAGTCTAGTCTAGAGAAAGCACTGAACACGGGGAATCACTTCCAAAGAATTTAAATTGAGATTAAAGCCAGTTTCCTAATGAAAACCAGCCAAACTTCAACTGTATCCAGAAATAACCCTAGAAATTAAACTGTGATTAATGTCATTTGATGTTAGGCTCAGAGAGATGCAATTTAAAAATATTAGTCTCTATCTGTACCGCTTGTACCAGAAAGAAAGGAAGGAAGGAAGGAAGGAAGGAAGGAAGGAAGGAAGGAAGCGAGGGAGGGAGGGAGGGAGGGAAAAGATAGGGAGAATGAAGAAGTCACACAGTAATTTAAAATGTGACAAGTGTTGGCTGGAATCCCAAGCATCCCAGCCTAAGGAAGAGGTGCTTGATGAAGGTTCCAGCAGAAGGGGTAGGTACCAATGTGAAACCCCATCACATGGGGGCTTGATGAGGGGTACGGAGGGGAAGCAACAGCTCTACACTGATGAGAAAACAAAAGTTATTCCATAGATGCTTAAAATACTTGGATTATAGCTAAAACTAAAAAATTGATATCCTGTTAAGTAAGAAGGAGGGATGGAGGGAGGGAAGGAGGACGAGAGAGAGAGGAGAATTTTCAATTTTCTTTTGAATAGAGTGTCAGGGAACAAAAATGAGGGAATTTCTTTGCAGTGATAATTGTAAAGATTTATGTAATCAACAACATGAAAATTCTGTTGTAGGGAAGGGTGGTTTCCCTAGTCATTGCAAAAGATTGATTAAAGACCAACTTTAGGGCTTCCCTGGTGGCACAGTGGTTCAGAGTCCGCCTGCCGAT
>NC_041221.1:23201891-23209401 GCF_002837175.3 Physeter macrocephalus
TGTGCTCCGCAACGGGAGAGGCCGCAGCAGTGAGAGGCCCGCGTACCGCAAAAAAAAAAAAAAAAAAAAAAAAGACCAACTTTGATGTCATTTGGGAAGCATTTCCCATCAAGTCGGGAGATGTAGCATGAACTTCCCACTGGAAAGACCCGGAAAATCATTCATTTGAAATCTATCAGACCTCCCAGAGCCCAACTGCAATTTAGACTTTAATTTTAGTAGAGCCGTTTCTGAAAATTTGGGCATATAAGAATATTTTGAACTCACCAACATTCACTACTAAACATCGGAGTTTTCAAATCTTTAAATTGGATAGGGTGAAAACCTAACCAACCTATGCAGGCTAAGAGTCTGTGTCCCTCAATGCCCACACTGTAAGTTTTCCCAGATCTGAAGGTTCATTTATCAAGAAGAACATGTTTTTATGTCCACCCAGGCCTTTATCACAACACCCAGAGGCATTAAAATGAATAATTTCAATCTTGTTTTTACTTTTAATAATTATTCAGCCAACTGCCATAAGTTATGCATCAGTTTTTTGTGAGTAATCTATCCTGTTTTTTTTTTTTGTTCTCCTGGGGACCCCTCTGAATAGTATCATAACACCCTGAAATGCTTATGAATGATCGAAGCTCAGAACCATGGGATCATTAAAAACCTTACTTGCAAACACCCTGACTTCTCAAGGTACTTCTTGAAATGCTGTTGCCTCCATGCAGGGAGAAGTGGGAGTGGATGGATGGCACAGCAGCACTGAGATAAAAAACAAGAGGCACCAGAGCTAAACATCTCCTCCTCACCTGAACTAGAGGCAGCAAATGACAGCTTACTTGGGGAGCACGTCACTATGTACAGCAACAAGCTGCAGAAAGCCAGCTTTACACATCATTAATGCTCTTGGTAGGGGCTAGTGGCCATACATTAGTTCTATCAGGGAGATGGAAAATAAAAAAGTTGCTTTTCATTAAATGTCAGGTTTTTCAATACTTTCTGTAACATGGAAAATAAAAAAAGTTGTTTTCAATTATATTTCAGTCCTTTCAATACTTTCTTCATTAGTATCATGAATGTTCAAGATTTTTCTTTGCAGAGAGAGGCGAGGTGTAGAGTCTGTTATCCAAACGCTAAACAAGTGGTTATTTTACAGAGTGGTTCTTTAGGATGTTACTGTGGACCAGACAGGTGGGCTACCAGGCCGACGCGCGACAAGGAGCTCCCTGAAATGCCATGAAATCCACAAGTCAGAATAAGGCGAGCTTCACAACAGCATGTAGAACACGTTTCCCCTTCATCGTGTCTGTACCTCTGCTCTTTACACTCACCTCCCCCAGGGACAATACAGTAACGGCAGCAAGACCAAGGGTAGAGCATCTCACACCTCATACCATCACCTTTGCAGTTATAAGCCAGGCTGAATCCCTGGGTGTCCTCAGGCAAGAAGCATTGCAAGTCCAAACACACACGGTATCATCCAGATTGAGAAGATGGAGATCCATGCTGAGTCACTGTATGGCCACATTCAGATTCTTCATTTTATCAATACTATAAACCGTGTGAGGTGGGGAGGCTCTCATGTAAAGTGCCTATTTTCTTGAATTAAAACATCATGAAGATTTACGCTCAAGGTCAAGAAGATGTTCATATTTCTAAAGACCCCTTCCATTGTGGGTGGTACAGTTATGAAAAAGCTCAAGGAAACAACTGACTTGTTAGAAAAATGGACTGAACACAATAAAAAAAACCCTGCACACCATGGCTCATTAAACAATGATCAAGAATTGTAGACCAGATTTTCACGATGTCACGATTAGATTTTTGTTGCTTTTAAGAACGTGTCTTTTTGGCAGCAATGGGACACTCGTGGCTTGAAATGCACTTGAGATGTATCCAAACTCCATCTCTGAAGTCTTGGAGACATGGGCAGTCATGGAGCACAGGCCTTGAGGAACTGGGGCAGTTATAGGAAGCCAAAAATAGAAGAACTCTTAGTACTCATCATAGTTATTGAGATCTGTGAAGTAGGCATTAGAATAGGTCTTCCCAGTGAGATGCGGGTTGAAGTATTTGTTTCTTTCCTCTAAGATCAAGTTGTTCTTGTTAAATGCCTGTAAAAAATGAAATAGAAGATTTAGGAATATTCAGTAAGTAGTATTTCAGAAAGAGAATATAGTTAGGAGACAATTACAGTTGACCCTTGAACAACGCGAGCGTTAGGGGCGCCGACCCTCCTCGAAGTCGAAAACCAGAGTATAACTTAGAGTCTTCCCTCCAGATCGGTGGTTCCTCCATATCTGAGGTTCCCCTGTACCCGCAGTGCTGCATCCTGGATTCAGCCAATGTCCGATCGTGTAGTACTGTAGTATTTAATACAGTAAGTCCCTACATACGAACCTTCAAGTTGCGAACTTCCAAAGATGCAAACATGCATTCCCATGTCCAATCACATAAGTTAGTTCATGTGTCTGGCGCACATTGTCACATGTGTGCATCCTCTACAAGTGGTTGCGCTTTTGTGTACTTTACTGTACAGTACTGTATAGAGTACAGTGGTACAACATCTGTATTTCTTGCCTGTTCACTCGATGCCAGCCCCTGGATGCCAGCTGTTGTACTGTACTACTGTACTTTTCAAGTTACTATACTGTAAGATTCAAGTGTTTTCTTTACTTTTTGTGTATGTTTGTTTTTTATGTATTATTTGTGTGAAAAGTATCATAAACCTATTATAGTACAGTACTATATAGCCGATTGTGTTAGTTGGGTACCTAGGCTAACTTTGTTGGACTTACGAAGCACTCTCAGAACAGAACTTGTTTGTATGTAGGGGACTTACTGTATTGAAAACACCTGCATATAAGTAGACCCACACAGTTCAGTATTGTTCAAGAGCCCACTGTATGTGGAATTCGAGCTCTCTCCTAAGCCTCCATTATTTTAAAATGTGTTTTCTCACTTCTCACTTGCTTCTTCACATCATTTGCTGAGGACTTGCCTGGTAACTAGAATGAGGCTGGTAGGTTTTCAGACCAGATTACTTTTGAGCTTTACTCAGAAAGTCTACTTTTGAACTTTAGTCAGGAAGTTTCCAAGTGTTAGAAGACCTAAATGAAAATCTCCCGGAAACCTAAAACTCTAGTGATTTCAAATTCATAAACACTTTGAATATTACCACTTATAACTGAATAGGTGTTTAAGCAGCTTTTGGATTGTCATGGTATATTGGTAAGAGATTTTGAAAGAACATATTTAAATAAATGCATGAGATTCTTAATTTCTCTTCATTTTCTACACTTGTTGGAAGGTGACTACCATGGGCATTCCTGACACAGACGCTCTTCCTCATCAAGTCATGAAAGTTACCCACACTTTTAAAGAGCTGAACTGTCCCAGAAAGAGGGTAACTTTTAAGAGGACCAAAATAAAGATGTGAGGTTGTAGGCACACCCAAATGCCCAGGACTTGTCTGGGCAAGGAGTCAGAAGAAAGTTCTAGAAAGATTCATTAGAGACTAGGCAGCAGTACTTTGCCTTCAGAGCAGCAAGATTTCTGATGAAGTGCCTACTGGATCTTCAGTGAGAACAGAAGGCCAGCTAAATTATCTTCTGATGCTTGAAGTAGTAGTCACCACAGATAAGCTGATGGGTTGGGATCACGTTGAGAGGGGCTGCATTCTTGGGTCCTGGAGGTTTCTTCTTGAAAAGTCTTGCTCAGGGGAGCTCATGTTCCTCCTCACACTCTGAGAGCTTGGTTCTGAGAGGGTGTGTGGGGCGTATAATTAATTCCTTCACTTCTTGCTTCACTTCTTGGCTCTGTCATCTGATCAGTATAAGGTGCCGATGGACTCTGGATCCTGCTGTAAGTAGGGTCCATGAGTAAAAGTGAATTGGCTCCGTCTCTGTGCATGTGGGTGCCTCATGGCGGGGGTGGGGAGGGCAAGTGTGAACACTGCAGCTCCCAGCACACAAGACCTTCCAACCAGTGGCAGTTGTAAGGGCTGAAGATATTCCGTACTCCCACATGGGAAGGAAACTGAATTTCAAAGGAAACCATCATAGTAGAGAGAGGGCATCAAATACTCCCTAAGAATATTAAGGGGAACCACCAACTTAACAGGAATATTAAAATTTAGGTAACTTAATGAAATATTGCCATTTGCAGCTACATGGATGGACCTAGAGATTATCATACTGAGTGAAGTAAGTCAGACAAAGACAAGTATCATATGATATCACTTATATCTGGAATCTAAAAAGTAATACAAATGAACTTATTTACAAAACAGAAATAGACTCAAAGACATAGAAAACAAACTTATAGTTACCAAAGGGGAAAGGTGGGGGAGGGATAAATGAGGAGTATGGGATTAATAGATACACACCATTATATATAAAATAAAAAGCAAGGATTTACTGTATAGCACAGGGAACTAGATTCAGTATCTTGTAATAACCTATAATGAAAAAGAGTCAGAAAAGAATATGTATGTATAACTGAATCACTTTGCTGTACACCAGAAACTAACACAGTATTGTAAATCAACTACACTGCAATGGAAGAACAAAAGAGAACAAAAAAACAAGAAAAAAAATGAAGGTAACTTAGCTCATGAGAACTCCCTGCATTCATGTGGGTGGTAGGGGAGGTTAGATGCAGTAACAAGAGCCTGTGATGTCTTTCCAGCCACATTCCTGACCTCTTGTGTAGACACAGTAAGAACAACAGCCACTATTTGCTGGATGCTGGGCTTCATGAACCTTACTTAGTCCATTTAAACCTCACAACAATGATACAGGAGTACATAGTGTTAACCCATTTTAAAGATGGAGAAACTGAGGTTCAAAGAAGTAAGTAACTTGTACTCTGAACCAGGATGCAAAATGCCTCAAATAAAAACCACTTTTATTTTGCCAGGCAGTGTTCAAGGCATTGTGTATAATTTACCTCACTTTATTCTCATTATCTCTAATTCACCAAGGAAAAAAATGGAGGCACAGTTAGTATGAATACCTGGGAGAAGTCTACCTGGCTGGTAAGTGACTCATGAACCTAGATCTGTCAGGCTCACCCCTTTTCCACCTTTTCTTCCTTAGAACAAGGAGACTGGTCATTCACTCTAAATTTCTGGGTGAAACACTGGGTTATTAATCACCCACTCAGGAAATTTAACACAAAGCATCACCCCCCACCCCACCAACTGCACCAGCATCAACATTACACAGAATTGAAGAAACTTCATTATGCTTCAAAGTTATTAGAAGATAGTCTTTACAATAATGTAACAATTGTTCTCAGGATGCCATCCTGGGGATTCCTGTAATGGACCCGTATATCTGATTGACCAATCCCCGTCCTCATTTCACTGCTCAGCACGTGCAGGTCCTCAGCACGGAGCTCTTCTCTTTGGTGGGACTGGCACAGTGGAGGCAGATCTGGATGGTGACCGATCACTTGATAGTTTCCAGCATTTTATTTGTTGCCATTTCCATGTCCCATTTTTAACCTAATTCCCAATATGAGAAGCCACCTTGTCACAGGAACAGCAAAGCATAAAAGGCACGTCAGAAAATGCTTGCTTGTTCCCTTTGTGGCTTTTGAGATGTCTGCCATGTGGCTGACAGGGTCTGGGTGCTCCGGCCGGGTGTCAGGCCTGAGGCTCGGAGGTGGGAGAGCCAAGTCCAGGACACTAGACCACCAGAGACCTCCCGGCCCCACGTAACATCAATTGGTCAAAGCTCTCCCAGAGATCTTCATCTCAACGCTAAGACCCAGCTCCACTCAACGACCAGCAAGCTATAGTGCTGGACACCCTATGCCAAACAACTACCAAGACAGGAACACAGCACCACCCATTAGCAGAAGAGCTACCTAAAGTCATAATAAGTTCACAGACACCCCAAAACACACCACCAGATGTGGTCCTGCCCACCAGAAAGACAAGATCCAGCCTCATCCACCAGAACACAGGCACCAGTCCTCTTGATCAGGAAGCCTACACAAGCCACTGAACCAACCTCACCCGCTGGGGGCAGACCCCAAAAGCAACGGGAACTATGAACCTGCAGCCTGCGAAAAGGAGACCCTAAACACAGTAAGTTAAGTAAAATGAGAAGACAGAGAAATACACAGCAGATGAAGGAGCAAGGTAAAAACCCACCAGACCAAACAAATGAAGAGGAAATAGGCAGTCTACCTGAAAAAGAATTCAGAGTAATGATAGTAAAGAAGATCCAAAATCTTGGAAATAAAATGGAGAAAATAGAAGAAACATTTAACAAGGACCTGAAAGAAGGAAAAAGCAAACAGACAATAATGAACAGCACAATAAATGAAATTAAAAATTCTCTAGAAGGAATCAATAGAATAACTGAGGCAGAACAGATAAGTGACCTGGAAGATAAACTAGTGTAAATAACTACCACAGAGCAGAATAAAGAAAAAAGAATGAAAAGAATTGACGACAGTCTCAGAGACCTCTGGGACAACATTAAACGCATCAACATTCGAATTATAGGGGTCCCAGAAGACGAAGAGAAAAAGAAAGGGACTGAGAAAATATTTGAAGAGATTATAGCTGAAAACTTCCCTAATGTGAGAAAGGAAATAGTCAATCAAGTCGAGGAAGCTCAGAGAGTCCCATACAGGCTAAATCCAAGGAGAAACATGGCAAGACACATACTAATCAAAGTATCAAAATTAAATACAAAGAAAAAATATTAAAAAGCAGCAAGGGAAAAGTAACAAGTAACATACAAGGGAATCCCCATAAGGTTAACAGCTGATAGTAAGCAGAAACTCTGCAAGCCAGAAGGGAATGGCAGGACATATTTAAAGTAATGAAAGGGAAAAACCTACAACCAAGATTACTCTACCCAGCAAGGATCTCATTCAGATTCGACAGAGAAATTAAAATCTTTACAGACAAGCAAAAGCTAAGAGAATACAGCACCACCAAACCAGCTTTACAACAAATGCTAAAGGAACTTATCTAGGCAGGAAACACAAGAGAAGGAAAAGACCTACAAAAACAAACCCAAAACAATTAAGAAAATGGTAATAGGAACATACATATCGATAACTACCTTAAATGTAAATGGTTAAATGCTCCAACCAAAAGACATAGACTGGCTGAATGGATACAAAAACAAGGCCTATAAGACACTGATGAAAGAAATTAAAGATGATACAAACAGAGGGAAAGTCATACCATGTTTTTGGATTGAAAGAATCAACATTATGAAAATGACTATATTACCCAAAGCAATCTACAGATTCAATATAATCCCTATCAAACTACCAATGGAATTTTTCAGAGAACTAGAACAAAAAACTTCACAATTTGTATGGAAACACAAAAGACCCCGAATAGTCAAAGCAATCTTGAGAAAGAAATACAGACCTGGAGGAAACAGACTCCCTGACTTCAGACTATACTACAAAGCTACAGTAATCAAGACAGTATGGTACTGGCACAAAATCAGAAATATAGATCAATGGAACAGGATAGAAAGCC
>NC_041221.1:23209606-23211345 GCF_002837175.3 Physeter macrocephalus
CACATATGGTCACCTTATTTTTGATAAAGGAGGCAAGAATATACAATGGAGAAAAGACAGCCTCTTCAATAAGTGGTGCTGGGAAAACTGGACAGCTACATGTAAAAGAATGAAATTAGAACACTCCCTAACACCATACACAAAAATAAACTCAAAATGGATTAAAGACCTAAATGTAAGGCCAGACACTATAAAACTCTTAGGGGGAAAACATAGGCAGGACACTCTATGACATAAATCACAGCAAAATCCTTTTTGACCCACCTCCTAGAGAAATGGAAATAAAAATAAACAAGTGGGAACTGCTCCTATAGAACACCCACTGAACACTGGCAGAAGACCTCAGACCTTCCAAAAGCAAGAAACTCCCCACGTACCTGGGTAGGACAAAAGAAAAAAGAATAAACAGAGACAAAAGAATAGGGATGGGGCCTGCACCAGTGGGAGGGAGCTGTGAAGGAGGAAAGGCTCCCACACACTAGAAGCCCCTTCACGGGTGGAGACTGCGGTTGGCAGAGGGGGAAGCTTCAGAGCCATGGAAGAGAGCGCAGTAACAGGGTGTGGAGGGCAAAGCGGAGAGATTCCCGCAGAGGATCGGTGCCGACCAGCACTCACCAGCCCGAGAGGCTTGTCTGCTCACCTGCCGGGAAGGGTGGGGGCTGGGAGCCGAGGCTTGGGCTTCGGTCGGAAGCCGGGAGAGGACTGGGGTTGGTGGCGTGAACACAGCCTGAAGGGGTTAGTGCACAACGGCTAGCCGGGAGGGAGTCCGGGAGAAGTCTGGAGCTGCCGAACAGGCAAGAGACCTTTTCTTCCCTCTTTGCTTCCTGGGGCATGAGGAGAGGGGATTAAGTGCGCCACTTAAAGGAGCTCCAGAGACTGGCGCGGAGCTGCCGAAGAGACAAGAGACTTTTTCTTGCCTCTTTGTTTCCTGGTGCGAGAGGAGAGGGGATTAAGTGCGCTGTGTAAAGGAGCTCCAGAAATGGGCGCAAGCCGCGGCTATCAGTGTGGACACCAGAGACGGGCATGAGATGCTAAGGCTGCTGCTGCCGCAACCAAGAAGTCTGTGTGCGAGCACAGGTCACTCTCCACACCATCCCTCCCGGGAGCCTGTGCAGCCCCCCACTGCCAGGGTCCCGGGATCCAGGGACAACTTCCCCGGGAGAACGCACAGAGCGTCTCAGGCTGGTGCAACGTCATGCCGGCCTCTGCCGCCGCAGGCTCGCCCCGCCTCCGTACCCCTCCCTCCCCCCGGCCTGAGCCAGAGCCCCTGAATCAGCTGCTCCTTTAACCCCGTCCTGTCTGAGCGAAGAGCAGGGGACCTACGTGCAGAGGTGGGGCCAAGTCCAAAGCTGTACCCCAGGAGCTGTGCGAACAAAGAGGAGGCGGGGAGGTCTCTCCCAGCAGCCTCAGAAGCAGCAGATTAAATCTCCACAATTAACTTGAAGTGCCCTGCATCTGTGGAATATCTGAATAGACAGCAAATCATCCCAAGTTGAGGAGGTGGACTTTAGGAGCAAGATATATTATTATTTTCCCCTTTTTCTCTTTTTGTGAGTTGTGTATGTGTGTGCTGCTGTGTGGGATTTTGTCTGTATAGCTTTGCTTTCACCATGTGTCCTAGGGTTCTGACCGTCCCATTTTTTGTTTTTTTTTTACTTTTTAGAATTTTTCTTCTTAATAATAATTTTTTATTTTAATAACTTTATTTTATCCTACTTTATTTTATCTTCTTTCTTTCT
>NC_041221.1:23211762-23213394 GCF_002837175.3 Physeter macrocephalus
CAGAAAAACACACAGCAGATGAAGGAGCAAGATAAAAACCCACCAGACCGAACAAATGAAGAGGAAATAGGCAGTCTACCTGAAAAAGAATTCAGAATAATGATAGTAAAGATGATCCAAAATCTTGGAAATAGAATAGACAAAATGCAAGAAACATTTAACAAGGACCTAGAAGAAATAAAGAGGAAGCAAGCAACGATGAACCACACAATAAATGAAATTAAAATTACTCTAGATGGGATCTATAGCAGAATAACGGAGGCAGAAAAATGGATAAGTGACCTGGAAGTTAAAAGAGTGGAAATAACTACTGCAGAGCAGAATAAAGAAAAAAGAATGAAAAGAACTGAGGACAGTCTCAGAGACCTCTGGGACAACATTAAATGCACCAACATTCAAATTATCGGGGTCCCAGAAGAAGAAGAGAAAAAGAAAGGGACTGAGAAAATATTTGAAGAGATTATAGTTGAAAACTTCCCTAATATGGGAAAGGAAATAGTTAATCAAGTCAAGGAAGCACAGAGAGTCCCATATAGGATAAATCTAAGGATAAACACGCCAAGACACATATTAATCAAACTATCAAAAATTAAATACAAAGAAAACATATTAAAAGCAGCAAGGGAAAAACAACAAATAACACACAAGGGAATCCCCATAAGGTTAATAGCTGACCTTTCAGCAGAAACTCTGCAAGCCAGAAGGGAGTGGCAGGACATACTTAAAGTGATGAAGGAGAAAAACCTACAACCAAGATTACTCTACCCAGCAAGGATCTCATGCAGATTTGATGGAGAAATTAAAACCTTTACAGACAAGCAAAAGCTGAGACAGTTCCGCACCACCAAAACAGCTTTACAACAAATGCTAAAGGAACTTCTCTAAGCAAGAAACACAAGAGAAGGAAAAGACCTACAAGAACAACCCGAAACAATTCAGTAAATGGTAATAGGACCATACATATCGATAATTACCTTAAATGTAAATGGATTAAATGCTCCCACCAAAAGACACAGACTGGCTGAATGGATACAAAAACAAGACCCATATATATGCTGTCTACAAGAGACCCACTTCAGACCTAGGGACACATACAGACTGAAAGTGAGGGGATGGAAAAAGATACTCCATGCAAATGGAAATCAGAAGAAAGCTGGAGTAGCAATTCTCATATCAGACAAAATAGACTTTAAAGTAAAAACTATAACAAGAGACAAAGAAGGACACTATATAATGATCAAGGGATCGATCCATGAAGAAGATATAACAATTGTAAATATTTATGCACCCAACATAGGAGCACCTCAATACATAAGGCAAATACTAACAGCCATAAAAGGGGAAATCGACAGTAACACAATCATAGTAGGGGACTTTAACACCCCACTTTCACCAATGGACAGATCATCCAAAATGAAAATAAATAAGGAAACACAAGCTTTAAATGATACATTACACAAGATGGACTTAATTGATATTTATAGGACATTCCATCCAAAAACAACAGAATACACATTCTTCTCAAGTGCTCATGGAACATTCTCCAGGATAGATCATATATTGGGTCACAAATCTAGCCTTGGCAAATTTAAGAAAATTGAAATCATACCAAGTATCTTTTCTGACCACAAC
>NC_041221.1:23214067-23215073 GCF_002837175.3 Physeter macrocephalus
ACAAAAAAAGAAAATTACAGGCCAATATCACTGATGAACATAAATGCAAAAATCCTCAACAAAATACTAGCAAACAGAATCCAACAGCACATTAAAAGGATCACACACCATGATCAAGTGGGGTTTATTCCCGGAATGCAAGGATTCAATATACCCAAATCAATCAACGTGATACACCATATCAACAAACTGAAGGAGGAAAACCATATGATCATCTCAATAGATGCAGAATAAGCTTTTGACAAAATTCAACGCCGATTTATGATAAAAACCCTGCAGAAAGTAGGCATAGAGGGAACTTTCCTCAACATAATAAAGGCCATATATGACAAACCCACAGCCAACATCATCCTCAATGGTGAAAAACTGAAACCATTTCCACTAAGATCAGGAAAAAGACAAGGTTACCCACTCTCACCACTCTTATTCAACATAGTTTTGGAAGTTCTAGCCACAGCAATCAGAGAAAAAAAAGAAATAAAAGGAATCCAAATAGGAAAAGAAGAAGTAAAGCTGTCACTATTTGCAGATGACATGATATTATACATAGAGAATCCTAAGGATGCTACCAGAAAACTACGAGAGCTTATCAATGAATTTGGTAAAGTAGCAGGATACAAAATTAATGCACAGAAATCTCTGGCATTCTTATACACTAATGATGAAAAATCTGAGAGTGAAATTAAGAAAACACTCCCATTTACCATTGCAACAAAAAGAATAAAATATCTAGGAATAAACCTACCTAAGGAGACAAAAGACTTGTATGCAGAAAACTATAAGACACTGATGAAAGAAATTAAAGATGATACAAATAGGTGGAGAAATATACCATGTTCTTGGATTGGAAGAATCAACATTGTGAAAATGACTCTACTACCCAAAGCAATCTACAGATTCAATGCAATCCCTATCAAACTACCACTAGCATTTTTTACAGAACTAGAAAAAAAAATTTCACAATTTGTATGGAAACACAAAAGACCCCAAATAGCAAAAGCAATCT
>NC_041221.1:23216289-23216786 GCF_002837175.3 Physeter macrocephalus
TTTGCACAGCAAAGGATACCATAAACAAGACCAAAAGACAACCCTCAGAATGGGAGAAAATAGTTGCAAATGAAGCAACTGACAAAGGATGAATCTCCAAAATATGCAAGCAGCTCAATATCAAAAAACCAAACAACCCAATCCACAAATGGGCAGAAGACCTAAATAGACATTTCTCCAAAGAAGATATACAGATTGTCAACAAACACATGAAAGGATGTTCAACATCACTAATCACTAGAGAAATAGTGATTATTATTTGATTTTGCAAATCAAAGCTACATTGAGGTATCACCTCACACTAGTCAGAATGGCCATCATCAAAAAATCTACAAACTATAAATGCTGGAGAGGGTATGAAGAAAAGGGAACCCTCTTGCACTGTTGGTCGGAATGTAAATTGATACAGTCACTATGGAGAACAGTATGGAGGGTCCTTAAAAGACTAAAAATATAACTACCATACGACCCAGCAATCCCACTGCTGGGCATATACC
>NC_041221.1:23224673-23233947 GCF_002837175.3 Physeter macrocephalus
ACTTTGTTGTAAAGCAGAAACTAATACACCATTGTAAAGCAGTTATACTCCAATAAAGGTGTAAAAAATAAATAAAGAAAGAAACAAGATATACAGATTGTCAACAAACACATGAAAGGATGTTCAACATCACTAATCACTAGAGAAATAGTGATTATTATTTGATTTTGCAAATCAAAGCTACATTGAGGTATCACCTCACACTAGTCAGAATGGCCATCATCAAAAAATCTACAAACTATAAATGCTGGAGAGGGTATGAAGAAAAGGGAACCCTCTTGCACTGTTGGTCGGAATGTAAATTGATACAGTCACTATGGAGAACAGTATGGAGGGTCCTTAAAAGACTAAAAATATAACTACCATATGACCCAGCAATCCCACTGCTGGGCATATACCCTGAGAAAACCATAATTCAAAAAGAGTCATGTACCATAATGTTCATTGCAGCGCTATATACAATAGCCAGGACATGGAAGCAATCTCAGTGTCCATAAAAGAGTCATGTACCAAATTGTTCATTGCAGCTCTATTTACGATAGCCAGGACATGGAAGCAACCTAAGTGTCCATCAACAGATGAATGGATAAAGACGATGTGGCACATATATACAATGGAATATTACTCAGCCATAAAACGAAATGAAACTGAGTTATTTGTAATGAGGTGGATAGACCTGGAGTCTGTCATACAGAGTGAAGTAAGTCAGAAGGAGAAAAACAAATACCATATGCTAACACATATATATGGAATCTAAAAAAAAAAAAAAAGGTTCTGAAGAACCTAGCGGCAGGACACGAATAAAGATGCAGACGTAGAGAATGGACTTGAGGACATGGGGAGGGGGAAGGGTAAGCTGGGACGAAGTGAGAGGGTGGCATGGACATATATACACTACCAAACGTAAAATAGATAGCTAGTGGGAAGCAGCCGCATAGCACAGGGAGATCAGCTCGGTGCTTTGTGACCACCTAGAGGGGTGGAACAGGGAGGATGGGAGGGAGACGCACGAGGGAGGAGATATGGGGACATAAGTATATGTATAGCTGATTCAGTTTGTTATGCAGCAGAAACTAACACACCATTGTAAAGCAATTATACCCCAATAAAGATGTTAAAAAAATAAAATAAATAAGGCAGGTCATCCAAAGAATTTAAAGAATAGATACATGTATATGTATAACTGAATCACTTTGCTGTACACCTGAAACTAACACAATGTTGTTAATCAACTATGCTTCAATATAAAATAAAAATAAAACAAAATAAGAGGAGCCACTTACCTTGTCCCCCACCCTGTCAGCTATGCCACCACCACTGAGCTTTGCCGTCAGGGTCCACCTGCCTTCTTTGCACACCTGGCTGCAGCAGAGGCTGCTGACCCCTTACCTTGATGGCCTCCACCGAGTCATACTTGTCCAGTTTGTTGATGTGGTTAGTTATGCTGGTGTTGAGAGGGGCGGGTGCAACGGGGTGGATGACGGTGGCATCGTGGGACTGCTGCTGGTACCGCTGGCAGTAGGTGTAGACAAGCAGCGTAAGAAGGCAGCCCAGGATGGAGCTGCTGAGCCCCACGGCGATCATGTGGAACAAGTTGAACTCTGGGAAGACAACATCAAAAGTGAGGCCACCCTGGAGAAGGACGCACTCCTCCCTGGCTCAGTGTGCTCAGAGGAAAAGAGAAGGACGCAATGGAAAGCTCCACACTCCTTCTAAAACTCAGGAAATCACAGGGCCTTCGTTTGAAATGTCGTGGCCTCCAAGACACTTCTCTGCAGCGAGCTCAGTGTAGTTTAAGTCAACGCTCTTACGGATTATAACCACCATATAATATGGTGATCTTTTAAAGATCACCAAATACGCTAGCAGAGACACTTTTTTCTTTAAAGGCTTGTGAAAGACCGTTCTTCTGTTTCAAGTGCAGCATGATCTGTGGTCTGGGGGGTTTCTAGGGAACATGTTTTCCATTTTCCTGAACAGGCTGAGTCCCTGCTTGCAGCCTGGCTGTGTCCCGGGAACAAAGCGAGGATGTATCTAGTGCTTCCAATCACTGCTCACCTGCAAAAAGCCCGACTATTTCCCCCTCCTTTATCATTTCATTTTATTTAAAAATGTGTTCCGATTATATGGTTCTTATGTTTTCCATTACATTTTTTGGAATATGAAGATACACATATTGTATAACGTTTGATTGCATGAAAGAAAAAGTGCAAAAGGATATACAAGAATAAATCTTTTTTTTCTTTCTGAGAGGGAACCACCGTCACCACCTTCTCCTGTGCTCTTCCAGAGACACTCTGAGCGCTTGCATGCTGCGTGTGCGTGTTGTAAATATTATCCTGGGTACCATTTTTTCACTCACATTGTATTTTGGAGACCTTATAAAGAAAATGGCTTACTCCAAAGAAACAAAGGATTTGTGTCAAAGGAATATGATCTATTCATGGTTATGAAATGACCCTCTTTTTTTACAGTGTTTTTTCTATCTCATAGCATCTTTAAGTTATTTTCTTTGAGTTATAAATACACAATGTTGAAAAAACGAGCCGACATGGACTCAGGTCTCTAAGACAGGATTGGTTTGAGTGGCATCAAGGTAGCTTAACCAAGAACGGCTTAATCTCTGACAAAGAGCAACAAAAGAAAAGAAGATATTCATTGTGTGTTGGTAAAACACCTTACAATCAAAATTTTAAGCCTTTCAGGGAACAAAGACAACATCTGAGCCATGACCATGAAGCTGAGATTATTGAAAATCAGGTAAAGCAAAACAGGACCTCAATTTTTCTATGCTGTCTTGGCACCGTATAGCCAACCAGTTGCCTAAGGGTTCCTGGCCCTATGTCTCCACTGCACATCCTGGAATCTGGCTTTTCTCCCAAGGTGTCCCCTCCGTGCACCGCCAGAGGGCTGAGTGACACCCTTGCTCTCCCTGCACCCAAATGGGACCACTGAAGATGCCTGCTGGGCACCCCTGTGGATGCCGGGTGAGACCGCTGGGCCACGTGGGGAGGACCCCGGGGCTCTCGGGGAGAGAAGACCTGTGAGTTTGTCTACCACACCCAGGTTCTGGGGTGTTCTCTCCTGAAACACCTGGGATCCTCCCGAGGACTCTCTGAGCTGTCCTCGCCTCCCCTGGGATCCACAGCACAGGTGGGGAGCATCCTTCATCCGTCCCTAAACCCTCTAAGCTTCTCCCCTTTGCTGTTCCTGGACCCTGTGTTTCGGGGCCCTGGGCCCTGGGAGATAGATTCGCTCCAAGAGGCGATGAACTCCGCGTGGAGAGGCAGCCTCGTCCTCTGTTCCCTGTGAACCGTAACCAACGTACTCCACCCACGCTGAGACTCCAAACAGGTGACTCCTAACCCGCGCCTCAGGTGTCGTCAGCACCCGGAGCTGGATAATCCAGGAGGACGTTACTAGAACATTCCACAGATATCACCCACTCCCTGACATCCGCCTCAATTTTTCACTTCTTGATTATCCTGTCACTGGTTTAGCAAAGTGAAAGGAATCTCGAAATCTTTGGCTGTTCCTGATTTGGTCTGAAGACTCTAGGGCTGAACCTGGGACAGCTGGATAAAGCATCCAGGGGCCATTCTAGCAGCAACCGCTAGAAGCTTCTACTCTAACCCTGAAGTTGCCCTCAAGATAAGCAAGAGTGATTTCATACCTGTCGTCATCTCTCGATACTTTAGCCGTTTGGACCCCCCCAGGGTTAATGCAGCATATGGATAAAAGTACTTCTGCTGCACTGGTAAAATAATATATAGAAGATGTATGACTCCCTCCCTATGCAGGTACTTCGTTATTAGTCAAATGAATCATTCCTGCAGGTGCCTGAGGAGGTCTGGGGCCAGCTGACATCTGTATGATGATTATACAGTCTCTGTGTCTCATGCGACTAAAAATAGCTAAGTTGGAACATTTCAATAGGCCTACATTTTTTCTGCATAAGCGAAAAATCGAGCCTATTAAATCTCTTGAATCTGCTTAGCGTGGCTCTTTGCTTCGAATACAACGCTCTTTGCTGTTGATTTTGGTCAGTAAAGCTAGAATAGAGACCAACTACCCAGTCGATTCAACTGGCTGATTTTCTGTGCAAAGTCTGATTCTTTTCAACAAACTGAAGAAAGCGTCCCCAAACATCCTTGCTAGGTGATTGTTTTTACCTCTCAGCCCCACAATTAGCCCCATCTGACCTCTTACCCACCTACTCTGCTGTGCCAAGGTTAGCAGCCTAAGATCTAAACGATTGGTTCTGAATACTGTAGCGTAGTTAAAGTTTCTATGATCGAATCAATAGCACCTCAAGGCTTGATTTGGTGCAGCCTTTGGTACAGCTGGTCCAGACAGGCAGAAGCTGCATTTCAGGATGCAAGTGAGCCTTCGGCATCATGTCCTCCTGGGGGCTCGAGGCCTTGGCAGGACTCCCGTATCTTAACCCTGAGAAGGCTGGCCGAGGAAAGTGGTTCTGGAACTTGTGTTAGGCCTGGAGGGCCAGTCATGCTGGCTGCCCCCAGGTTCTGCCTTGGCCTCCCTCAGGGCAGGAACACTTTCTACAAGCTCTGCTCCAGTGGCGACCCCGGGTGTTGCCCAAGAGTGTCGCCTGGCCAGGGCTGCCGTGGCTGCGTACCCCAGATACCCTCCTCTGGCACACTCAGCACCAGGACCCTTTCCCCGCGGTGCTCCGGGCTTAAAGCTCACCCTGGGATCCCACTGCCTGGATCCAAAGCTGGCTTCACTTCGACTGTTTGCGTGAACCTCATCTCCCTGACCCTCATGACCCCTATTTATAAAATACAGATAAAAGGACATGGCTGCTATTCCTTTTCTACAATTCCCCAAACGAAGATTTCTCTGAAAACTGATTTTTCATCACTCACCTGGCAGCGAAGCCTGACCTGACCTGATCATTTGCTGCAGAACCAGGAGGAGCGTTGATTAGCAGCTCCACTCCACCTACATTTCACAGCAACGTCATTAAAGAGGTTGGTTACGGAGTGCGACCCCCAGACCTCGGGGTGTCATACCTTATATGACCCGTATTACCCATCTATAATCTGAAGAAGGCTGACTTCCAAAGCCTGCTCTACCTCCGAGGGTTTTACGTAAAGAACCGTGGGCTGTGGCACCCACTCGAATGCTCTTTGTGAGGATGAAATAGGCTACCTCTACGGTGTCTGGCACACAGTGACTGCCGACCTAAAAATACCACAGCCATAATGCTTTTTATGTGAACCAGCCAACATTCGTCTTGCAGCCGGATCCCCAAGTAGTAGATCACAGAACTGACCCAGTCAGACAACAGACACTGCCCTTCTCAGGCACAGGGCTCTCTTGGGATGTGACTTTTGGTCCCAGAGGGGCTGGGGCTCTTTGAGTCCCCCCTGTAAGCTCAACACCCCTCACAAAACTGACACAGAGTGGGTGCTCAGGAAAGATGATTGGAAAAAATGGATCAACAGGGCTTCCCTGGCGGCGCAGGGGTTGCGCGTCCGCCTGCCGATGCAGGGGAACCGGGTTCGCGCCCCGGTCCGGGAGGATCCCACGTGCCGCGGAGCGGCTGGGCCCGTGAGCCGTGCCCGCTGAGCCTGCGCGTCCGGAGCCTGTGCTCCGCAGCGGGAGAGGCCACAGCAGTGAGAGGCCCGCGTACCGAAAAAAAAAAAAAACAAAAAAAAACAAAAAAGAAAAAATGGATCAACAGATGGCTGACTTATAACAGATAGCAGATTCTTAACCAGTGTAGCGAATAACTAAGTACATTCCCAAAACACACCGATGAAAACCGAGATTCCTTCTGAGTGTGAGAGACCAAAGCCCGTAGGGTTGAGCTGCCTGGGGCTTCCCGCTGGAATGGATTCTGACAGAAATGGTTAGGAACAGTCATTGGCTACACACGTGAAGATGCTGGTCTTGCGTGTGGTTTTCGGCTCTGACACCAAAGGTGGAGCAGGGCTGGGCTCTGATCAATGGACAGCCAGCCCCTCCCATCCAAACAGGATAGAACTAGATGGGAAAGTCCAAAAGCATTATGCATTTGACCCAGAGAATGTGATTTCTGTCATTCAGGGTTGCAGGAAGTTAGAAAAATATCTCTGGAGATATAGGTATAGCCTTTTGCCCATAATAAAATTCTGACATTTTATCACTTCAGCAGTTTGGAGAGCTGAGGCTGGCTTCCATGGATTTGCACTATAAACATAAAGAAAATGGTTGAATTCTGTTTTACTCATAGGAAATCTAACTGTAGCTAATACCAAGATCACTGGGCCATAAAGCTTATGTCCACTAGACTCACCTGAAGGGATTATTAAGCCAAGGAGTGCTGGGCCCCTCTCAGGGAGGTTCTGACTCTGTAGATGGTGGTGCAGCCTGAGAATCTGCATTTCTATCAAGTTCCCAGGTGATACTGATGATGCTGGTCTAAGGACCCCCTGAGAACCACTGATCCAGATGTCAAATATGGACTCCTTAGCATTTCTACTGCCAAAATATAAGGTGTTTGGATTCAGGAGTTTCTCCAGTTTTATTTTATTTTTTTTCTTGGCCAGTAGCAGAAACATCATATGAAACATGGTTAGAGAAAAGACTGGAAAATACCTGAAATGAATTTTAAAAAAGAACTTACCTCCACACCTTTTCTCTTCTACGCTGCTGGATCTTGCCACAGATACTTCTGGAAAAACAAAGTTTGATCACAATGTATAAAGGGTGTAGGGAAGGAAGATCACATTAATGATTCATTTATGAAATGTCTAATGATTTTGAGTTTTATGTGAGTCAGTTTCCAAAAGCCTGATTAATTGTTCTTAAAAACGTATATATATATATATTTTTTAACCAACCAGAGATGTATTTGGTCAAGGTCACCTTGATTGGAAAGGGGGTGAGACTCATTATTACAAAAAGAAAATGCTATGGTCCCTTGGGTTGAAACCAGGGCACTAGTTTCAAAATAAGCCTGGCATATGTGCTGATTTTCTGTTACAATGTATTCTGCCAGCTGTGGAACCCCACAGTGTTTGTCTGTAGTATTTCTGCCTCAGATTTTTTTGTCTCATCAAAGTCAGTGTTGTCACATTCCCTGGGGAGGAGGACCACTCCACCAGAGCTCAGAGGAAATTACCAAAACAAATAATCTTCCTACTCGGAGCCCATTCATGTTCTTTGCCATGCCCCATGTGAAACTGACAAGTAGGATGCCAATAAAAGGAGAGACCCACCTAAATGTTTAACCCGAAGGATAAACACCATTTCAAAAGTCCAGAAACACTATTCTCTCCTGTATCGATCTCTCATTCGATAACAAGAATTAAAAATATGTCTATGGTTGAAAAGGAAACAACAATAAACACTCTTGCAGTTCTAGACCACAGAAGATTGAGGTGCCTTTTGAGGCTGAAGCTGATAGTTTTTTCTAAAATAATATCTTTCCTTTAGTGAAGGAAAACAAGGCATTCCCTGTTATTACCTTGTAAGAGGTTAGTCTCTGCTTTTGGTCCATATCAGAGTGCTAAGGCACATGGTGGGCATATATGAAATGATTTGTAAGTATCTAGCCCGCGCCTACGGTGAGCATGGGTGACTGGTTATCACTAATAACTAAATATCGAGTTCACGTGCAAAAGCCTGTAGCCAAAGGGCCAAGCCAACCTCTTCTCCAAGACGAGAGCAAGGACAGCCTTCCATTTTCCCAAATAAACTAAGGTTGTATGAAGAGAATGGCCCTCTTTTCTCTGTGCAAACACATATGCACAACTTTGCCAGAGCATTTAACTTAATATTAAAGTACCCAAATAACCTATTTTCATTTCTTGAACAAACTATTCTGACTGTGTTATAGGCAATAAATTGTAGAAGAAGACATTGTGCTTAAAAAAACCTTAAAACTCATGGCCTAAATTCAAGTCTACAGACGCGGTTATCTACAAATCTATAATCACCTTGAAACCACAAGAGATGATTGAATCATCTCTGTTTTAGCAAACAGGACCTCATGGAACAGATAAAACTCCCACCTACGAATCACTGCCTCTCAAAATATTGGAAATGATTTTGTTTGCACTAGTAAGCATCTCCCCTCTTACCTGGGAGGAAATTGGAGTCAAAAACACAGGGCCGGCTCTCCGTGGTGTTTCCGGAACACTGGATGCCCACGGGGAACAGAAGCATGCACTGGCGGATGCGGACCTGGACTCCAGACACATCACATTCGGACCAGTCTGACCACTCCGACCAGCTCTCTGCAGCGGCCAGAAGACAGGAGTTGCAGCAACAAGACCCACTAAGATCCATCAACCTGGAAGTTGGGTCAGCTTATGTACATTAAGGTTTCATATGATGTTTATAGTGGGTCTGTGTATAAATAAGATGGACTCGTATCTTATGACCAGTCCAGTAAATAAAATACAAAGGAGCAAGAATAAAAGAACTCATATACCTTGGATTAGAAATAATGTGCTTAAAATACATTTTCTAAAACTCACATTATTTTAATGCTCTAAATTAACTGTATTAGACACTCCATAAGCTAATGCATGAAGCCTGGCTGTGCGTGACCCTTCCTTGGTGGGGGAGAGATCATCAATGCAGACGCCATTCCTACGGGGTCATGCTCAAATCCTTCTCCAGAAAATTTCTACAGGCCTCAGTGCTCAAGCAAGAGAAGTGACAGTGTGTTAATGAGAAAGTCCTGGTTGTGAAAGGGGTTCAAGCTACTACAAATACTTTCTTTCCAGTTGTGAAAACAACTTTGCAGGGTCAGTACACCAAAGGCAGGCTGTACTCGTGGTAGAATTCACTCTATCCCTTGTTTACTGTCACTGAAGCACATAGGATCCACACACAAGTCGTCAAGGCCGAAAGATGAACTAGCTAAAGTCACTTTACCCCGAAAAGGAAGATTCGCTAAGATGTGTTAAATTCACCCGGACCTACAGATGTGTGAAAAGAGAGAATTAATACTCATTTTATGTAAGGAGGTTAAAAAAATGAACTCTCAATATTATTTATGAAATATTAATAATGTAAAATAATGTTTTTCTATGCAGCTTGGTTTTTTCCTCTTTTTAAATTAAATTTGGCAACGAAACTTGTGTTTTGATCCACTGTAAAGGGTATAATTTTTCCTTAGAAATGTGCAAAGTTCCAGTTTTGGGGATGACTGAGAATCTGGTTTCTAGGCACTTTTCAATATACATGGAACCTTCAAGGAAAGTCTGCAGGAGCTAGTTAAAAACGTGTGTGTGTGTCGTGTGTGTGTGTGTGTGTG
>NC_041221.1:23235182-23272831 GCF_002837175.3 Physeter macrocephalus
GCAACAAGACCCACTAAGATCCATCAACCTGGAAGTTGGGTCAGCTTATGTACATTAAGGTTTCATATGATGTTTATAGTGGGTCTGTGTATAAATAAGATGGACTCGTATCTTATGACCAGTCCAGTAAATAAAATACAAAGGAGCAAGAATAAAAGAACTCATATACCTTGGATTAGAAATAATGTGCTTAAAATACATTTTCTAAAACTCACATTATTTTAATGCTCTAAATTAACTGTATTAGACACTCCATAAGCTAATGCATGAAGCCTGGCTGTGCGTGACCCTTCCTTGGTGGGGGAGAGATCATCAATGCAGACGCCATTCCTACGGGGTCATGCTCAAATCCTTCTCCAGAAAATTTCTACAGGCCTCAGTGCTCAAGCAAGAGAAGTGACAGTGTGTTAATGAGAAAGTCCTGGTTGTGAAAGGGGTTCAAGCTACTACAAATACTTTCTTTCCAGTTGTGAAAACAACTTTGCAGGGTCAGTACACCAAAGGCAGGCTGTACTCGTGGTAGAATTCACTCTATCCCTTGTTTACTGTCACTGAAGCACATAGGATCCACACACAAGTCGTCAAGGCCGAAAGATGAACTAGCTAAAGTCACTTTACCCCGAAAAGGAAGATTCGCTAAGATGTGTTAAATTCACCCGGACCTACAGATGTGTGAAAAGAGAATTAATACTCATTTTATGTAAGGAGGTGTCAGTACACCAAAGGCAGGCTGTACTCGTGGTAGAATTCACTCTATCCCTTGTTTACTGTCACTGAAGCACATAGGATCCACACACAAGTCGTCAAGGCCGAAAGATGAACTAGCTAAAGTCACTTTACCCCGAAAAGGAAGATTCGCTAAGATGTGTTAAAGTCACCCGGACCTACAGATGTGTGAAAAGAGAATTAATACTCATTTTATGTAAGGAGGTTAAAAAAATGAACTCTCAATATTATTTATGAAATATTAATAAATGTAAAATAATGTTTTTCTATGCAGCTTGGTTTTTTCCTCTTTTTAAATTAAATTTGGCAACCAAACTTGTGTTTTGATCCACTGTAAAGGGTATAATTTTTCCTTAGAAATGTGCAAAGTTCCAGTTTTGGGGATGACTGAGAATCTGGTTTCTAGGCACTTTTCAATATACATGGAACCTTCAAGGAAAGTCTGCAGGAGCTAGTTAAAAACGTGTGTGTGTGTCGTGTGTGTGTGTGTGTGTGTGTGTGTGTTTCAAAGTCGAAGTTAGACTCAGAAGAGACTGTCTCATTTTCATTCCAACTGATCCCTACGTGGCAGAAAACGAAGCTAATTCTTGGATGGGGAGGGCTGCTGCAGGGCGTCCACTGGGCACACGGGCCAGCTGGCCTCGGAGCCCAGAACCCCCACGCCCACGGTCCTGGCGGGATTCCTGTGAAGCTACTTCACAAGGGCTCTCCCGCGTCCCCACCTTGATTCTCAGCAACTAAATGTCAGTTCCCATTACCAGCTTAAATATTTTAAGAATGCATGGTTATCACCGGTTTCTGTAACTAGTTCTGCAACCACAGCGTGGTGAGAATGATTCCATTGCAGAACAATGTATTACGAGGTCACTGCACCGGCAATAGTGCGGCATCGATGTGTTCCCCTCTTTTGGTCTCATCGTGATGTGCTTTCATCATTTCACCATTTGTGTATCAGGAAAAGGGTGAGTCTGCCCTGCTGTCTGCACGGGCCTGGCTGGGTTGCTTACCGGGGCAGGGCTGCGTGTTGCAGAGAGCCTCTTCCGTGTGCAGGCCCAGGCAGATGTCGCCTCCGTAGGCGGGGGCTGGGTTTGCGCACGAGCGGGTCCTCATGTAATGTCCACCTCCACATGTCGCTGAGCACTTTGACCAGGAGGACCAGCAAGACCACACGCCGTCCACTGGGAAGGGACACAAAGTCACACCGCTTCTGAAATCCACATCTGACCCAAGTGATGTGGCTACAGAGAGAGTCTGCACTGGGCGAATGCGCTGTGTGCACCACTGACCGTCACGGGAGGGGATTCAGGATCTCCCACCTGGCCTTTCCCATTCCTCCCTACGCTTCCTCGGTTCCTCCTGTTCTTTCAGGAAATAGTTCTAAGCATGTAAAACGCAAGCACAAGGCTGACCAAGGAGTGCATGTACATCTGTAGTACAAAACCCAGCCTCTGGGAAAGACCACGAACCCGGTTCTGTAGTTGTTCAGGTGAAGCCCCAGCTAGCGCTACCTCCGCCAGCCGCCCAGGACAGAACCAGTGTCTTATCCTCCTTTGGTGTCACTTGCAGTTTACGGAACAAACTGTGGACTCAAAGATTTCATGGACAGAGAGGCAAGGAGTGTTCTTAGCACACCATAGGTGCTTAACTGATGTCACCCACAGAACACACACCTGTCCAAATTCACTTCGATTCAAAAGGTCTCCCCTCCGTGAGATTCTCACTCACTGTTCCTTCTTCCTTGCACTTACTGTTTTCATAATAAAGAAGAAATAAATTATCGTATGGAATTGGAATATGCCTTAGGAACTAAGAACCATCTGCTGTCCTTTGTCAGCCAAGGTCTGGAATCAGTTCTGAATCAAACACCAATCAAGAAAAAGGAGTGATGGAGAAAGACCAAGCTCTTTCTCAATGTTGGGAATAAAGTATGTCGGTGAAAGTACTAGTTAGACCAAACCACAGAAGAAAAAGGATCATTTCAACATGGGCTCAACTTTCAAACCTTACTGAAAGTTTTGATCCACATTAGAATTGGAGATTGAATTTTTCATTGATTAATTTAAGAGGTATTTTTATATTTCTCAGGTCTTTGATTTATTTGCAAACTTAATCATAATGAGAAAACTTGGTTTTAAAGAAAATACACCACCCCTTTGTAACTGTTTCTTGTGGACCCAAGAGGACAAAGGAGGAGTAAATGCATAGGGAGGAAACAGTCCCAAATGAAGTAAAAACAGCCTATAACTGGCTGGCCGCTCAGCATCCAAAGCCCTGAGTTCTTCCAACCCCTCCGTGTTGAGTTGCGTCCTGGCCTGTGTTAGGAATTTTCTAGGAGGCGGGAGAGAGAATTGACATTTGCCCCACTCAACCCCCTGAACTCATGCATTCCCAAGTGGAAAATGAGGAGAGCCACTCTGAATATTTTCACAACCCTCTGTGGAAACTTGGCTTTCGAAAAGAAGATGAGGACACAGCGATTTCAAGATATTAAGGTTACGTGTACATGATACTGCCTTGACCATCAAATCAAAGAAAATACAAACAGCCACTAGATCGTGTTAATGGGATGTCTCGGACATGGGCCTGAGCCTTGCACTCGAAGGCCAGGGCAGCATCCGAGCATCTGGAGGAGTCTGTACACTCAGCCGACGGCAGCACGGACCTGTGTCTGGAGCCTGGGGAGGCGGAGTGGATGGAGGGGTCCTGACTTTCCCGTGTGGCTCTCCCTCCCCCACTTTACAGGATGGATTCTCATCTAATCATGTTGCCCCAGGGGTCCCCTCTCAGCCCTCGGAGAGGAGCCCTCCCACCCTCCAGGCTGGGGCTGTGGGAAAGACATGTCTCTGTGACCTTTCCCAGCCCCTCGGCATCACTTGGCCAGGAAAGCTGGGTAGTTTGGAGCGAAGCATCTCCTGAGGCCGGAGAAACTCAGGCAGAGACAGCCGAGGGGGAGTGGAGCAGCTGGCGGAGCAGGGACATTACTGAGTGACCCAGCTACAAAGCTGGGAACTGTATTTTCAGTTTAATGTACATGTTGATTCATCCGTCATCCATCCATCCATCCATCCATCCATCCATCCATCCATCCATCCATCCATCCATCCACCGAATAGATGCTCACTAAGTACTGACTGCTACAAGCCAGTTCCTTGCTCAAGGAACTCAGAAAGTTGTTTGTACCAACTGAAAAAGATGCTATATTTGCAGCGGTCTGTGCCTTTAAAACCAAAGTACACAGTATTTGGAATGACCCCTCATGCCCTACCCCTGCTTGTCTATATGGCCAACTCCCATCTGTCCCTCAAGACCCAGTCCAGGGGCAGCCTGCTTGGTACAGCTGTCATGATTCCAGCTCCATGGGTCCCCAGCTGATGTAGCCACCGCATCTTGTCATCAACTCAACCGTACTGGGTTGACATTATTCACAGGATGCTTCCTCACTAAACTCTTAAATTCCTTTCTGACCTGGACCAGGTCACTGTGTCTTTCTTTACTCAGTGACTAGCACACAGCGGGTGACCCAAAAATGTTTGCTGAAAAACTGAATGAATAAAGAAAGGAAGATCAAGTAACCAACTGCTTATTTTCTCATCATTCAATAACCATCACTGAGAGCTATTTTGAGGGTGTGCCAGGCTCACGCTGGGAGCTGAGGGCACTGCCGTGAGTGAGATGGTCCTGCCCTCCTTGGGTGGTCACTCTGACAAAGTCAAAAGGCAGGATGCACAGCCAGAGGCCAGCATTCAGGATGGCCGTGAGGCATCGGGTTAAACTAAAGATCCTCTGACTGTGGGAAGGTCAGGGGGAAGCGATCAAGGTGACAGAGCTGCACGCAGAGCCGGGGCAAAAGGAAGGCACAGATGGTTAGAGCATTAAAGGCGACAGAGGAGCCTTCGGGACTGTATTAGCAGACAACGCCCTGAGCGGGGGCGAGGGGGTTCCTTAAGGTCATTTTATTAACCCTGCGCTTGTGTGGGAATCCTGAGGAATGAAAAGCCAGGGATCAGGAGGAAGACCCAGACAACACAGCTCCTGTGGGTCTCCAGGAGAGGATGCTGCGTGTTTAGAGGACTGACCTCAGGAGGATGTAGACCCCTGTCGGCTGAGGGCACCAGGGACAGGCCTGGCAGGGCCCTGCTGGGCCGCCCCTGATAACTGTCACTCTGGTGAGGGCTCTGTGGTATGGAGGGAGGTCAGTTCTGGGGGGCGCTGGGCACATCAGAGTCTGGGAGGGACCAACCTCCAGTTTAAAGACAGGACACCGCTCTCTGGACCATGGCAGCCCAGCCCACTTCTCAAGAGGTGCAGTGCTTGGGGCCACGATCCCTTAGAGGGGCTCCTGAGAATGCTTCAGTTTCTGTTAAAGCAGAAGAGATAGATGAACATAATCCAGCCTAGGTGATATCTGTCTTTACACCAATGCAGTTGGAAGATTATATCTATATCTATCTATATCTATATCTTTATCTACACCTGTATCCGTATCTATATTTATAACTGTTATATATCTACATCGATATCTATGTCTACACTTATATCTACGTCTACATCTATATTTATATCTATCTATCTATCTACCACAAATTATGTCTCAAGCATAAAGCCAGGGAAGATGAGTGAGAAAGTCTTCCAAGGCCCTTGATGTTTCGGTCTTTTCCAGATTACTCGATCCACTCACCTGGGCAGGGCAAGATGTTGCATTCCTGGTATTCCAGGGAGGGGCCCAGGCAAGGCATGCCCCCAAACTTGGGCTCCGGGTTGTTGCAAACACGCTTCCGGTTGCGAATGCCCCTGCTGCAGTCTCGGCTGCACTGTGACCACGAGGTCCAGGCTGACCAGGCCCCGTTGACGGTGTGGGCAGAGTATCTCCCAGCACGCAGGAAATCACCAGAAAGGCCTGCAAGGGAAATGGACAAAAGATGATTCTGTTAGGAACTCTTAGAGTAACCAGAGTCCAAACTAACTTTCATTCTGTAGCACTGTCTGCTTTGCTTCTGCAACTATACTCTCAAATATCAGTGGAACACTTTTTACACACCTCAGAAGCACAAAACTAAATAAAAATAAAATTGCAGTTTGCGTGATAATCTCCTATAACTCAAGCTTCTTTCTCTGCAGTTGCTATTAACAGGGGTGCAACTAAGAACTCAATTTGTCAATGTAGCAAAGTCCTTATACAAGTAATAGGGTTTTTTGGGTAATAGGTCACTTATTGTTCTGAGAAATTTCTTACAAAGAAAATACACCTTTCTCACTTCCACTGGGAATTCTACAACAAATTGTCCTTGTGCAATTCGTGTTCATTTTGATGGAAATGCCTACTGACTTAAAATATGAAAAAAAATTCAGTCATTTTCTCAAAGGTAAGCAGTGTGACACAAGTTTTAACAAAAAACTCTCAAAGTATGCCATGAAGTTCTGGGGAAATGTGAGAGGCAGATGTGTGAACAGTTCTATCCATTGTTAAGTTTCTCGGTTGTCTACTTAAAAATTCTGGCTCAGAAACCTAGGCAGATGCTCTTCAGAGAAAATAGATTAGAAACCTTTTTCTCTGATGAGAGAGTAGTTTGTGGTTAATAAAGAACACACAATTTAGTTTCATTTCATGTGGTCAGAGGCAAACAAGTCCAATTTTGTATTCTCAAGATATCAATACCAAAACGTATGGCTAGTCATTAGAACTTGAAGCCATTAAGACACAAGAAGGATGAAGTATTTTTTAAGCCATGCCCACAATATACTTTTGGAGGAAATATAAGAAGTCTTTTATAAATGTGTATCAAAATTTTTTCTTAGTTTATATCATTTAAAATGAATATTAGTGTTGGTTTTATATGTATCTGAGAATGGAAGGATTAAAAAATATATGTTCAGATAAGAGAATAAAGTTAAAGAAACAATGTCCTTCATTTTCTCTTTTTTTACTTTGATGTCGTAAGAAGTAAGTTCACAGCCTGCTCTGAAATAAGGGAATAAGCGATTGAATTGGAGACAGGGTTGCCAGATTTAGCAAATAAAATACAGGAAGCTCAGTTAAATTTTAGGTTAACTGGGCTCTTCTATGAACTTAGAAATAAGACGGAACACCTGTCCCTGGAAGCGAGTCAGTCCCTACAGAGTCGCTTACTCACCGTCGGTGGAGCAGCTGCTGGTTCCATCACTAGAACAGTACCGCATCTCAATTCTCTGCCTTCCCACTTCCAGCAAGTTTGGATCAGGCAGGCGGGCCTTGCACGTGTACCGAAATCGCTGCTCGTAGTGGCCCCCATTGTCAGAGATGTTGACAGGCGTCCAGGGTGTCCAGGGCGTGGTCTTCTTCAGCTCAGGGCATGGGTTGGTATTACAAGGCTGGTACTCCTGGAGGAGAAAACACATGAAGTATGCTTATCATACTGCAGAAATAGAGCCAGGGGCATCCCTCCTTATGTGAAGGAGAGGGCTCTCTAAAACTTCAGGTGCTGACACCCACCAGCTACTCTGCAAAGTTAAAAGCACATTTTTTGTCAAATTAGGCATTTACGAGAATGTTCAGTGTTCAAGTTAACTGCAAAGCAATCTGCACAGTTTCTGCATCAACCATGAGAATGAGATAATAAATGTAATTGTATGTGAATAAAAATGGTGATTCCCCCCAAATCATCTTCCTTTCACTTGATAAGTGACCCAAAATGCTGAATATTCTGACGTTAACTTTAGCTTTCTTTTTTTTTAAGATTATAGTTAAAATGAGAGAACCAGAATTTGATTTTTGGACCTCATTATGTTCAGTCTGAGATTTATATTTTAAGCTCTGGATCACAGATTCAAAGCATTAGAATGGTAGCTTTCCAGTTGATAACACAATACATGATAACTTTTGGTCTATAAGAAATTTACACAAGATTTCCCTAGTTAATATGTTGATGGCATTTTTCAGTCTCACCTCCCTTCCCCAGGACCAGATACCTCCATTGTAAGCACAGGGGAGAGGACCCTGGCAAGTGGGACATGCCATTTTTGGGCAGCGGAATTTAGGACTATAAATTTAGGTCTCTTAATCTGGCAAGAATTTTAAACATTATGTCTCCAGAAACACGACCAAATCTAAGGGGCACAGGGTTTGACCTTGAACATAGCACTAGATGTTTCATTAGAGGGAAAACCCACAACATATAATACATTCAATTATGGCCATACTTTAAAAATAATATTATTAATGTTAAACATACAAATAAAGGAAGAGTTAAATAGCTTTCTAAGATTTATTATGAAAAAGAGAACTGTTCTATCCTTCCCCCATCTCTTTCAGTTGAATATCTAGATATTTATCCCTTAGGGCTAACAACAAGAATTTTCCTGTATCAGGCATTGTCCATTAACTGTGCACTATGGGAGAAGATTTAGCTCTTTATTCTTTACCCCTCTACCCCTCTCCCTGTGTCTCCAGCCCTGATGCAGCCTTCCCATCTCCTATCATCTTAATGTAGTTATGCTGCACTTTTGGTTAGATCCAAATCCAGTGTTTGCACTTATCGCTAGATGAACGCTATCCACAGGTGACTGGTGCAGAGAGCTGATTGGTTTCTGTTTCGTGTGCAGTTCCCTCCCAGTCCGACTCAAGGACTCACCTGGTTTGTTTCTATGAACTTGTCATGAATTCACTCCCCATCAGGTATTTGGACACAGTAGGAACTGTGATGGCTGGTTTATGCTTTGAAAATAAAAGTCTCAGTAATATTGTATAAATGAATTCTGGTAGGAGAGAAAGTAGCCATGTGTATCCACACCAGAAGCTTTAACTGGGAGCCTGTTAAAATATTTATTTTGTCATGATTCTAATAAGTCTCACTAGTTTTCTTTACGCAGGGCCTATCTTTTAAAATTTTTTTACAAGGGACAATACTCGAGGGTTCTTCATGTTTGTGACTTCATGCGCTTCTAACAGAAAACATGTAGAGTAATCATCACCACCTTCCTGATTTAACACCTCTTGCTTCCCTTCCCTGGCCCACACTGATGCTCTCCATCCCCACACCAACACACACTGGAAGACAGATGATTTCATTTTCCTTTGTTTACAGCATGTTTTATTATGGCATCTTTTGGATGCTGCCTTTTAAGTGAAAAAATAACCCCAATGGATGCCATAAACTCAATCATGTGAAATACTAGACAGAACACATGTGTGCTCTTTTTCACTGGAAGGGAGACCACGTAATAGGAACGCAATCGGCCTTGTCTGGGACCTTCCAGGCCCACTGTGTGGCAACACTGCCAGCCCCAGATTGAAAATGCCATATGCATTCCCTTCATCACTCTGCGTCAGCCTGGCTGGGCAAGTGTCCAGGGGCGGCTGGCTCCTTGCCTAAACGGACTTAAAACATATGCTGTTTATGGACCCCTGCTTTTAGCATTAACAAGTTTGACATTACCTACAAAACAGTAAGATCCCATGTCTCAAAAAACAAACACAGAGGGTCCTTCCAATAATTCTGAGCTTCCTTGCACTAGAAATTTCACCTCTTCTATGGAGATGAAGTTTTATTTTTGAAACAGATGAATAGAAAATATATTTTAAAGCCTGGGTTGGCCTCTGTGTACTGGTAAAATGCTCAGAAGGGTGGGGGGATGGTGGCAGCTGTCACATGTCCCAGAGGTGGGTACACCTCAAGGGTGAAGAAGATCAATTCAGGCCCATTAGACCTAAACCTCTGATAACAAAGTCTGTTCTTATGTTCCATTAGCTCCTCACCAGACAAAATCCAACAGGAGTCTCAGGACCTCTCCTTTCAACTGCCTTTTAAGATTTGATTATGATGCATTCATTTAAAATATCAAATTATGAAATACTGAGAAATGGTATGACTGATCTGTTTTATATTAATGACCAAAATTATAAGGTGGTTCAATTCAGTGGTGAGTAGTTGTATGGATTAACTGAGCCTGTATGCTCCAATTTACTGAGGAACTGCTGCTATAAGTAAAATAGAGAGATGGTGACAATCCAAGCAAACCCAAATTTGAATGGAACTTGAATAGGATTATATTTGATGCTAAAAAGAGAAATTATTTTAAAAGGGATTTCAGGGAGCTAATGATTATACCCGTCACATAGGATTCTTAACCTTCTGGTGGAAAATATTAGATAAGAATGGTTAATAAATCAATCCCACTGCTGCTATATATCCAAAGGAATTAAAATCAGGATCTCAAAGATATACCTACACTTCCATGTTCATTACAGCATTACTCACAATAACCAAGATATGGAAACAACATAAGTGTCTCGTGACGAATTAATGGATAAAGAAGATGTGAGACAGACAGACAGACAGACACACACACACACAGTGGAATATTATTCAGTCACGAGAAAGAAGGAGATCCTGCCATTTACGACAACTTAGTTGGACCTTGAGGGCATTACGCTAAGTGAAATAAGTCAGACAGAGAAAGACAAATTCTGTATGCTCTCACTTATATGTGGAATCTAAAACTGCCCAACTCAGAGAAACACAGAGTAGAGTGGAAGTTACCAGGGGTTGGGGAAAACGGGGAAATGTGGGTCAAAGGGTACAAACTTCTAGTTATAAGATTAGCAAGTTTGGGGATCTAATTTACAGCATGGTGATTATAGCTAATAATACTGTATCATAGACTTGAAAATTTCTAAGAAAGTAGATCTTAAATGTTCTCACCACAGTAAGGAAATGATAATTTTGTGACAGGATGGAGGTGGTAGCTAATGCTATGGTGATAATCATTTTGCAATTTATAAATGTAACAAATCAACACACTGTGCACCTTAAACTTACACCATGTTATGTGTCAATTATATCTCAATAAAGCTGGAAAAAAAGAAAATAAAGACAGCAGCCGATGCAAGGACAAAAAAGAAAATAAAGACAGCAGCCGATGCAAGGACAAAAAAGAAAAAAAAAGGTCAAGAACAACAAAGGAAAAAATAAACATGGTTACTACCCCAGTTTTAAACAGTTCTCCTAATATGCTGCCGATATTTTGTCTGTCCCAGTCAACAGTGATACAACCATCCACTTAAAAGTTTAACCTGGAAAACTGGGAGGCACCTGCCTGTTCTCCCTTACCTCTAGGCCAAGCCCTATAGATATGGCCTCTTAGGCTCCTTCTCTCCCCCTCATCTTAACTGTCTCTTTTCTAATTCAGGTCACCGTCATCTCACTCCTGTTTCACAGCATCAAAGCGTGTATTTCATTGACATTTAATTGTGTATTTATAAGTCTGCCTCCACAAACAGACTGTAAATTTGTCAAGAGCAAGAACTTTGTCCTATTTATTTTATATTACCAGTCCTAAGTACAATACTATAATTTTTTGGTGAATGGATTAGTCAGTTCACAAATAAGCCCATTCTGGTGGAATCTGCATAAATCTGGGGAAAAATTAGATGGTTAAGCAGGGCCCCGTATTGCTGTTTATTTTTCCTTTGAGAAAACTAAAATAACTTATCTTCCATAGGTTGAAAGTAAAATAGATGGTAACAATCCAAGAAAAATTTTGATACCAAGTGTTTAGCACAAAATAAGAAAATTACCCTTAAAGTGTTTGCATCAATAGCTGAATATATGAACTAAATATATTCTCGTATGGAATACGTATGGTTTCCATACGTAGTTATCAAATTCTCTTTCAGTAACTAAGTTGTTACACACTGAAACAGAAAGCCATTCTGCACCAGAGGAACAAGAGAGTAATGCAGCTGTGCTTGCGAAGGGCCAAGGTACTGAAGCATATGTACAGAGGTAGATCTGTGATCCCAGGAGCTTGCAGAAGCAGAGCACAGATTGACAGGAAATCCTGGAAATTAGTTTAGTGGTCCCAGCAAGGAAGAGAAAGAAAAGGGAGACAGCGCATTCAAAATTATAATGCCACGGAATGACTTCTGCTTCCAACCAAGATGGAGTGACAGAAATGGGATGAACTCTTTCACCAAGAATAACTTTAAAATACATAAAACAACAGTTCATAAGACATCGGACATTAGGCAACGAAGGACAGTGATCACCAAGTTTTGGAACCCATGAGGTGAGCTCCACAACTGACCCAGCCTACAAACTTGAGAAGGTTTCCAGGTGATGGTGGAGGAAGAAGAGACCCAGGCACAGACTAGTGACTGGGGAGACAGAACTGGGAGGTAAAGAAAGCCAAAGGGGCCAGGGTTCTCAGCAGGAGAGGGCTGCACAAAGAAGAAACTATAGTAATGCACAGATCCCCTGTTAGGTATTCAGCTGAGTAGAAACCCGTGAATGTATGTGTACGAAGAGACTACACGTTGGTGGGGAAAGACCCACCTGAAAAGATCAGAGGGAACAGTGCATGCCACTCACATAGGGCTGGGAATACTGCTTGCTCCTAAGAGCCAGACTGAAAAACTTCATAATTCTCCTCGCATCAGTTAGGGTACCAGGAAGGGTCTTGTCTCCACCGTGGGGAAAAAATCACCCCAGACTAAACTCTGCTCTGATCTCAACTAACAAAGCTTACAAGCAAAAGCCAAAAAGATCAAACTAGTTTCACATAACTTGATCTTGTCCCAAAGGAGAGCTCTTGCATAATTTGGGGAATACAAAAGTGTCCAGCGTACAAAAAGGAAAGGGTCACGTTGTCTTACGTCTAATCTAAAATTACCAGGTATGCAAAGAAGCTGCTAAAAAAACACAACTTACAATGAGGAGAAAAATCAGTCAATTGAAATTGGCACAGGAAGGCCACAGATGACAGAATTTGTAGTTAAGAATATGTAAAACTGTTATTATAACTGTATTGCATATGTTCAAGGAGCTAGAAGAAAGACAACCTGTTAAGTAGAAACATGGAAGATATAAGGAAGAAATAAAATCAACTATACACAATATTCTATGAGGTTGACTTTAATCTGATATAAAAAACCAGACACAGACATAAGAAGGAAAGAAAACTACATGTGAATATTCCCCATTAACTTAAACACAAAAGTGCTTAACAGGATTTTAATAAGCAAAACTCCAAACTATTTAAAAAGGTTAATAGCTCATAATTATGTAGGGAGTATGTCAAGGGTGCAAGGTTCATTAACATTTAAAATTGGATCAAGGTAATTCACCTTATTAACAGTCTAAAAAGTAAACCCATATGGACTTCTCAATAGATACAGAAAAGTCATTTGATAAGATGCCCAAACCCACTCCTTATAGGAACTCTCAATCAACTAGGAAGGAAATAAATTTCCTAAATCTGACAAAGGACATTTATTAAAAACATACAAGCAACATCTTAAAGGTTAAAGCCTGCATGTTTTTTTTAAAAGCTGAAGAATATAAGATCAATATAAAATATTAAGTCTGTTTTCTGTGTACTAGCAACGAGGAATCATAAATGAAAAGAATGCCATTTACAATGCTATCAAAAATATGAAATACTCAGGAATAAGTCTCATAAAATATGTGCATGGCTTGTACACTGAACAGAAACTTAATCTTCTAAATGATCTATAGAATCAATGCAATCTTAGTCACAATTCCAGAAGGCCTCTTAAAAAAATAAAATTTGACAAGCTAATTCTAAAATTCACATAGAAATACAAAGTATCTATCAATAGAATAGCAAAAGCATTTTGCAGAGGACATTGTTGGAGGACTTACACAACCTGACTTCAAGATTCTTTATAAAGGCACAATAATCAAAATGCTGTGGCATTAAGATTGAAAGATTGAGCAAAGAAGTGGAATGAAAAGCCCAGAAATAGACCCACATGCATATGGCTTATTGATTTTTCAAAAAAGGTACAAAGGGAATTTAGTGGTAAAAGCAGTCTCTTCATCAAAGGGTGCTGGAACAATTTAATATCCATATGTGAAAACCTGAACTTTGATCAATAACTTGCTCTACCCGTGATAATAAACTCAAATGGATCATAGACCAATATCTAACAGCATAAAATGTATAGAATAAAGCCTAGGAGAATATTTCTGTGACCTTAGGTTAAGCAAAGATTTCCCAGATACAAGGCCAAAAGCATCAGTCATAAGAGAGGTAAAAATAAGTTGTGTTAATCAAAATCAGAAACCTCTACTTTTGAGAGACACTCACTGTTAAGAGAATGAAAAACTAGTCACACATGGGAGAGAATATTTGCAAATCAGTTATCTGATAAAAGGCTCATACCCATTATACATTTAAAAACTTAAAACGCAACAATAACAAAAAAACAGTATAAGCATTGTCAAGTGTTATGGAGAGACATTTCACCAAAGAAGATATACAGATGGCAAAAAAGCATATGTAAAGGTACTCAATATCGTTTTTTGTTTTTTTAAGAATAAAAGTAAATTAACACAGATACAGGGAACAAATGTTGTGGACACCAAGGGGGGAAAGTGGGGCGGGGGGGTGGTGGTGGGAAGAATTGGGAGATTGGGATTGACATGTAGACACTAATATGTATAAAATGGATAACTAATAAGAACATGCTGTATAAAAAAATAAATAAAATAAAATTCAAAAAAAAAAAAGAGTAAAAGTAAATTAAAACCACAAGAAACCACCGCACACTTATTAGAATGGCTAACATGAAACAGAACAAAAGAAACCTCGAACCTGACAATGTCAAATGCTGGTGAGCTCGCAGAGCAACAGGAACTCTCATATCCTGCTAGTAGGAATGTAAAATGACACAATTGCTTTGAGAACTATTTGACACTTTGCTAAAAGCTTAAACATACACTTACCATATGACCTAGACATTTCCCTGCGAGATATTTACCCAAGAGCAAAGAAAGGATATGTCCCTACAAATACTTGTACATGAATGCTCACAACAGCTTTATTTGCAATAGCCAAAAACTGGAAACAATGCATATATCCATCAGCAGGTAAATATCTAAGCAAATCATATCCCAATAAGAGACTACACAATAATAAAAAGAAATGAACTGTTGTTATACTCAACATAGAAGAATTTGTAAAGAATTGTGCTGCGTGAAAGGAGCTCCCAAAAAAGGAATGGCAATGTATAATTCCATTCACATAAAATCATGAAAAGTGAAAACTTTGTAGAATCAAAAAGCTGAGTGGTTGCCTGAGACTAGGGAGGGCAGGGAGGTATATGAGGGAGGGGTTATGAAAGGAAACAAGGAAACTTTTGAATTGACGAACATATTCATTCTCTTGTGTTGATGGTTGCATGGATGTACTTATTTGTTAAAATTGATCAAATGTTAAACATGTGCAGTATATGGTATACCAATCATACCCAATAAAATATTAAAAACTACGTGGTCACTGAAAAACAGTTCTCTTTCTAAAAATTGGTGGTTATTTTGCTAATTTAGAAGAGATATTCAAAACAGTTGTGTTTGCACGTACTTGCACACAAGCTAAGATCACAGTTATTTTATGGCGTTCATGTTGGAATATTTGAGACCGAATGTAACTACTAAGTATTTGTAGATAAATGTTTCATAAATACAAAATGTGCGTGATCAAGCCAATTTTACCTGTCATCCCACATGCCACACTGTATGATAGAAAATGTTATTTTCTATCATACAATCAGCCAGTGTAGCAACTGCCTGTTTAGCCTACATATACATGTGCATCAACTGCGTTCTTTTATAATCGTATTCCTCTTACAATCAGTTTCTTTAGCTGCAGTGCATTTTCATGCTGATACAGGTCTTTGAACATGAAGGAGTTAAAATTATCTTCCATGAGGTTTGGAGATGTTTGTGAGTCACAGGACGGCTTGCTGGAAGGAGCACTCGGCCCCAAGACCACCTTCTAACTTACTGTATAATCCTTGGCAAATCTTTTGAACATGTCTTAATCCGTTCAGGCTGCTATAACGAAATAGCACAGACTGGGTGGTTTATAAACAACAGGAATTTATTTCCCACCATTTTGGAGGCTAGAAGTCCAAGATCAGGGTGTCAGCATGGTTGGGTGAGGGTCCTCTTCCGGGTCACAGACGTCTCTTTGTATCCTCACATGATGAAAGGGGCTAGCTAACTCTCTGGGGCCTCTTTTATAAGGACACCTATCTCACTCATGGCGGCTCCACTCTCATGATCTAATCACCTCCCAAAGGCTCCACCTCCTAATACCATCACGTTAGGCATTAGGTTTTCAACACGTGGATTTTGGGGGGACACAAGCATTCAGCCTATAGCAGAAGACATTGCAACAAACGCCAAACGAAGGGTTGCACAAGATGCTCTCAAAGTAACAAACACATTTTGGAATCCACAATCTTGCTTTTAATTTAGTCGTCCAACCCAAAATAAATATTCAGTGCACGCACTTGAATCTGGTTCATAGGAGGTCAAACGATTTGATATCCAAAGGCTACATGACGAACAGTCTACGCTAGCTACTTTGAAGAGGGGATGCTGATTTAGAGATTTTAAAGAATATTCTTGTTTTATTTCCATTACTATTATTAGTCATTAAAGGCCCAATGAAATAAAATAGAAATACTCTTTAAAATGTGAAAGCAATATTGGAACAAAAAGAGTGAGTATTTTTAAGTAGAAAATCCCACTGATAGAAAATCTATTGCAGTAACTGCTCGCATTTCAGCAGACCTCCTCCGGGTAGCCACAGTCCTCTCTTTGGCCACGTTCATAAATCTTTACTGTATCACTTGTTTGCCTACGGGTCTCCAAATGCTGCAAGCTTTTTGAGGGTAAAGCCTGGGGCTGATGCAGCTTCCTTCCTCATTTGGGTGACTGGCAGCACTTCTCGCCCAAGGGGGGAGAGGATAGAGAGGAACATCTCAAGGGCTTTCAAATGGCTGCATTTATCAACACTTTCAACAAGCAGTCAACCTGCATTCTTCTAGGTGCAGAAAAAGCAGCAAAATATTCCTCTGCTTTCATATTTAAAAAAGATGTGTGTGCCGGTGTGTGTTAGATTATATGCGCTTGTATATCTATGAAAATGGAGCTGGCTTTCCTCCTTACACATACTTTTAGGCATTCCTTTTTATAACACTGTAGAAATCCCAAGAGAATAAGAAAATCAGTGCTGTCGCTGGTGATCTGCTTTATTACAGAGGCTGTGATTTGTGGGCACTCTATAAACTTACATCTCAAATGAGAAGATCCATTTATGTGGTTTATTCTCTCACCATCATGCCCTTAAATTCTTAGTCCCTGAGAGCGAACGTCAAGAATTCAGATATCTTTTTTTCTGGCAAATACCTTGCAACAAGAGGAGAAACTACTTTTAGTTGGGAGTGAAAGCCTACCATTGGGAAGAATGTTTCCTTCTCAAACTGACCATTGAAATGGGTGACCTTGAGCAAAAAAGTCCACCCTTTATTTCCATTCCTCCATTTTTAAAGAAAAAAAAATGCTTAACTGTAATACACTTGCTTCAGAATATTTGGACCTATTTTAAGAGTTCTTACGAGGAATTTCGGAAGAACAAGAGTAAATAACACAAACCAAACCGACGCTGTGTTATTTAAGATTGAGGCTTTGAAAGGACAACTCATGGGGCATCATTGCTTTTACACTAATACATGGGGGCAGTTGCCCTGGATTCTTTTAAGTACAAAAAAACAGTAGTCACTTGCTTTCTTACTAGAAAATGATCGTGTGTGTGTGTGGGGTGGGGGGGTGGTGTGTGTCTCACCACCTCACAGTACATATACAACTGTAGAAAAACATGGCTTAAGAAAAGAAAGAAAAAATACTCCCTATCATCATAGGATTTGGATGTTACGGTTATAGTCACATTTGTGTGGGCTAAAGTGGCTTAATTTCTTGGCAAGAAGATGCAAAATCATATTAGAATAATGGAGTGGTTGTGGAAAATTCAGTCATGAAGACACAGGCTAAAACCATACTCATGGTTTGGGCAAACCCTAATTTAAAAAATTAAATGTATTAAAAGCTGTTACTTAGCAGCCTAGGCAACCATTGGTATTTTACCAACACCTGGTTATTAGTCTGTGGTTTGATAAGTAAACATGTATTTTATATATAAATTAATTTCTAAAATAATTTGTTTTGAGCTTTTGAGAAATGTATTAAAAAGAAATGTGAGTCAGATGGTGTTGATAAATATATACAACTTGTTTTTACCTGACCACTGACTGCAAAATAATTAAATACCGTTTTCCTCTTTTAGATAATTTGGATGCTTTAATTTTTTCTTTATTCTGCATGTGTAGCTAAAGGAACGTAGGCCAAAACAGAATTGTAATGTCTTTTTCTATTTGCTCACTCAACTGGCAAAATTCCCAAAGACATCAGTTTTCTTCTGCCTTTCATCCGGCATGGAGGGTTGAGTAGTCCTACTTGGGGCCTTGGGAGTCATTAGTCACCTCCACCCTGATTCCTTGATTACGGCACAGGTATGATCTTAAGGGTGCTCTGACAGTAAGTACCCACTTGCAGACTCTGGTAGGAAGAATTCTCACACGCCCCCAAGAGCCCCACCACCTGGGTATCACATCTTATGTAATCCCTTTCCTGTGAGTGTGGGTGGGTTCTGTGAAAATGATGGCGTAGCGAGCTTCCTCCTAATCTAAGACCTCCTTGTAGTGGACAAAAGACAGATTCTCCTGCTGGCTTTGAAAATGTTGGCTGCCACATTGTGAGGGGACCACATGGCTAGGACCTGAGGGCAGCCAATAGGAACTGATGACATCCTCCTACCTACAGCCAGAAGAAAACGAGGACCTGAGTTCCCAAACTTTAGGCCACTGTGTTTGAGTGAAATAATGTTGAGTAAATGTCTGTTGTTTAAGGGCATGAACAGAATTTAAGATGGTGCTCTGTTTCTTCCATGGAAGAGCTTTTCCTAAAGTGTATCTTCATGGCGCGCTCATGGCGCCACAGAGACAAAAGCATCTGTTGTCAGGAGGGACTGAGAAGCCCCGGGTTCAACAGAGTTAAACGGGTTTCATCAAACCAGGAGTGCTCAGAGCTGATCTTGGAGCCCTTTTTTTAGAGCTTCTCAGGGAACCAGAGTGGAATAGACGGCACCTTAGCAAATGCTGTCAGAGAGGATGCTACCGGGAATCAAACAAGTTCTCAAAAGGTGAGAGCAGTTTTCTCATCGGAGGACTGATTCTACAGTCAACTTCATTGATTCAAAACTGAAAACAGGGGTGTATTCCCAGAGTTTTGAAGTTGTATGGAAGTCATCCCTCTTCCACCAAACCTAACCAGGATTTAAAAGATTGAGGATGCAGTCCTACGTTCATAAAATCCTTAGCCCACTTGACTCCATCTTCTAATCAGGAAAGCCATCTAGAATATCCCTCTCCTTCAAGTCTGTTGGTGGGCGGCTTTCCAGAAAGCGTATGATGTATAGGGAGCTGGCACTTCATTTGTCTTGCTCCTCCAATGACTTCCAGTCTGAGTTTATTTATAAGTGGGCTAATCATTTCTTATTGTGAAACTCTTTGCTCATGTCCAAGTTCATTGCCTTATGTGATAACCAGGGGAGGCCACCAGGTCTTAACCTGAACCTAGGGCCTCAGCTTTCTCATCTGAAAAATGGGCACATAAAGAAACATCATTGGGACTTCCCTGGTGGCTCAGTGGTTAGGAACCCGCCTGCCAATGCAGGGGATACGGGCTCGAGTCCTGGTCCGAGAAGATCCCACATGCCAAGGAGCAACTAAGCCTGTGCGCCACAACTACTGAGCCTGTGCTCTAGAGCCTGCGAGCCACAACTACTGAGCTCACATACCACAACCACTGAAGCCCATGCGCCTAGAGCCCGTGCTCCGCGACAAGAGAAGCCACTGCAACGAGAAGCCCGCGCATCGCAACAAAGAGTAGCTCCTGCTCGCCGCAATTAGAGAAAGCCTGCGCGCAGCAACAAAGACCCAACGCGGCCAAAAATAAATAAATAAATAAATAAATAAATAAATAAATAAATAAATAAAATAAAATAAAAAGAAACACATCATAATTATCGGGGAGTGTTAACAAGATAAGGTGTTCACGGTGATTAGCAGGGATCCTGGCATATGGGGCATCTTTGGTCTGCACAGAAGCCTGGAAATGAAGATGGGATGCAGAATGTGAAAATATTAAGGGTTCTGCAAAGTTGGTCATTAGCAATCTTGAGAAATCATCCTCTGTCCAAGAAAATGCGGATGGTCACAACAACCCCTAATGATCCCAGCCAGGTGACACACAAGGGAATGGATTTACCTAAGTGGCAAAAAAGGTTTAAACTTAACTTGCATCCAGGTTTCCATGTACATCATTTCACTCCCTTAGTAATGTGATCATCCAGTAGAAAATTATCTTCGAAATTTGTTCTTAACTGAGTTTACATGAAGCTGACTTTTTATCAGCTCACATTCCTTAAATAATTAGTTAAGATTTCATGTCCTAAAAGATAGTAGTAGGAACATTTATTTAATCTAAAATTCCTACACCATGAATGGTGCATTTGGAACATTCCCTGCTAAGGTCAAAGTTCTTCTGTCATTTCCTTTCACCAGGATGGAAATGTTCAGAACTCTTGGGTATTCTTTTGGCCCTCTAAGGTGGGATCCCATCATTTAATGGATCTGGGAAATGAAAAATACGTATGTTTTATCAACATCTTTGCTTAGAATTTAAAGCACAAGGAACCCTTTTTTTGCTCTTCTTTTGGCCAATTTACCTTGGGAAATTATGTTCCTCAAATAAAGTTGTATAAATGACTTTCTTCTTATAATTCAGATTAACTAGGTTTCTATTACCTCATGAATCTTTCCTGCCAGAAATTATGGGTAATGTCCTAAAGTATCTAAATTTAAACAATTATATTTTTGAAATTAAAAGTCAAAGTAATATTGTACAAATGACGTTTTCAATGAACAACACAGTCATGAAAATAGAAGTATCATGTTATCCATTCGCTCATCCATTAATCCTTATTCCAGTAATCACTGTTGGAGCATCTATACCTCGTGCAAGATGCTAAGTTACATCCTCAGGGGATCTTAGATGTTAGTGGTGAAAATGAACAGGGGAAGTTCAAGGTAGACACGTGAAAGTGCCATTAAGTCCCACACCAACTATGTGTTATGGGAATTAAGATGCAGGGGGGACTTGATCTTAAATCACATGAGGACACAGTAATTGACACTGTGGCCCATGCCATGGGCCACTCGGCCTGGGGTTCTGTGTCTGACAGACCGACCAGTTTTATACCAAGGGGTGTATTACTCCCCAGCCACAGAATCAGAGGTTGGACGCACCCAACAGCTTAGCTGCCTTGAGCAACCCATTCTGGCTAAATTATCCATGCCTTCATAGTACAATGTCACTGCTAATACAAAACAAATGAAAACCCCAGTGCAATCTTACCCACTTTAAGAAAAGTTTCAAGTTTTGACTACAGAAAATAAAAAACCAAGAGGTTAAAATATAAGTTGTCAAAAGAGTTGGGTATGTGTCCGTATTTTTTCTTTCTTTCTTTTTTTTTTTTTTTTTTTTTTTTGCGGTCCGCGGGCCTCTCACTGCTGTGGCCTCTCCCGTCGCGGAGCGCAGGCTCCGGACGCGCAGGCTCAGCGGCCACGGCTCACGGGCCCAGCCGCTCTGCGGCACGTGGGATCCTCCCGGACCGGGGCGCGAACCCGCGTCCCCTGCATCGGCAGGCGGACTCTCAACCACTGCACCACCAAGGAAGCCCTGTATTTTTTCTTAATAAAGTTAAAATTCTTTGTGCCCCAATTTTACAAATGTTCAGAATGTATGCACAGGGTCCCAGCAGCAGGCCTGATGAAAAGAGGAAAGTGCGACAGTAACCTGCTCAGGACTGTGGTCACAACTGATGGCCGAGGGTCATTCCAAGGCCTGGGTGGTGTCTCCAGATCATCATTACTCTACTGGCTTTCCTCTCAAAGCTGGGAGCTACATTCACAAGAGACCACCAATCTCCCAGCAAAGGAGACTCGTTTCAACCTGAGGATAAAGGCGTTGCTCTTTCTTGGTAGAGTCACAATCTCACTGCGGTAATATAAATATATAACGACTTTCCTAATATCGTTTTCAAATAGACTATCACAAAAGTGAATGATGTTTCTCAAATAAACTATCACAAGAATGAATATTCTGTCTAAATGAAGTAACAACATCATAACACAATCATCTGTCTAAGACCGCTCTTGATGGATTTATTTCTAAGACTTATAAACTTCTCTCCCAGAACTTAATTTAACGGTTTAATGATGTCTTGGGGTTATAATTAAATTTATTTATTACTGACAATACTATTAATGCATTCGGTTTGTTGCTGTTGCTGTTTTCCAGAGCCTAGACACATTTCTCACATTTGCTTGAATTTTTTTTCCCGTAACCTGAGTTTTCGGCCACAGCTCTGCTGTCTTACGCCCCCGCTTCTCGTGGTCCTCTTTCTCCCTCCATCTGTGTGATATTCTGGACAATGGATCTTTAAGCTGATTGGAGCACATAGCAAAGAGAACAGCCAGAACTTGTGAGGACTTGGAGTCTGTGCCACAAGGCTGGACAGAAAAACCTTTGTACACACCTGCTTCCTAAACCTGGCCTGACCCTGGCTGCCAGCATCGATGTGGCTGCTTCCCCGTCGATGAGGACTGCGGTCGAATTAGGATCTTCAAGACGTTAAGTTCAAACTTACAAGTTAAACAATTCTGGCCTTTAATATACTTAACATGTGGCCAGGATGCTAAACAGTTTACCTAGAAGTTTGCTATAAAAAATAATTGTCCAAATCAACTTTTAAAGACTGATCTACATTATGGATTTTCATCTACTTAAATATAAGTTGAACATCTATAAATTCCTAATATACAATATGGTGATTAAATTATTAAGTGGGTAAAATTCCATCAAATCCATATATTTGTCAAAGATATTTATTTATCCTGACGTAAGTTGTACATTCCTTAGATTTTAGCCATACAAAACTTTCCCCCAATTGTCACTATATAAACACACTCTTGTATGTGTGTGTGTGCATGTGTGTGTATATATATATATATATATATATGAAAATAGAAAAACTTATAATGGAGGTCACTTATGTGGAAGTTCCTATACGAAGATTATCTAAACCAATAAATGTGGCTACAGGTCTCGTGTTCTAGAATGTTACTTCTTTAATAAAGCAGGGATATTTCTTGTTTCTTATTTAAAGTTATCTTTCAGGACTATAGAAAATGTCCCAGTTAAAATATTTAGGATTCTGTACTGTGAAAGACTTTAAAATTCATTTTTTCTCTTCTAGGAAATGTTGTAAAATTCAAGCAAGACTACTGACTGCTTTCTGCTTCAAATTATATTCATTTAGGCAAAAAAAAAAAAATCACAAGGTGGCTGGATAAAAATTCCTGTCCTTCCAAAATACGACTGAAGTATCTCTAAATTGCTTAATTTTCCTACAAATATAAGTATACTGAATAAGAAAAAAAAGCGGTACGTTAGGGTGACTACAGACATCTAAGTTTTCTCTTACGTTGTGACAGAAAAAAGTTTCGTCTTCTTCTTTTCCATCATTCCTCAGTGTTAGAGGTTATTTGGCTTTATTATACCATGAAAGGTCCTAACCCATATTCAGACAGAACATTACAGTCAGGGGAGTGAGCTGTGCGGTTTTTGCAAAAACAAGAGTTTATATGGGCAGGCAGGAAAGACACCAGCAGCTAGAAGCCTAAATATGTATTAATATATAGAATATGCAGTTATATATGAAATATATATATAATTTCACAAAATTATAGGCAAGGTAGTATACTAGGAGGCTCTACCGTAAGACAGTCTGAATGGTGGAGGCGGCAGCCTCGACAAACGCTGGCTAATTAGTGTTAACTGCATTTCCGTGACTCCATGTTACCAGCAGGATAAAGCCCAAATTGCTCAGCCTTCCAGACTCAGAAAATTAGATCCATTGCACTGGCTCAACCCCTCCCATCCTGTGGCCTGTGTCTGAGCCACGTGGCACTGTCTTAAAGACCCACAAATACATACTGTGGCTTCAGGCCTCTCTGCCTTTGCTGCTACTGCCTTTACTGTAACATATGATTCTCCTATATTTACCTGAAAACACCACTCCCTCCTTCACGTGACCATTGTGCCCTGGAAAGTGACAGAGGAAGGATGCAGCATCAGAAGGAACTGCCTGCACAGGGGTGTCTCCAGTGATTTGGGAAGACACCTGCTACCTAGCTCTCGTGTTCTGTTTTTAGCTCAGCGCTGGACACTTGCCGCTTGTCACACGGCAGAAGACCTCCCGGCCCTTCCTCCATCAAATATGGCACGAATGGGGTCCATGCATCTGGAAACCAGCCTCAGCTCCTGTATTTTTGATAACTTGTCCTCAACGGTCCGCAAAATCTTTAAAAACACGGAATAATCTTTCAATCATAAACAATACACGAACAGACAAAGATGAAGCGGCCATGGTTCACGTGGGGTTGGGGCCGGGAGCTCGTCCAGCTGAGCACCAGCCCTGCCCCCAATGCCACCTACAAGGGCTCAACGTGGTGCCCGTTGCCAAATACACAGTAACGTCTGGCCTACAGCTAACGACCGGCCATTAACTAGTAGCCCTTGATCTTTGAGACACAGGTAAGTGAGCTGGCAGGAATCCTTGGGATAAATCATTCCCATCCTTGACCTGACAACTCTTATTTCTTTGCCTTGTTGTATTGAATTGGCCAGGATCTCCAGAATAATATTAACATGAGCAGTGCTGCCAGGAATCCATGGCTTTTCTTTGACTTGAATTGAAAAGCTTCTAACCTTTCACCATTAGGTGTGATGGTGTTTGCTGTATCGTTTTAATAGGTATCCTTTGTAAGGTTAAAAAAGCTCCCATCTATGCTTTTTGTTTTTTGACTTTTTAAAAAACTGTTACGAATGAGTGTTGAATTTTATCAAACATTTGTTCTGCATCTATGGGAACGCCTCTGACATTCTTTCTCCTTAATCTTATTAATATAAAATATATTATTTATAAGATTCTCCATTTGATCATTATAAATGTCATACTATGAATATGAACATATAAGTGCAATGTAAATCGCGAACCCGGTTCCCCTGCATCGGCAGGCGGACGCGCAACCGCTGCGCCACCAGGGAAGCCCAATGAGTGTTGAATTTTATCAAACATTTGTTCTGCATCTATGGGAACGCCTCTGACATTCTTTCTCCTTAATCTTATTAATATAAAATATATTATTTATAAGATTCTCCATTTGATCATTATAAATGTCATACTATGAATATGAACATATAAGTGCAATGTAAATATTTATATATGTAAAATTTATATTTATACGTAAAGTCTGATGAATTAAGGTTGTACAAGTTTGCACAATATGTACACTGCACAAAGAAGATCCCGGCAAGGGGCACGTGAGGGCTGAAAGTCAGCCTGCATCTTTCCCTAAGCCGTGAGTCTCGGCAGAGGGCTGTCTGTCCTCAGAGGAAGGAGCATAAGAACATGCTGGCTGCCTGCCAAGGCCTGAGCCTATGCCGTTGTGACCCTCAGAAAGGGCAATATGTACTACTTCACACAAAGGCACCTGACAGGTTAGCAGGGCTTCTGGGGCTCATCCATTTCTAGCCCTCGAGGTCAACGTCATTTACCAAGCAACTCAACCACTGGATATCTTATCTTGGGAGAACTTGCTACAGGATTCTCTCACTTTTAAACAAATTGTCCCTTTCTGTCTGCTGCTGCGAATCCCTGCAACCATTTCTATGAGCTGGCACCACTAGCTCTGATTTTTAATGCCTTTCCCCTACTCAAAGAGGGGGCCACGAGAAAAGGGACACAAATGTTTAAGTGAGGGAGAGAGATACAAATACAACTTAAGATGATGAAGACCTGACTCTTCTTGCAAATATGATGATTGTTTGGGGACCTCTGGAGAGAATGCTTGATCTCTGCTCCTGCTTTAAATTTGTGACAGTTCTCCCTTCATTTGAATTTTGCCAGGGCCTTTCACACAATTCATTGAGCAGCTAGTTTGTGCCAGCTACCGAGAAGGTGCTGAGGATGCAGGGCTGAGCCACAGAGACAGGGCGTCTGCAGCTGGTGGCTTGGAATCTCAGTGTTCTCTGCGAAGTATCCCCAACCCCCTGGGGAATCTCCCCTCTCTAGTGGAGAGGACCACTGAAAAAGCATCACCCAGCTTTCTCGAAATTCAGGCTCACCAATGATTTCACCCTGGTCCAGTTACAAGGACATGATTGCCAACTTAAAACTGTGCCAAGCAAAGTTCTGTCTTCCACTGAGACATAAATAGAATGTCTGCAAAGTGCCAGATTGTAAACCTTTTTTGTTTTCTTTTGGCCGCGCTTCACAGCATGCGGGATCTTAGTTCCCTGACCAGGGATCGAACCCGTGCTGCCTGCAGTGGAAGCGCGGAGTCTTAACCACTGGACCGCCAGGGAATTCCCAGACCTGACTTTTATAACACTAGTCCCTTATCTTTTTTAACTTGAGTACATATGCTGAAAGTTAATTAAGATGCCTTTCAAACAAATGAGGCAAAACCCGATAAATGTGTAGTAAACTCATAGCCACACCTACTCAGAGGCCTCCCCTACACAAATATTAGTCTAAAAGCAACAAAAGGGAAATTGTAAGTTCTGCTAAAGAACAAGCAACAATGAGTACTGGGGAAAAAGTTACAATTTCTCTTGATTATTTATATTTTTTTGCCAAGATCCCAGTAAAAGATAGAAGTGAAGAGTCAGAATTTTTAAAATTGACAGTTTGTATCAGGATGGAATTGGATTTCCTTTGGCCAGATTCCTTTCATTATGCTGTGACTCCTGGGTCACATCTAAGAATAATATGATCTATTATTGAGCACCAAGGATGACAAACAAGACAGAGAGAGCGGGAGAGGCCCTGACAAGGTCATTTAAGATATATGCACCCAAGGAAAAGGCTGCCAAATCCTCACGAAGGCACACACGTGGCATGATACCTCCTTAACAGCCCCAGGAATTGGGGTTTACAAAATATAAAATCAACCCCAATGGACCAGAAGTATTCACATTTCCAGTTTACTGGCTGTGCAGGCTAAAGGACCCGTTTTGCTTCAATGAGATCCGCAGCGCATGGAAAACATAACAAACGCACTGGAGGTGCTTAGGCAGATCTCTGTTCCTCAGGGTAAACAGTGGGAGCTCCTCAGTGGATACATGGGGGGTTCCAGAGGCAAGGCACCCCAACGTGCACCCTCGGGGAAATGCCAGGGCCTCAGCCAATTCTAGTGCCAACCCCTCCTGTTGGAGCAAACTAATGGGGACACCATTTGTATTTGAAGTCCCATTGAGCGCTCGTCTTCCTAACTCTCAGTAACGCCTAAAACACCCAACTGACTTCTCCTAAAATAGCGAGGTGGGGCTTGTCCAGGGAAACCCATCCCGTGTACAGAGGGCTTAAAATTGCAAGCTTGACTCCTTGCATCCTCTGGACACCTGTAGCTTATCTTCAATATGGCACCGTCTACCAGGAGTTGATGTCATGGGGTTGTTAGTATTTCTCATCCCAGGCTGAGAGCTCCTTGAGGTCAAGAATAGCAGCTTACCCAGATTCATATTCCACCCAGCCTACATCCCAGGCCGTGGCTCAGACTCATAGTTGTTCAAGACTAACTTGTTGAGAGAACAGAGCTCGACTCAACATTGACTGTGAACACGAAGTGCACCAAGGGAAATACTACAACATTTTGCTGGCATGCAGGATGATGGTCTGCAAAGGGCTCAGGGCCATTACATTTAATTTCTTATTTACAAAGGAGAGCTCAAATATTGGAATCTGTGCAACTTTAAAATATTAAATTCGGATTTTCTTTTCTAATTGGGTGCTCTGTAATAGTTATATGTACTCAAGTCTTGCCTATGGGGGTCTGATAAGGTCTTGGAAGGTCACTGCCAAGTATAATCTAATATCGAAACCAATTTTAATGAACTTCATATACTATTACTGCAGGCATACTGGCTTTCAGTGCTAAATTTGATTCGTTTGGAGCAGGCTGGTAAAACGAATTAGGAAGAACTCGAAATAGTTTAAGAACATGAACAAGAAATGAAATGTTCATAAGCTAATATCACGGAAAGAAAACTTAAATGTGAACGAAAGGCAGCTCCATTGGGGTATGAAGAGTCTCTGTGAAAGAATAACCACAAAATATGTTCCTTTATAAGAAACCGTAAGAAAGACCCAAAGAGTAGACAAAAACAATATAATGCACAAGAATGATCACTTCGTTTGAAAAGCTGTTGCTAACGTTTTGCCAAATTGCCGTCATCTTTAAAAAAAATTAGTACATAAATTTAATAACTAGCTTCATTTATTCATTTTCTTACACTCTGCTAGGTATTGAGGATACACTCGCAAATAAAAGAGATATCGTCCTTGACTTTAAAAATCTCAAATATCTTCTTTTTTGGTATTAATAAGTTTAAAAACAAATTAATTTATCTCATATTAATGTTATGGAACTTCCCCCTTTGAAATAGGACTAAACTCAAGTTTCTACGACATATTTGGGGGCAACACTGACCTTGATTTATGTTTTTTTTAGGTTTAGAAGCACCTACTAAAGTTGAAATAACGATTGTGGCAAAGTACCACATTTCAGAATAAGGACTAAACATCTACGCACCCACACAGATTTGCACGCCTAACGTCAGGTATGTATTTACAATTAGATGGCTGCTTTTAGATAGTAAAATCTAGATGATTTTTTTTTTTTTTTTTTTTTTTTTTTTGCTGTAAGGAAAAATAATTGAAAACATGATGTGGCTTACCTGCTTGAAATCACTGATGGATTTATACCGTGGAAATATTAACACAAGAAAGTTATCCTAGCCCCAATTATGTAACTGCAGTAGCAAGTAAGTAAGAGTCAAATGGCTATCTATGCCCTTTAGTCTGATACCCAAGACCTTTCAGGAATGAAACACCTTACTTTCCCTGTCTGTGTCTTGCCACATTCCTTGAAGCATCCTCAACCACGCAAATGACACTACTTACGGCTCCCAGTGTATTCCCCACGCCTTTTGATACACAGCCTTCGTTCATGTTTCTTTCACAGAGAAGCTCCTATTCCCGTCTCAACTTGGCCAAATCCTAGCCACACCTTTGGGACCCTTGACCCAGCCAGCCAGAGGTAACCTCTCCCTCCTCTGGACTCTTTGTTTTCTCTTAATGGTTCCATTGGCATTCCTGACTTCTTCCTTATATTCTGGCCATTAGATTTATAGTTTTCTCCCTTGGTTCGGAGTTTTCTTGTATGCATCTGCATACCTTCATCTTCCATAGGACCTCGTACTGTTCTTTACACACAGTAAACAGTCAAGGTTTTTGGTTGACTACTTATGTAGAGGAAAAGATCTGAAAATTCTACAGAGGGTGGAATGGAAGACATGAATCAGTAACTGAAGTCATTGAGAATGTTCTTTTCCTCCATACGTAAAACTGTCTAGAAATTAACAGTTACATATGAGATCACACCAAGCTTTAGGGAAATCAATTATCAAACACGACTCATGTAACAGGCAGAGTTCCTTTCCACCCTTCACTTTCAGGGGTCAAGGCGTATCCCTAAAAGCTACTCGCAGCGGCAAGAAGATAAGAGAAGGAAATCAATTACATAAGCTTCCTAAGGAAAACTGCTTGGTGAACATCAGAGAGCTCCTCCTGATGTCTGGATTCCATCTGTTTGCCCCTGCTATTTTTGTCTCTCTCTCTCTTTTGAGAGGCGATGGCTCATGTGCTTGCGGAGACTGAATAATTTTATAAGGTAGATTCCACAGCTTATTTCTTACAGCCACTGCCATTTCTTTTTCCCACATGATGACACTTGAGTTCCTTGAAAGACTGCTTTTCAATAGTTGTAAACTGGGCAATTTCATGGGACTAGGAGAGACTGGAACAGATGTGGAAAACCTTTCACATCATGAAAGAAGCAAGATCCCAAATAGTAGTGTGTAGGATGTTACTTTCTCACGCAGCTTGGCTTATATAATAATGCAAGAATGTGACATGGTACGAGCCAACTCCATCTTCAAGAGCCTTTATTGCAACCCTTTCTTTCAAACCAGAACCTCATGAGATTCTGCATGTCAAACAGATCTTGAAAAAAACATGCCGTGGAGTGAAATGAACAGACAACTGTTCTAAGAATGTCTGTTATTATAGCACATCCTTAGATCACAGAGCAAAATAATTCAGCTTTTTAATTATTCTGACAAATGTTGAAGGCTTCTAAATGGAACCTTGTATTTCTACTTAGAAATATTAACAAAAAATCTAAATGGAGCAGTAGCTTCTTTATTCCTTCCTGTATTCACATAGAAGAGTTCTGAGCTAGGCTCTTACTCTTAGAAAATTTGAGGATTAATAAAGGGATAACACTTGGGAAGAAAGAAACCATGGCATCTGTGAAAAATACTCAGTGCTCTAAACCATTTTTTTTTCATGTTCCAACATCTGTTACTTCCTTCTTTACTTAATTACAAGTTGCTTTGAAAATTATTATGTATGTGCGTTGTTTTAACAACTGAAATTATACGTGTTCAATAATTCCATTGGAGGCACTCAGATGAAATAATAAAAAATAGGAAATGCAACTCTTAAGCAAAACACCAATTAAAACATATTGTTGATATAATTAAACACTTAAGGCTACTTCCTCCAAAAGGAACAACTGGAGGCCATGAATAAAACCAAGTGACAAGTATAAAAAGTATAATGATCAAAACTTATTTTAAAACTCTCTGGCTGCAATAGCATACATGTGAACTCTTTCTACAACACACCTCACTCTTGCTACATCAAAATTGGCACTAAAGAATACTTTGAACGACAGCACCCACAAGCCAAAACAAACTCACGAACAGACTTGTGCATAGACCAGCTCAGGTTAAGCTTCACAAGTGAAGAATCGTTCCCAAGTTTTAAGCAGTAACCATGAGTCCCTTACTCACTGTGGTAGCCCCAGAGCCTGTCATGGGGTAGAAGCTCAATAGTTATTCAATAATAATGGCATGAAAATGAGTAAAAAAAATTAAGCTGCTCAGATTCTAGCTACATGAGTATGAGTGCATGCAAACATCTATTAAGACTGTGATGTCTGCAGGTCTTGCAAACCTGAGTCAGCACCGCAAGAGGCACGATCAATTAAGTAAATGACAAAAGGCTTTGCCGATCAGAGGGGTGTCTCCCCAGGCTTTTGTTTGCTTGTTTATTTCCTTGCTTTTAGAGGGGATTTTAGAAATGAGTCGGCTGAGGCAGTATGTTGGCTTCTATAACATAGAACCTACAGTAGATCAGACCCCGGCTTCCCTCCATCCTTCCCATCAGTTGGCTGAGCAGAGTTAGTCTCAGGTAGAACCACGGGTCTCAGATTGGGATGGCTGGATGGACAGAATGTTCTCATGCAGCCATGGCTCAAGATACTGTAAGATAGGAAAATATCTCCTGGAAACATGGCCCCAGCCTGTGCAGGGAGGTGCTGGACTGAAATATGATTTTTTAAAATTGGGGGAGGGAGGGAAATACCCAAATGCAAGAGAGTGCATCCTTGATGCTACAAACTGCACATGGAGGACAGGAAGGCCTCAACTCCAAATGAGCAAAGGACGGCAACACAGCACATCAAATAAAGGCCAATTTGACAGGATAACTAAATTGCTTTTTAAAAACTATGAACAGGCGAAGTCTTTTCAGACTCCAAGAGAGCGTCCTCTTTCATTACAGTGGCAAGTGCCCGGTGCAACTAGAAGGAGACAAGGTGAGCTACAGAAATTGACCAAAAATAAGTGTCCAAATTGACAGAGGCATCCAATCGACTAAACTACCCCAGGAGTGTTCTCTGTGGATAATCCACGATTCGCCCAGAGTGTCAACAGGCCTACAAAGAATGAAGATGCTTTTGGAAAAGACTATTCCCTGATTGTTTTTATAGGAACTTCTACTGAGGCTTTACATTTAGAAAGCCACATTTAATTACTCATTTTGTAGCAGGTAAAAATCTGGCATCATTTAAAAGAAGCCTGGGTTTCCTATAGCTGAGTATTTATTTATGCCATTAGAAAGTCAGCTTCTTCTGTGTGTACTGTGTATTTGAGTAGGCCTACAAAAGATTTCTAAGCTCACGGCCATTTAGTGGAAATTGTTATGGCTGAGAATACTGTTACTGTGTTTCCATCAGTAAATTTTAGGCATTTTAATAATCAGGTATTGGAAAACCTTTATCATGGAATTTATTGGTAAACTGTAAAGGAAGAATTTGTGTGTGTGTTTGTGTGTGTGCGTGTCTGTCTGTCTCACTTAAGTCACTTTTACAACAGAAAACCTCTATTCATGAAAACTTCTCTTTTCAACTGACTTTGCAATCACTGTATTTGAACTGTTATAGGCAGAAACAAACCTGATTCTTTGCAAAGAAATCTGGGCAATAGACACTTCCAACACTGTAAATAAAACATTTCTGTGAAATGCTCCAGATCTCCACACCAATTATAATTACCAGAGATCGCAGAATAATTTTTATGTTCTAGAGGCAGACTTTTGATGGATTAACTCCTACAATCCATCATTTTCTCTTCTCTCCATCTGCATCATACATCATTCTTAAACTTGATGACCAAACTTCCAGTTCTAAATTTCAGAATGTTTACACTTCCTCAGCTCTCCACTGTACTACGACTTGATTCTGTGTACTGATATTAACTTTTTCAAAATACTCAAGCCTCTTTTAATGAAACGTGGCATTTTCACACTGACAATCTTTCATCTTTGCAAGCTCTGCACTGAGATCTCACATAACAAAGGAAAGCCAATTTTGCATTCCCATGCTTCGGAAGCTGTAACATCCGGCCAGTTTTAGCTAGGGAGAGTGATCATTCCCCTTGCAGAAGAATATGTGGAAATACACGTGAATGCATTTTATAAGCACAGTGCAGTGGAAGAGTGATAGTGATGAAAAATATTATTTTTATCTATAACAACTTTTCATTGTTTCCACTGATTTAGAATCAACTATTTGATTTTTACTTAATTTTATTTATTAAATTGTACTTCAGAAAATAGCCTTTTTAGAATTATGAAATGGTATTTTCATAAACAATGGATAAAGCTAGCTGTATTTAACCCAGAAGGGCCACTGGCTCATTAAAGTAACTAGAGCTTCCAGACAGCTCAATGAGAAGCCCATGCAAGAAGCCCGGGCGAGAGGTCAGTGTCCGTGGCCGAGCTTTCAAGGTATTGCTGGGGCAGCAAATAAACATGCAGAAATGGATCTTGGTCCAAAGTGAAATAATAACCCTTTAACTAACACATACAACTTAATGTCAACTGGCAATGTCCAAGTACCTCAATCTAGCATAAGCTGGGCTTACCTTGTACAAACTTAACAAAAGCAAACAAACATAATCGGACAAAGAGAAAACGTGCTATGTACCTCCTTGTAAAAATGTTCCTGTCCTCCAGGGCAGGACTGTGGATCTCTAGAAAACCACCTTTAAAAGTGAGGAAACACTAAACCGGAGTGCAAAGGAAACCAACCACCCATACCATCAAGCAGCCAACTCAAAAACTACTTGTTCAGGTTTAAAAACTTCAGTCTCTCCCAGCTAAGGTTTCCTCTATATTTTATGCAGAAAGGAGGTGCCAGCTATCCCATCTGAAGAGAAGCAGGTGCCATTGCGAGGAGGTTATTATTCTCTTGAGGGTAATTTAGTACTAAAAAAAAAAAAAAATTGGGGCAGTAAAGATAACTTTATCATTTAGGAGAAAAGGAAATGAGTCTTCTAATAACTCCTTTTTTAACGGGTCCAGCTTTGTGGGCGGGGACATTAGCTCCTGTCCATTAATCAGGTCTTGTTCTAGCATCTTCTGAGGAGGCCACAGCATCCTGGACCTTTCAGCTCCTTAGTGGCAGAAGACCTGGACCCAGGGTCTTGCTCTGACAACCGCAGGGTTTCGCGTCCATAAACTATTTTCTCTGGGCCCGGATTTTCTTATTTGGAAAACCAGGAACACGTGAGATGACATTTCTCAAAATATTTTGCGAACTCTACTGTGCTACACAAAAACAAGTTATTTTTGTAATACTGTCATTATTTTCATACATTACAACCTATTTAAACTTCCAACTGCCAGGTTTTACTTGCTTCTAAATGTATCCATGGTGCCTTTACTTGACCCAAACAAGTGTTAGCGTGTCATATCAACTCTGATGAACCTTCACGGAATCCCTTTGACAGCATGTATTGATTTTAATGTCTTTATGGTCGACCTTTCAGGGGCTTCTGTGGTCCAGTTCTTTTGTATCTAGGATACAGATATCTCTCTTATATGCTCCCTGCGGATATGTGAAATCACAGCTTTTGTCAACTGTTTTACACCGTGTGTGATATTTCAGTAATAAATATAGTGCTGGCAGGACTAAGTCTGTTTCTGCTTTCGAATATCTTTGCTGTATGTGACACAGTCTTTAGCTTTATTCTTTCACACATCTGCTAAACCTTTGAGGGAATTCCGAGTCACATTAATTTGAGGAGTAATTCTATTTATGTACTATAACATTTTGTCTTTCTTCCTTTCTTGTGTTGTAATTTTCAAACAAAACATATAATTAAGATTTGGGTTGTGAGTTCAACTTCAATTAAGTTCCATGCTCATGAGAATCTATTAATGGAGCTTTCGTGGTTGGCAGGAAGGATATTATTGCAATATTATGGACATCAAGGGTGCTGATGAAGAAGAGAAGCGTTATGGAAAAAAAAAACCCTCCTTTCTTTTAAGATACACTTTGTACTTAATAAGAGTAAAAAAAAAATCTTATCGTTTATTACTTAACATTAATGAAAAAAAATATGCAAATGTAGTTGTGCCATTAAATTCTATTTGTGCCCAAAGAACCAGTTCTCAAATGCTGGCCTAGTCACCCACTAGCAACGGGGTACTGGCTAAGTTCATTAATCTTTCTCAAGTTGAGTTTTCCCACCTTCAAGTGGAGAAAAATAATGAAAACTGCCTATAGCAGGGACACAGGCAAAAGGAACGTAATCTATTTTGATCACTCTTAGCACAGTGCATGGCAGCAGGTGCTCAAGAAAAGTTAATTATTAGATTATGTAACACAGAATTTCTGTCTGTCATAACACACCTAAATAACAACTCCAGGGTACTTGGTTATAGTTTCCTTTCAATATTTCATTTGCTATCATGCAGTAAGTTAGGATTTGTGAGACTTGATATAACAATTATCATCATGGCGATCATATATGACTGAAAAAGGTGAAAAATGAAACAAAAATATGCCAAAGATAATTCAGCCCCAAGTGGCTATTCTAAAATGATCTAATAATTTTACGTAAAATAATTATAACCTCAAACTTCTAAGTCACTGCTGTGATCTAGGCTTGAATCCCAGCAGTGGGACCTGGTACAGACCCTGACCCTCTCTCTCAGCCCATCTTCTCGCAGGTAGAAGGGAAAGAGTATGCAGAATGGTGCCACTTCTCCCTGAGGCCCGCCCCCCTGGGGGCAGGCTCAGTACCCTCGGGCGCTTTACCCTGGGCTGTCTCACTTTCCTTCATCCATAAGCACTGGTGCAGTAGAGTCCCACTTACAGAGTTGTAACAGAATGAGAGCAGATAGATTGCACCCAGCTCTCAGCGAGTGCTCGATAAAGAACGTCGTTTCTCCTTATTTCTATTGCCTTCCAGGGTTACTGTAAGCACTTTGCTATATGACACAGGAGTCCAGGCTATCATAACATGCCTGGGTAACAACTCGAGTTTGTCTAATGACAACCTCATTTCAGTAATTCCTGTGACATTATGCAGTAAGTTAGGATTTATAAGACTTGATCTGACAATCGTCATTATGGTTACCAGATATTACCAAAAGAGGTTAAAAGTGAAACACATATGCCAAATATAGGCAACATAAAATAATTTAGATTTAATATAAATTTATATATCTAGATAAATACAAATTATAAATTATACAAATATTAATATAAAAGTAATTTTAAATAGAAAAACATAAAATGTGACTTGTTAATGGTATATTATTCAAGAATAGAAAACTTTTCCTGGAGACTGTGACTTGACACCAATAATGATGGTGACAATTTCCATTTCTGTTTGCCTGTGTTATCACTGAGCTAGGATACATAGACATGTATCTCATATACTCTGCGTGCCCTCCGAGACAGCCAGGTGTTTGCATTCGGGGATGCAGCCTGGAGACGCGGAACACGGCCCCAGGTGCCCTGGCGACTCAGAGGCAGAGCTGGGAGGCGGCTTTTCCTCTCTCACCTGCCTACTCGCTCTGGGAGGCCTCAGGCGTGAAGGGATGCTGTGGAGAGCTGGGGAGGAGCAGTGGGGACCCGAGGAACCCAGCACTCTGCGGGTTCTAGACAAACTTACTTGGAAGTGGGAGAAAATGTCTGTCCAGTAAGTGTCCTGATGTATCTCATTCCAAACTCATCAGAGGCCTCCGCCACCAGGGAAGGACACATGTGCCACCAGGGTCCAGAGAAGGGGTGCCAGGATCACAGAAACAGTCATTTCAGGGCCAGGGAACTTGGACCCTAGCTGGCTTTGCCCTGCACTTCGCGGAGGAAGACCAGGGGCCCCGAGGATAGCGGGTGGGCCTTGGAGTCACACAATTAACGGACTGCAAAAGATCCAGGCCCTCCCTCTGTGTGCGTCCATCAGCTCCCCAAACAACCCAAGGCTCCATGGGCCCCCAAGCCTTCAACATCTGGAACTTACTTTTCTTTAACTTTACTTCTGATTATTTTATTCTGTCATGGTAAACATGACAAACATTTAACACGAGATCCACTTTCTTAAATTTTTCAGGGTTCAGTACTGTATTGTAGACAGAAGGTACAACGTTGTAGAGGAGACCTCTAGAACGTGTTCATCTTGCTTAAATGAAACTTGATTTCCCTATTTCCCTCTCCATGCAGTCTCTGGCAACCACACTTGCACTCTTTGATCCTATGTATCTGACTATTTCAGATACCTCCTGTAAGTGGACTCACATGGTATTTGTCTTTCTGTGACCGGCTAATTTCACTTCTAGCACCAATTTCACTTAATGTCCTCGAGGTTCGTTGATGTTGCCACATAAGGCAGAACTTCCTTCCTTTTTAAAGGCTGAGTGGTATTCCATTGTACATCTATACTGCATTTTCTTTATCCATTCATCTGTAGATAGACATTTAGGTTGTTTCCACATCCCGGCTATTGTGAACAGTGCTGCAATGAACATGGGAGTGCAAAGTGCTTTTCAAGATCCTGATTTCAATTCTTTTGGATGTGGAGAAATTGGAACCCTTGCATGCTTTGGATGGTAATGCAAAATGATGCAGCCACTACTGGAAACATCATGGAGGTTCCTCAAACAATTAAAAATAAAACTACCATACGACCCAGCAAGCTCACTTCTACATATTTAACCAAAAGAACTGAAATCAGAATTGTGAAGAGATATCAACATTTGGAACTTTAAGAACAGAGTTTCACAGAAGAAACAAATGGCTCTCAATGAGGGTCTTTAACTGTCCGAACTGACCATCTCTGAGATTTAAATAAAGGCGTGGAGGTTTAATCAATGACAAGGACCTATGAATTTCACGGGTGAAATATGGGAAATCTTTTCCTGAAACTTTAGTTTAAAAATGGTGGAGCAAGGCTTCCCTGGTGGCACAGTGGTTGGGAATCTGCCTGCCAATGCAGGGAACACGGGTTCGAGCCCTGGTCTGGGAGGATCCCACATGCCGCGGAGCAACTAAGGCCGTGAGCCACAACTACTGAGCCTGCACGCTGAGTCTGGAGCCTGTGCTCCGCAACAAGAGAGGCCGCGATAGTGAGAGGCCCGCGCACCGCGATGAAGAGTGGCCCCCGCTCGCCGCAACTGGAGAAAGCCCTCGC